>NW_027649833.1:435000-807500 GCF_965287045.1 Carcharhinus amblyrhynchos | reverse complement strand
TTGTACTGTTAGCTCTTGCAGCCTTAAAAATTACACTACTTCTCACAATCCCCCCTTTTCTTTTTACTGTCTGTAATTTTTCACTAGCATCCCTTTTTCCAGGTTTAGTCCAGATATGCGCGAGTAGGTTGTTCCAGTTTGGCTAACATACTATTCACTTGCTCGTCCCAATCTTATATAATTTATCCAATCTACGTTCTTATTTATTGTTACCCACCAAAACAAGGATTCAAACCCAGCTGTAATCTGATTTCGAGCTTTAAGTTCATCTGGAACTCCCCGAGGCACTCCTATGGGATCTAGATATATCTTTTCATCAAAAGAAATTCCTATCACTGATCTCTTGTTTTTCCTGATCCTTTTGATTTTTCAAATGCCAGGGTAAATGGTATAGCCAATTGGACAATTGCACATGTACCTTTCCACTGAGGGGGTAGAGTTGGCCTCAGTACCCTTCCTCCACAATACCACCATATATCTGCTCTGGGGATTTTCAATGATGAATAGTTCCCTCCCATTCCGTTCTCTGTAATGCTCCTGACCTCTGAGCATGATTCTAACTCCCCCATATTATGAGTTAACTCTGCCCTTTGTCGGTTCACACATGAAGTGTGATTCACAACGGCAGTGAGAAACTGAGGGGGAGTTTTTAAGTTCTTTGCTTCCACAGGAGGGAACATCAGGGATAGGGATGTGCAGTTCGGGTTGCCCCATGCTTCCTTTTCTTGATACAGGGCTAACATGCACTCCATACCTCTTCTGTCGCGTTTCCATCCCAGAGGGAAGGGTACTATTTGGGCCACTGGCTTCCCAGACGCACAGGCATAGCAATTGCTTTTATTTAAGCTTTTTACAGTGTATTTGACCCATTCTACCCAGGCATTAGTCTCCTCATACCCAGTCTCTATTTCAAGGATTTGTTTTAGGTTGTTTACTTCGACCACTCTTACTGCCCTTGGGTCGTTTTGGGGAACCTTATCATTCTAGTCAGGTGTTTTCAAATTTTTATCTACATAGATTCGGAAACAACATTTCAATTTGCTATCTTTTCCTCCCTCCTTTACCCTAATTCCAAATACTGCCTGGTGCAATTGTTGGTCCCTGGTCCAGTTACCTGTAAAGAAGGGCCCACCAGCTATGGAGTACCGGGAGAGGTTCTTAGGATCTAAGACTGGACTGCTTATTTTTTTTTTCAGTCCATTTGGTCCCTATAAGATTGTATTCCTTATCTAGGCATTCTGATCTTGGCTGCATATGTTTCTGATGAAGGGATATTATGGAAGGGAGTTTACCCCAAGGATACTTTCGTCGGCATAAAATTGTAAGGATTCTACCGAATATTTTTGCTGGCTCACCAGATCCCCACATATTACCAAAGAACACAGGTCTGTCTCTACTACCTGTGTTGTAGTGAGATCCAGAGCCGTAACTGAGCTCATAGTGTTTCCCTTGTCCTCTTCTAACTTATCTGAATTATATCCCATACTTGTAAGTACTCTCTTGGACAAGAGGAAGGAAAGCATTATCCAGGTTACCCCTTCCATTCTATCCCTTTCTCGTTACCTTTTAGGAGAGAACTTAATTCAAAACAGTTCCTTTCCCGCGCTCACGCCGCAACTAAAAATTGATTATTTAGAGTCTTTTAAATTTCAGCTTCAAAGGTTCTTCAGTCAGTTTGACCATCCACGTGTTGGAATTATCTGGAGGTTTTACCAGTCCCTTGATTATAGTATGATGTGTCCACCCCTTTTCAGCAGTCCTGATTACTGTCTCAGTTGTTAGGAGTGCTTGATATGGTTCCTCCCATTCCGGTTGCAGCTTAGTTTCTTTCCATGACTTTACCAGGACCCGATCTCCTGGTTGAATTGTATGTACCGTGAAGTCGAGGGCTGGAGTCTGCGACAATAATCCTTGTTTCCTAAGGGAAGATATCGAGGAGGACAGGCCCAGTATATATTTCTTTACAAATTGATCATTCATTTCAGGAACCGGTAACTCCCCGACTGCCCCCATATAAGGTAGTCCAAATAGCATTTCATAGGGGGATAAACCCAAATCCTTTCGAGGAGCTGTACAAATACGCAAAAGTGCTTTTGGTAAGCACTTAGTCCAAGGGAGTTTCGTTTCTATTATCAGCTTAGATCCTCTGTCCACTTTAAAACATTAGGTTCTTCTTCTAATAGTTTCAAATATAGTTGTTTAGTTTTCTGTGCGTACCCTTTGATCCACAATCTACAGTATCCTACTAATCCCAAGAACCTCCTAAGTTCCTTTTTAGTCCATGGTATATTTAGATCTAGGATTCCTTGTATTCTTTCTGGATCTATTCTTCTCCTTCCCTCACTGATTAGGTGTCCAAGGTATTTAACTTCCTTCTCTACGTACTGCAGCTTTTTCTTTGGCACCCTGAATCCCTGTTGTCCCAGATAATTCAATAAGCTATTTTCTTTGTTTGGTTTCTCTTTTCTAACTCTCTAATCTGTGATTCTGACGTTTTAATTTTCTCCTTGTCGTCAGCCCAATATTTTTTTACCCAAGACTGAGATGTGTTCAATTAATCTGGTTTAAACCTGTTCAATTAATTCGAACTAAGAGAATTCCAATTTTCTTAGTTCTGTCCTTTTTTTTCAATCATTTCCATTATTGATCTAGTGGGTGAAATGGATCCCACCCCTAGGTCGCTCTTATCACAGTCCGGTGATACCTATCAGGGGTGATCAGTCCCCTCCGTACCACCGCTTACACTCGTGAGCTTACACCTTTAAGCTCACACTATTAAGCCGGCTTTCTTTCTTACTCACGTCTGAACACCACATCCCAGGCATCCTTCTCTAGCCTTTACACCCACTTCAAACTCCTGAGCTTTGCGTAGGGGGCTACCCCTCTTAACAACTGGTCTAGGGCTAGGTGTAAAGACAGATGCCTCCTTGTCTGTACGTGCTCAGCTCAGACCTCTCACACACACTCACACTTTTTCATCACAGATGAGCACCTACTGTACTTTGATTCACTCCCTTAAATTTGGTAATCTGTTCCGGAGCTCCAGTTGTGGCCATTCAACCGGACCCGTAAACAGATCCCAGGTTTCAGCACCAATCCTTGTAGGTAAAGATACCTCTGAGACTAATTGTGAGTCAAAGTACAGCAGTTTAATTAACTAAAGCCTGATTCAGAAAATCCAAAATAAGATTTATTTTTATCACCATTAAATATCCTCACTAAATCAAGACCCTTGCACCTTCTTACAATTCTGGTACAATAAAACAAAACATCACTTGGAGCACAGATGCACGAAGAAATACTGAAAGCATTCTAATGTGCAATCTATATGTTTAATTATTTCTACAGCTCTGCCTTTGTAACCAACACAGGCAAGTACAAAATCAAATCTACTATGTGCCTAAATGGTTATCTCTCCTCACAACTTTAAGATGCAATATAATGCCACCTTTCCCACTTGGCAGAATTCAAATGTCTGTCCGATCCCTACATAATTTAGTAAACTTAAAAACTTAAAGCAATTCACTTTGATTGGCTATATCTATTACATCACATGAGGGTCTCAATTACACAGTTACACCCTCTCTCTCTCTCTCTCTGTACCATACAGAGTCAGCCTGCTTGTCTCTTTTTAACCCTTTACTGATGGGAGCTCACTGGCCTGTAATAAATTTGACCGTGTTTGATTCGGGTGCCTCATGTCGTGACAAATCCCTTTCTCTCTCAAACAGTCATATAGTCATGCACAATTCCAAATACATAACCACTATTAGCGTTCTCCCCGCACCTCAGTAAAAGCCCATGTCAGGGTTCCCAGTTCCACTGACATACTTCTCTCTACCTCTTTCTGCTCAGACCAATTGTAGGTCCATCCCATTCATGCTGATCCATCTATATACTTCGTGACCCATCCACAAACTCCAGTGCCTCTAGGGGCACCTCCCTTATTCGACTTTCCTCTGCTCCCTCATCACATAACCTCCCCCGCAGCCCCTAAATTAACATTATCCAGCAACTTGCATGATCAATTCCTTCCTGGGACGCCGGCTGCTTCTGTCTCACATATTTATTAAGAATCTGACAAACCCAATCCTCAACCGAACCGTACTTTGGCCAGAAGACGGACGGACTCCTGATTGGTTCCTTCACCCAAACAAAACACAATATTTCATCATTGTCGTCTTGTTTTTATCCCTAGTACAAGTACTAGTGCCCAAACCTTCCAACATCCTTCCCAACGGACTTTCTGGAGGGATGTTCCCTGGGGCCCCACCCTTTCTCCGCGGATTCCCAGCACCTTTCCCGGGGGACTTTGTCCTACTACCCCCACTTCCCATGGTTTACCTACCACGACCCGGTCGCCAAGGCAATACTTAAAAGTCACTTTTCTTACCTTGGTCCGCAGCGTTGCCCGACCACACGACGGTGCCTATCGTTTCCCACTTACTCGTTCAGAACAACTTTCCTAGGATTCTCAACAGTCAGTGGCAGAGAGGCCCACCGATGAACACCTGGGACCATTCAATTTGGAACGGGACGCGTCTTCCCAGTTGTCACCGGCAACCTCCCTACCAGAGATGTTAGGATCCCGGACGAGCCCCCAATTGTGAGAAACACAGCTCACAGTTAAACAATTTAGTCAAGTCAAGTTCTGAAGGAGCAAGATTTTATTTGTCGTTCTTGCAAGACCGGGTGTCTAGTCAAAATAGGCACACCTTACATAGATTTGCAGCACATTTTATACTGTTTTTCAAACATTGTGATGGCTTGTATTGTGTTATTCCCCCTTATTTGGCTGTTAACCTTGTTAACTTTAAACACTGTAAATGGCTTGTATTGTGTCATTCCTTCAATTAACACTCTCTCAACTCCCATTTTGCGCTTAATCTCATAGAACATAGAACATAGAACATAGAACATTACAGCGCAGAACAGGCCCTTCGGCCCACGATGTTGCGCCGACCAGTTACAAAAACAATGACCCACTAGCCTATACCAATCCCTTTTCGTCCATAAACCTATCCAGAGATCTCTTAAACGCCCCCAAACTAGACGCATCTACAACTGCAGCAGGCAGGGCATTCCAATCCCTCACCACCCGCTGGGTAAAGAACCTACCCCTGACATCCGTCCTGTAGCTACCCCCCCTTAATTTAAAGTCATGCCCCCTCGTGCTAGCTTTCTCCATCCGAGGAAAAAGGCTATCACTATCCACCCTATCTAAACCCCTAATCATCTTATATGTTTCAATAAGATCCCCTCTTAGCCGCCTTCTTCCCAACGAAAACAACCCTAGATCCCTCAGTCTCTCCTCATAGGACCTCCCCACCATACCAGGCAACATCCTAGTAAACCTCCTCTGCACCCTCTCCAACGCCTCCACATCCTTCTTGTAATGGCAGCGGCTATGGGGAGGTGCTTTAACTGTGTCAGGTGTCACACGTGGGAGTTCTTGGAGGCATCACATCTCCCGAAGGCCCACATCTGAGTCAAGTGTTTAGAGCTGCAGCGTTTGAGGGCCCGGGTCAGGCAAGAGCTGCATTTAGAGGATGTATTTCTGGTTTGGGAGAACGAGGAGATAATGGCTATGAACCATGGTCAAGTGGAGGTCCCAGGGCCTGGGGGACGGGACGGGTGGGTAACTGTTAGGAGGGGGAAGAAGAAGAAGAAGAATAGTCCTGGTCCAAAGACAACCCCAGTGGCCCCCCCAAAAGACATCAACAGGGGTACAGAAGGAAAGACAGGAGGGCCAGAATGACTCAGAGGGAAGGAAGGGGGCTGGCAATGTGATAGTGGTGGGGGATGGGAGGGTCAAAGGAATTGACAGGAGGTTCTGTGGGCAAAGGCGTGACTCCAGGATGGTAGTCTGCCTCCCTGGAGCAGGGGTACAGGATGTTTCAGAGAGGATAGAGGGAATTTTGAAGGGTGAGGGGACCCAGGCTGATGTAATTATACACATAGGAGAGAAGGATGTAGGAAGGCAGAGTAGGGGGGATGTACGCAGGCAATTCAGGGAGTTGGGGGACAAGCCGAAGAACAGGACCTCCAGGGTGGCATTCTCTGGGCTGCTGCCTAGCAACAGCAGGGCTCGGAATAATGAGATCATGCAGCTGAATGCATGGCTGAGGGATTGGTGCAAGGTAGAGGGCTTCACTTTTGTTGATCACTTGGAAGTATTTGTGAGAGAAGGGCAACTGTACAGGAGGGATGGGGAACATTTGAATGGGAGGGGGACAAATGTCTTAGCAAGGAGGTTAGCTGGTGTGTTTCGGCAGGGTTTAAACTAATAGGGAGGGGGGTGGGGATGAGACTGACAGCTCATTAGGCACTGGGATCGGGAGTGAGTTGGGTGACAGGGTAGGTTTGGTTGAAAGGAAAATTATCCAGGGAAATGAGGTTCTGAGTGGCCCTGGTGGGTTGGACTGCGTCTGTTTCAATGTGAGGAGTGTAACGGGTAAAACGGATGAGCTTAGGGCCTTGATGTTTGTGAGGAATTTAGATGTGGTGGCAGTAACGGAGACGTGGTTAAAGGAAGAGCAGGACTGGCAGCTGAATATTCCTGGGTATAAGTGTTTTAGGTGTGACAGGGGAGGGTTGAAGAGAGGTGGTGGGGTGGCACTGTTAGTTAAGGAGCACATCACAGCGCTGCAGAGGGAGGATAATATAGAGGAGTTAGGGATTGAGTCGCTGTGGGTGGAGTTGAGGACTAGGAAGGGAGTGATTACTATGCTAGGGGTGTACTATAGGCCGAGGTCAGTGGAGGAAGGCACTTGTAGAGACATTTTGGATAGGTGCAGAAAGAATAGGGTGGTTGTTGTGGGTGACTTTAATCTTCCTGGAGTGGATTGGAAGGTGCCTAGAGCTGGGGGTTCGGATGGGGAGGAATTTGTAAAATGTGTGCTGGAAGTGGTCATGGAGCAGTACGTAACTAGCCCGACTAGGGACGGGGCTATACTGGATTTAGTGTTGGGTAATGAGCCGGGGCAGGTGGTTGAGGTTGCGGTAGGCGAACATGTGGCTAACAGTGACCACAAGTCTGTCTACTTTAGGATTAAAAATGGAAAAGGATGAGTGCCGTCCGAAGGGGAGGGTGCTGAACTGGGAGAAGGCGAGCTATAGCCGGATTAGGAAGGAGCTGAAGGACACTGATTGGGAGGGGTTGTTAGCGGGCAAGTCCATGGCTGGCAAGTGGGAGGCTTTCAAGGGCAAACTGATAATGTTGCAGGAAAGGCATGTGCCGGTAAAGAGGAAGGATGGGAAAGGCAGGATTAGAGAGCCGTGGATTACAGGGAGTATTGAGGACTTGGTCAGGAAGAAGAGAGCGGCATATAAGTAATAGGGTAATTGTTATGGGGGACTTTAACTTTACGAATATTGATTGGAGTTGCTATAGTTCTAGCTCGCTAGAGGGGTCAGTGTTTGTACAAAGCGTGCAGGAAGGTTTTTTGTCTCAGTATGTAGACAGGCCAACTAGAGGTGAGGCTATATTGGATTTGGTGCTGGGAAATGAGCCAGACCAGGTGCTAGACTTGGAAGTTGGTGTGCATTTTGGTGATAGTGACCACAATTCGGTTACGTTCACCTTAGTGATGGGAAGAGATAGGCGTGAACCTCGGGTCAGCAATTTTAGCTGGGGTAAGGGCGATTATGAGGCTATCAGGAGTGAATTAGGAAGCATGGATTGGATTAGGGGATTACAGGGACTGGGAACATCTGAAATGTGGAATTTTTTCAAGGAGCAGCTACTGCGAGTCCTTGATAGGTATGTCCCTGTCAGGCATGGTGGATTTGGTAGATCTAGGGAACCGTGGTGCACTAAAAGAGTTGAGTCGATGGTTAAAAAGAAAAAGGAGGCTTATGTTCGGATGAGATTGGAGGGCTCAGATAGTGCACTAGAAAGCTTTAGATTGGCTAGGAGGGAGTTGAAGAGTGAGTTGAGAAGGGCTAAAAGAGGACATGAGAAGACTTTGGCTGATAGGATTAAGGAGAATCCTAAGGCGTTCTATAAGTATGTCAAGAACAGAAGGTTGGTCAGGGCAAGATTAGGGCCAGTTACAGACAGCAGGGGGAAGTTGTGTGTGGAACCGGAGGAGATTGGAGAAGTATTGAACCAATATTTCTCTTCGGTGTTCACGCAGGGGGACATGAATATAGCTGAGGAGGACATTGGGTTGCAGGGGTGTAAAATAGAAAGTATTACGGTTGATAAAGAGGATGTGCTGGAAATTCTTGAGGGGCTGAAAATAGATAAGTCCCCTGGTCCGGATGGGATCTACCCTAGGATTCTCTGGGAGGCTAGAGAGGTGATTGCAGAGCCTCTGGCTCAGATCTTCAGGTCGTCATTGGTCTCTGGTGTAGTCCCGGAGGATTGGAGGATAGCGAATGTTGTCCCATTGTTTAAGAAGGGGAACAGAGACTTTGCCGGGAATTATAGACCGGTGAGTCTTACTTCTGTTGTGGGCAAGGTTTTAGAAAAAATTATTAGGGATAGGATTTATAGTTATTTGGAGTGTAATGAATTGATTAGAAATAGTCAGCATGGTTTTGTAGCAGGTAGGTCGTGCCTTACTAACCTTATTGAGTTTTTTGAGAAGGTGACCAAAGAGGTGGATGGGGGTAAGGCAGTTGACGTGGTATACATGGATTTTAGTAAGGCGTTCGATAAGGTTCACCATGGTAGGCTTCTGCAGAAAATGCAGATGTATGGGATTGTGGGTAATCTAGGAAGTTGGATCAGGAATTGGCTATCAGATAGGAGACAGAGGGTGGTGGTGGATGGTAAATATTCATCATGGAGTGCAGTTACGAGTGGTGTGCCTCAGGGATCTGTTTTGGGGCCACTGTTGTTTGTAATTTTTATTAATGATCTGGATGAGGGTATAGTTGGGTGGATTAGTAAATTTGCTGATGACACCAAAGTTGGAGGTGTGGTAGATTGTGAGGAAGGGTGTCATAGTCTGCAGGGAGACTTAGATAGGTTGCAGAGCTGGGCCGAGAGGTGGCGGATGGAATTTAATGCGGAGAAGTGTGAGGTAATTCACTTTGGTAGGAGCAACAGATGTGTCGAGTATAGGGCTAACGGGAGGACTTTGAATAGTGTGGATGAACAGAGGGATCTAGGTGTGTGTGTACATAGATCCCTGAAAGTTGGGAATCAAGTAGATAAGGTTGTCAAGAAGGCGTACGGTGTCTTGGCGTTTATTGGTAGGGGGATTGAATTTAGGAGTCGCAGTGTAATGTTGCAACTGTACACTACTCTAGTGCGGCCGCACTTGGAGTACTGTGTGCAGTTCTGGTCCCCGCATTACAAGAAGGATGTGGAGGCGTTGGAGAGGGTGCAGAGGAGGTTTACTAGGATGTTGCCTGGTATGGTGGGGAGGTCCTATGAGGAGAGACTGAGGGATCTAGGGTTGTTTTCGTTGGGAAGAAGGCGGCTAAGAGGGGATCTTATTGAAACATATAAGATGATTAGGGGTTTAGATAGGGTGGATAGTGATAGCCTTTTTCCTCGGATGGAGAAAGCTAGCACGAGGGGGCATGACTTTAAATTAAGGGGGGGTAGCTACAGGACGGATGTCAGGGGTAGGTTCTTTACCCAGCGGGTGGTGAGGGATTGGAATGCCCTGCCTGCTGCAGTTGTAGATGCGTCTAGTTTGGGGGCGTTTAAGAGATCTCTGGATAGGTTTATGGACGAAAAGGGATTGGTATAGGCTAGTGGGTCATTGTTTTTGTAACTGGTCGGAGCAACATCGTGGGCCGAAGGGCCTGTTCTGCGCTGTAATGTTCTATGTTCTATGTTCTATGTTCTATATGTTCGGTCTAAACAACTGGGAACAGAGAGAGCACTGGAGGAATATAGAGAGAGCAGGAGGGAGCTTAAAAGGGGAGTTAGAAGGGCAAAAAGGGGGCATGAAATGGCTTTGGCTGATAGGATTAAGGAAAATCCAAAGGCATTTTACTCTTACATTAGGAACAAGAGGGTGGTTAGAGGGAAAATTGGTCCTCTTAGGGACAAAGGAGGGGAATTATGCTTAGAGTCTGAGGGAATGGGGGAGATCCTGAATGAATACTTTGCGTCGGTGTTCACAAAGGAGGGGTTCGGTGTCGTGTAGTGTCTTGGAGGGAGCTGTAGACCAGTTGAAGGAAATATCCATTACGAGGGAGGAAGTGTTAGGGTTTTTAGGTAGCATTAAAACTGATAAATCTCCAGGGCCTGATGGTATTTATCCCAGGCTGCTTAGGGAGGTGAAAGATGAAATTGCTGGGACTCTGACGCAAATCTTTGTCTCCTCTTTGGGCACAGGTGAGGTCCCAGAGGACTGGAGGATAGCGAATGTGGTACCGCTCTTTAAAAAGGGCAGTAGGGATAACACTGGTAATTATAGGCCAGTCAGTTTGACATCGGTGGTAGGAAAATTGTTGGAAAAAATTCTTAGGGATAGGATGTATAGGCATTTGGAGCATTGCGATCTGATTAGGGATATGCAACATGGCTTTGTTCAGGGGAAGTCTTGCCTTACGAATCTGGTAGAATTTTTTGAGGAGGTGACAAAAACGGTAGACGATGGGCGAACCATTGATGTCATCTATATGGATTTCAGTAAGGCGTTTGACAAAGTCCCTCACGGTAGGTTGGTAGAAAAGGTTAAGGCACATGGGATACAGGGACAGGTATCTAGATGGATTGAAAACTGGCTGGGCAACAGGAGATAGAGAGTAGTAGTGGAAGGGTCCTTTTCTAGCTGGAGGTCTGTCACCAGTGGTGTGCCGCAGGGCTCAGTACTGGGACCTCTTCTCTTCGTAATATATATAAACGACTTGGAAGAGGGTGTACGTGGTGTCATCAGCAAATTTGCAGATGACACCAAGATGGCAGGATTGGTGGATAGTGAGGAGGAGTGTCAGGTGACACAGCAGGATATAGATAGGCTGGTATATTGGGCAGATAGATGGCAGATGGAATTTAATCCTGATAAATGCGAGGTGATGCATTTTGGAAGGAATAATGCAGGGAGGAGTTATATGATAAAGGGTAGACCAATTAAGAGTATAGAAATGCAGAGGGACCTGGGAGTGCAAGTGCACAAGTCTCTGAAGGTGGCAACCCAGGTGGAGAAGGTTGCAAAGAAAGCTTACGGAATGCTAGCCTTTATAGGAAGGGGTATAGAGTATAAGAGCTGGCATCTAATGCTACAGTTGTACAGAACGTTGGTTAGACCACATTTGGAGTACTGCGTCCTGTTCTGGTCACCTTACTACCGGAAGGACGTGGAGACCCTGGAGAGGGTGCAGAAGAGGTTTACCAGGATGCTGCCTGGTATGGAAGGACTGGGTTATGAGGAAAGATTGGGTAAACTAGGGCTCTTATCCTTAGAAAGACGGAGATTAAGGGGGGATCTGATAGAGGTGTATAAAATAATGAAGGGTATAGATAGAGTCAACAGTGGCAGGCTTTTTCCTAGATTGGGGACAAATATCACGAGAGGTCATGATTGAAGGGTGAAGGGGGAGAGGTATAATTTGGATTCTAGAGGGAGGTTTTTCACACAGAGGGTCATGGGGGTATGGAATGCGCTACCAAGTAAGGTGGTGGAGGCAGGCACGCTGGACTTGTTTAAGGTTTACTTAGATAGGCACATGAGTGAAACAGGGATGGAGGGTTATAAGGAGACGGTTTTAAAAAGGGTCAGAGCCTCGGGACGTTACTGGAAATGTAATACTACATGTTAATGTTTCGTCTCTTTTAATTCACAGGTGTGTCGGTCCACCTTGTTGTCAAACGAGGGGCATGCACATGGTGGGTCGTGCGTGGGCTGCTCTTGGACGTTTCGAGAGTGGTCTAGTACTTTGTGTCGATGTGTGTGCTTAAACCTGGACCAGCAGATGGGCACCACAACAGCTCAGTGACTATCACTGCTCGCTGTGCAGATACATGGATTTGGGCCGGTGTCTGTGGGAGTTTGCACATTCTCCCCATGGTTGCGTGGGTTTCCTCCGGGTGCTCCGGTTTCCTCCCACACCCCAAAGATGTGCTGTTAGGCTGATTGCTGTAACAAATTGTCCCTAAACTATTCCCCCCTGAATCTGGTTACAATAGGGGTACCATTCACATACGCATGGGCAAGGTAGGTGTAGGAAAATGCTTTAAGATGGCAGTATGGGCTCGTTGGGCCGAAGGGCCTGTTTCCCGTGCCGGGTTGTTCTTTGTTCTTTGACACCTGGCTGCTAATGTAGCTGCGGTAGATTGACAGACGGTTGGGTTGGGTGACCCCCTGGATCACCCGCTGCCTGGACCTGTAGATGGCGTGTCTCACCAGGCCCAGGAGCAGGTTCACGAGGAGGTCCTCCTCCTTCCCCCTCCCCTCTCCGCACCGGGTGTCCGTAGATCAGGAGCGTGGGACTGAAGTGCAAACAAAACATCAATAAAAGGTTGTGCAGTCTATAACACACAACGTAGACATGGTCCACACACTCCACACGGTTGGAAAACTTGGGAGTCTGTGAACCTACAATTGTACAGAACTGCTGTGTGCAGAACCCTCCACTCCAGGTCCCCAAGATAGTAAGGGGAGATCCCTCCGTAGGGGAACCTCCACTGGGAATTCCGTTAAAGAGATGTGTATTGTCTCCAGAGATTTTGCCAACCCAGGCAAGTCATGGGGGTTACAGATATTGTGACATGAACATGACGTGAACATAATGTGACATGAATACACATCTCTTTAACCTGTGCTTAACCCTCTCTCCATTCACATTGTCTCTACCTTTAAGACTTGATTACCTGTAAAGACTCACATTCCAACTATTATTTTGTAAATTGAGTTTGTGTCGTTATAGGCCCTGTTTGTGAACAGAACTCCCACTCACCTGACAAAGGAGCAGCACTTTGAAAGTTTGTGGATTTTGCTACCAAATAAACCTGTTGGACTGTAACCTGGTGATGTGAGTCTTCTTACTGTGTTTACCCCAGTCCAACACCGGCATCTCCACATCATGCTTGTGACAAAGCCAGGGGGAGGGGTCAAAGCGACCAGCCGGTACCACAACATGGAGGTGACCAGCTGATTTATGACCAGAACTCGCGCCCTGTAGGACAGCACTCGGAGCAGTCCTGTCCAGCGAGCCAGGCGGGCAGAGACTTTGGTCTTCAGTTCCTGCCAATTCTCCGGTCAGGATTTGGTTTCAATCAGCGATTTCTTCTGTTTGTTACAAATACGTTATTACAAAACAATTACAAATCTTCAAAGAACGAGTGTGAAAGATACATTACCAATGGCTAACATTGTCCATCTATCAATAACCTACAATTACTACCTTCTGTCTACGGTGGGTTCATTGTTGGTTATAGTTTTCCAGGGCATTGTCCTTGGTTTTAATCAGAGTCCTTCATACACAAGGCCAACCTCAATTACCTGATTAAAGTCACAATCCCCTCCCATCTACAATGCTTTGATGGCTGTATGGTCTTTAAAATGTTGTGTTTCTGTTCCCTGTGAGACGGTTTCCTGGATAAGAACCCTCTCTTGCACTGTGTCCTGACTTGCAGAAATGTCAATAAATGTTTCAGGTGAACTAATTAATTCCAATGTTGGTTCAACATTTTGTTTCAGGCCAAAGTTCTCTGCTGCTACTTTGAACAGGAACAGATGGATTTTACTGGGAAGAAGGTGATTGAACTGGGGGCAGGAACTGGATGGGTGGGGATTCTTGCCATCTTGCTGGGTAAGTGAAGAAAAGGTTGAGAGATAACACTCTGTAGGTGTGAGGAGAGTAAAATGCTCCCGCATTCTCACTATGCACAATGACAAGACCTTGGACTGAGGATTGCTGAAATAAAAAGAGACAAGTTGTGGAAGCTTTTCATCTTGCACTCATCAGGGCAAAAGTGCAAGAGTAGAAGAACAATAATTAATACCGCATGTGAAGAGAGAGCTGATTGGTTGGCAGACTCCCCTCATGAAGTATAAATTGTTGTTTCCTTTACAATTGGTGTTCTTGTAAATCTGAACAGTAACACATTAAAGAAAAACATCTTTGTCTGTTGAGCGGAGAATTAATTCCGTATAAACTTGCCCTGGCGCATTCAGTGTAATATTTTAAAAAGAGCTTGAATCTTTTGAATGTAATCAATAATACAGCAAATGAATTAAAAACAGAAGTTGGCCATTTGCCCCGCCTCCCCCCCCCCCCCCCCCGCCTCACCGCCAAATCCTGCTCCATCATTTAATAAAGTTATGATTGATCTGTGGCCTCAACTCCATATTCATCAATAGCTTTGATTCCCTTGTTAGTCAACAACTTATCTATCTCTGCCTTAAAATGTTTCACTGATTCTCCACCACTGCTCTCTGAGGAAGAGAATTCCAAAGGCCCACAACCATCTGAGAGAAAAATTCTCCTCATCTCTGTCTAAGATGAGAGATGCTTATTTCTAACCTGTGGACCCTATTCTATCCCATACAGAGAAACCTCTGTTCAGCATTCCTCTTGTCAAGGTCTGAAATTCTCCCAAAATAAAACTAAGTGTCAACAGTTGGGAAAACGGGAATTTTCCCACCTGTTTTTTTTGGGCATCCTTATCAGAATGAATACCCGATACTCTGTGATGGCAGAGCGCCTTGGTGAGATTCACTCTGTAAGTAAGGGGCGGGATCTATTCCTGCTGGAGATCCGACAGCATAGTGTTGAGTGGGCCACTGCGCATGCACCGATCTGTCAGAACGGAGATTGGCACATGAGCACTGTCCCCCCCACAACCTCCCAATCACCGGCCTCCCAATCGCTGGCCTCCCCATTGCTGGCTTCCCATCCCCTCAGGCCTGCTCCCCTCTACCCCCCCCTCCACCCAACAGACAGCCCCAATCTCCTCCCTTCCAACCCTCCAACCAGCTCTAATCTCCCCCCCACCCCCAATGACTAGCTCCAACCTCCCCACCACACACCCTCCCTCCTTCTCCCACCATTCCCAATTGCAGAGACATGGTGGATCCCCCCCCCCACCCCCGAGGCCCCTCAACCAGTGTGCCTCACCACCTCTGACCCCTGCCCTTTGGCACTGCCCAGCGCCTGGTGGCCCAAATATTTTATTAAGATCCACTCTTTATCTTTGGAACTCTAACTGATGCAGCTGTAGCCTGTCTAAAGCTTCTGGATATATAACTCTCCTGCCCTGATCCCAGGCATCAATCGAGGGAACCTGCTCTGAACAGCTGCTAACACATTTATATCCTTTCTTAAGTTTACCAAAACCATACACTGGACTCTAGGTGCGCCCCTACCAACATCCAACAGGATATTTTAACAAAATATCCATACTCTTAAATTCCAGTCACCTTGCAATAAACACCAACAGAGGTTGAGAAGTGGGAAGGATATAAATATCCAGGGAATGTATAAGATCATAAGAAATCGGGTGATTCAGCTTCTTGAGTCTGCTCATTTACCAAGATCATATCTGATCAAGTGAGGCCACTTTCTTGCCTTTCTCCCACATGTACTAGGACACCCAGATTCTTCTCCACTGCAGAATTCTGCAGCCTCTCTCCATTTAAATAACATTCTTCACTTGCATTCTTCCCACCAAAGAGGACAATCTCAAATTTTCCCGCATTACATGTTAGGAATGGGTTAACAGGCTTTCCTGTTAAGTCCTAAATTGATGTCAATTATCCAGTAATACATAAAGGGGCTTTAGGTGGCACTGGAGGTCTATGGAGAATTGTATGTGGATTTGGATCAAAGAAATAAAGGTAGTTTATGAAGAAGCAGAACTTGTATCTCCTTTACTGAACCTTAGAGGATCAAACATTATACTCCAAATGCCAAATCTTTATCAATTCACTGAACCTTCCCATATCCCTCCACAGGCTCCTTGTACCTTTTCCACAGTGATAGCGATTGTTTTAATTTCCTCCTTTCCTTTTGCCAATTGATTTTTACCGATCATTGGGATATTTACTGTGTCTTCTGCTATGAAGCCAAATAACAAATAATTGTTCAAAGCCTCTGCCGTGTCCATGTCTTCCGTAACTTATTCTATCCTCTAAGAGGCCATCCTTTCTGCTTGAGATAATGGTAGAATCCTGCACTATTTGTAGTTTTTACATTTCTTATCCTTCATTCTCATTTCTCCCTCTTTCATTTTCTCTTCATCCTCTTTGATTTCTTACATTTTCTGCATTTTCAGGCCTTCTGCTAATCTTCACAATGGTGTTCAATTCAATACCAAGCTTAACTTCCTTGGTGAGCCATTGATGGTGAATCTTTCATTCTCAGTGGAATGTATCTCTGTTACAAGTCCTTCAATTCTACAGCTGATAGACTTTTTAATATATTTACCCATTCCCAGTGGGCCAACTATGTCTTCATAACCTCCTAATTACATTATTTAAGGTTAAGGCATGAGCTTCAGACCAAATTTCCCACCACCAAGCTGAATATGAAGTTCTATCACGTTATGATCATTCTTGCCTCGAGGGTGCTATACTTTGGACAGGATTTATGGTTCCTGACACGTGGTTTCTTCAAAGTCAACAGTGAATCGAATGGTTTGTTGTATCCACCGCAGATATACTCGCAGCAACAGGACCATAAAACACCACCCTAGGAAATCATTAATGAATCATCTTACCGTGCATTAGAGGATCTAAAATCGCCTCTTCCCTGGTTTGTTCCAGAAAGAATTGCTCAAAAAACCCTGAATACTTTAGAACATAGAACATAGAACATAGAACATTACAGCGCAGAACAGGCCCTTCGGCCCACGATGTTGCGCCGACCAGTTACAAAAACAATGACCCACTAGCCTATACCAATCCCTTTTCGTCCATAAACCTATCCAGAGATCTCTTAAACGCCCCCAAACTAGACGCATTTACAACTGCAGCAGGCAGTTTCTATGAACTCATCTTCCAGACTCATTTTGTCATCTTGATTCATCCAATCTTTGTGTAGCTGATAGTGCGAAATGAGACAGAAATTATGAAAACACAAATGGGGAGATCTTCCAGCTGGTCACACTGGTCGATGGGTGGGATGAACGAGCGCACGGGAGGTGGAAAATCGGGTTCGCGTCTGATTTCTCGCCTTTTGCGATTTTACTGGGCCCAGATGTCTGGCAAGATCAGCCTCACTCCCAGGAAAGGATCGAGGCAAATTTTAATATTTAAATAAATGTTAATGCTGATTTAAATATTATAAGTGAGCCCTATGAAGTGAGCCCAGATCACAGTTGTCTGTACTCAATTGCAATAGCAGCCGGTGAAAACCCTCACAGGTGAGGATCAGATATAGTCCCTGTCAATGGGACTTGATGTGGTGGCTTCACGTGGATAGGTTTATGGATGGAAAGGGATTGGTTTAGGTTAGTGGGTCATTGTTTTTTAACTGGTCAGCGCAACATCGTGGGCCAAAGGGCCTGTTCTGCGCTGTAATGTTCTATGTTCTATTCTATGTTCTATGTAACAATCAGAGGCCATTGAGGCCCCCACGAGGTTGGCAGCCTGGAGGGAGCAATACCACCACTGCCAGCCTGACATCCTGGAAATATTAGCTTGGCATCTCAGCACGGCCAATCTGATACTGCCCACTGGGCACTGTCAAGTGGGGGTGAGTCCTGAGGAGGGGGGTGGGGGGCAGAACCTAAAGGCAGGGGGCAAGGCCTAAGGAACATCGGGACAAGGGGAGCTGCGCTCTCTGCAACCAGCAATCGGCCAGGTCAGTAATCGACCGAGTCTGGTGGAGAATTGACTGGGTGGGAAGTGATCAACTGGGAAAGCAATTGATCAAGTATGGGGGTGTGCCTGCGGTCAATCAATGACCAGGCCTGGGAGACAGGCGGTGCAATTGGCTGGAGGGGTGGGGGAGGGAGGGTGATGGGAGTGGGAGGTGCCGGGGAGGGAGAGGGGGGTGGGGGAGGGGCAGAGGGAGTTGGTTGGCCGTGGTTGCCAGTGATGCCTGGGGGGACGGGTAACTGACAGATATCTCTGCTTTGTTGTACAGAACAAAGAGATCTGCGCATGCGCATTTTCACTCCCTGGTGTGAGCAGCTGGCTTTCCAGTACGCTTAGGCCCCAGCCTCTCTTCCTACTGGCAGGAATCAGATTGTGCATCACTTTTCACCACAAGATTTAATTTTTGAAGATGGATCGGAACCTTTTTTGTTTTCTTGCTCATTCCACACTTTGAATTGTTTTGGTAAGATTGCCCAGAAATGACTGATGGGATCAGGCAAATAGTAATGGGCCAATCTCAGTGTCAGCCCAGGCTTGTCTGTTTAAGAAAATACAATAAGAACTCTCACAGTGCCAGATTAAAGTCCAACAGGTTTATTTGGAATCACAAGCTTTCGGAGTGCTACTCCTTCATCATGTGGGTGGAGGTAGGTTCACAAACACGACACGTGTAGGCAAAGACAGAATTGCAAGATAATTACAGATTGGAATGATTGGAATTTACAGGTAATCAAATCTTTACAGGTACAGACAGTGTGCATAGAGAGAGGGATAATCACAGCTTAAAAGGGTAGGAATTGTTGTAGGCCAGGACAGGTAGTAGGAATTTGCAAACCCAGGCAGTAAGGTGGAGGTTACAGATAGTGTGACATGAACCCAAGATCCCAGTTGAGGTCGTCCTTATGCATGTGGAACTTGGCTCTCAGTTTCTGCTCGGTGATTCTGCGTTGTTGTGTGTCTTGAAGGCTGTCTTGGAGAATGCTTACCCGAAGACTGGAGGCCGAATGCCCTTGACTGCTGAACTGCTCCCCGACTGGAAGGGAATACTCCTGCCTGGTGATTGTTGCATGGTGTCCGGTTATCCGTTGTCATAGCATCTGCATGGATTCGCTGATGCACCATGCCTTGGGACATCCTTTCCTGCAGCGTAGAGGTAGGCAACGTTGGCCCAGTCACATGAGTCTATACCGTGCGCCCTATTGGGTGATGGTGGTATCCATGTCGATGATCCGGCATGTCTTGCACAGGTTGCTGTGCAGGGTTGTGTGGTGTCGTGGTCACTGTCCTCCTGAAGACTGGGTGATTTGCTGTGTACAATGATCTGTTTGAGGTTGTGCCGTTGTTTGAAGGGAAGTAGTGGGGATGGCCCTGGCAAGGTGATCATCGTCATCGATGACATGTTGAAGGCTTCGAAGAAGATGTCATACTTTTCCACTCCAGTACTGGACGATGAAGGATACTCTGTCAGTTGTGTCCTGTGTTTGTCTTCTGAAGAAGTTGGTGCAGCTTTTCACTGCAGCGTGTCAGAACTGTAGATCGATGAATTGAGCATCATATCTCGTTCCTTCAGCATCTTCAGTTGCGTTCCTCCTTGTCTGAGAAGATCCTCTGTACCATGCCTCAGGACTCCTTCCCTGCAGCTTATAAGGTAGGCAACATTGGCTGAGTCGCATGAGTATGAACCAGAAAATGCAGCCACAGAGCCTTGTAGCGATCCCCACCAATCAACTTTGACATTACTTCTAGTCATTAACTATTTTGTACCAGCGCCAATCTGCCAAGAGCCAATGGCAGTTATAGCTGAAATTGTGGTTGTTTCATTAATCCAAGTGCGGGAGCTCTGAGTACCTTCCTAATCTTATATTTCCTTATAGCAGGAAGGAGGGCATAGGAGTAGCAAGTGATGTAAGGAGAGTGGGAATGTAGGAAGGAGGGGTTTATATGGGAGGATATGTTTTGAAAAGAAATCACGCAGGATGTTGAATTCAGCAAAATCCAGCCATGGGTAAAAGCACCGAGTGGCATCGTATCAACCAAATCAAATCAGGTTGGAATGGAAAGAGAAAGGTTTCAGTTTAGTGATAAAATGAAGATTGCCAATCAGGTGGTAGGCTTTTTTTAGAAGCCAGATGGACTCACAGTATTCTGACGCAGTGACATAGTGGTTAGCATTGCTGCCTCACAGCACTGAGGTTCGATTCCCGGCTCAGGTCACTGTCTGTGCAGAATCTGCACATTCTCCTCGTGTCTGTGTGGGTTTCCTCCGGGCGCTCCCGTTTCCTCCCACAATCTGCTGGTCAGGTGGATTGGCCATGCTAAATTGCCCCTTGGTGTCAGGGGGATTAGTTAGGGTGAATACACGAGTGACTCGCCTGAGGAAGGAGTAGCACTCCAGAGTCTGGTGATTCCAAATAAACCTGTTGGACCTGGCGTTGTCAGGCTTCCTACCCTGCTTCTTTCTTCAAAAAAATTTCATTGGGAGTTATTGAAAACAGGTCAATAAATGTCACCCAATGAGCTTGGCGACAGAATACTCTGTCCAGTACTCGCTGCCAAACCACTGTGTTAATCTGCCTTGTCCAGGATTTCTCTGTCCACATTTATCATTTACAATACTGTCACAGAAAAGCAATAAATGGAAATAAGTTGTTCCTCTCTAACATTCCTCCAGTAGGTGGTGATGTAACTTTAACTGACAAACCAAATGTTGTGAATCAATTACAGTACAACGTCAGCAAAACATCCCCGAGGTCGGAATCAGACCTGCAAAAGTATCTGCTTTACTGTGGGGCAAAGATCACAAACACTTCCCCACAGGATATGACTTCATCTTTGGTTCAGATATCATCTACAGGCTGTCAGAATTCCACCCACTGATAACAACCCTGATTTACCTGAGCAAACAAAGTACCACCATTTACTTCTGCTCCAAGGTACGCAAACACGTAGGAGCCATCGATTTCTACGAGAAGGTTCTTCCAACTCATTTTGATTCCACAATCGTTCACAGTACCCCAGAACAAGAAATTAATTTGTACAAAATTACCAGGAAAGAGCCTGCTGTATAACGGGGGAGTGCTGCAGAGAATGTCAGAGGTCACATCAATGAACCAGATGGGTTTAACATCCCAGAGTTGGATGGTTGAATGGTGTACAGAGTGAGATTTTTTTATTTCGTCCTGTTCTAGATCTAACTTTAATCCTGACACTGATGCACTGTCCCCGTCCTTATTGATATTGTTCTAATCTGAAAAGAGTAACTGGATGAGGAGGCAACCTGAGTCATCGTAATTCACCTTGCATCAAGCTCAATTCTAACCTGTCCAATCATTCCTCTCCTGTTGGGTTCTCCTGTGTGATGTTTATGGAAACAGAGGGCAGAATGATACGGCCTTGTCACGGTGGAGGGCGGACCCGAAAAATATGGTGAGCTGTTTAATATTCCATTGCCTGCAGCAGGACTGGAAAACCCAGCAGTGGGAGGAGTTATAAAACTCAGCCCAGAATCTTGTTTGAATTAAGCTCAGTGTTGACCAGATGTGAATGAATTTGCTCTTCAATACTTAGGGAGAGGGCAGGGGGGAGGGGTGGGGGGTGGCCCTATCTCAAAGCATTGTGGGACTTCAAATAACAAACTGATCTGAAGAACGGTGAGGGATGGACAATGAATTCTGGACTTACCAATGACCCTCTCACCTCAAGAGTGAGTTAAAATAAGATGAGATATAAACCGGTGAACATTAACACTGCAATGAAGTTACTGTGAAACCCCCCTAGTCACCACATTATGGCACCTGTTCGGGTCAATGTACATAACCAGTACGCCTTTCAGATAGTGGGGGTAAATCGGAGGACCCAGAGGAAACCCACGCAGACACAGGGACAGCGTACAGACTCCACACAGATAGAGACACAAGCCTGGGTCTCTGATACTGTGAGGCAGCGGTGTTAACCACTGTGCCACCGTGCCATCCCAGGCCACAGAAATGTGGCTGACTCTGGAATGGCTGAGTGAGACACTCAGTTCAAGGGGCAATAAGGGAGGGGTAATAAATGCTGGCCCAGTGACACCCACATCCCACGAGTGAATAAAGAAGATACTCGACCAGAGGAATATCCTTGCTCCCTGATTGGTGTATAATGTGTCTGTTTATTTCTGTCCCTCACAGTTAAATAATGACCGTCACAATCCTGTTGCGGGGGAAATGCGGTCTCTCCAAGTGTGTCACTCACTATCTGGTTGCCATGTCAACATGTGGGTATGCCGGCGTTGGACTGGCGTAAACACAGTAAAAAGTCTGACAACACCAGGTTTTAGTCCAACCTATTTATTTGATAATATACTCACAAGCTTTCGAGGGGACTGCCTCTTCGTCAGGTGAATGGAGAGTTCTGGCCTCAGACAGAGCATATAAAGCACAGACAGTTTAGAGATTACTGATTAAAATGCGAATCCTTACACCTAACCTGCTGTCCAAGTCCTAAAGTGGCCAACAATGTGAGTGGAAGGAGCACTGATCACAGGTTACAGAGATGTGTATTGTCTCCAGACAGTACAGTAAGTGAGGTTTTGCAAACCCAGGCAAGTCACGGGGGTTACAGATAGTGTGACATGAACCCAAGATCCCTGTTGAGACCGTCCTCATGTGTGCGGAACTTGGCTATCAGTCTCTGTTCAGCGACTCTGCGCTGTCGTGTGTCGTGAAGGCCGCCTTGGAGAATGCTTACCCGAAGGTCAGAGGCTGAATGCCCGTGACCACTGAAGTGTTCGCCAACAGGAAGGGAACAGTCTTGCCTGGTGACTGTCGAGCGATGTTTATTCATCCGTTGTCGTAGCGTCTGCATGGTCTCCCCAATGTATCATGCTTCGGGACATCCTTTCTTGCAACGTATCAGGTAGACAATGTTGGCCGAGTTGCAAGAGTATTTACCATGTACCTGGTGGATGGTATTCTCACGTGTGATGATGGTATCCATGTCGATGATCCGGCATGTCTTGCAGAGGTTGCTGTGACAGGGTTGTGTGGTATTGTGGTCACTGTTCTCCTGAAGGCTGGGTAGTTTGCTGCAAACAATGGTCTGTTTGAGGTTGTGTGGTTGTCTGAAAGCAAGAAGTGGGGGTGTGGGGATAGCCCTGGCGAGATGTTCGTCTTCGTCAATGATATGTTGAAGACTCCGGAGAAGATGTCGTAGCTTCTCCGCTCCGGGGAAGTACCGGACGACAAAGGGTACTCTTTCCACTGTGTCCCGTGTTTGCCTTCTGAGGAGATCGGTGCGGTTTTTCGCTGTGGCGCATCGGAACTGTCGATCTATGAGTCGAGCACCATATCCTGTTCTTATGAGGGCATCTTTCAGGGTCTGGAGGTGTCTGTCACGATCCTCCTCATCTGAGCAAATCCTGTGTATACGGAGGGCTTGTCCATAGGGAATGGCTTCTTTAACATGTTTAGGGTGGAAACTGGAGAAGTGGAGCATTGTGAGATTGTCTGTGGGCTTGCGGTACAGTGAGGTGCTGAGGTGACCGTCCTTAATAGAGATGCGTGTGTCCAAGAATGCAACTGATTCTGGGGAATAGTCCATGGTGAGTCTGATGGTGGGGTGGAATTTGTTGATATCATCATATAGTTGTTTCAGTGATTCTTCACCATGAGGCCAAAGGAAGAAAATGTCATCGATGTATCTAGTGTATAGCATCGGTTGAAGATTCAGTGAAGTGAAGAAGTCTTGTTCGAACCTGTGCATGAAGATGTTGGCATATTGAGGTGCAAATTTGGTCCCCATGGCTGTTCCATGTGTCTGGATGAAAAACTGGTTGTTGAAGGTGAAGACATTGTGGTCCAGGATAAAGCGGATGAGTTGTAAAATTGCATCTGGAAACTGGCAGTTGTCAGCATTGAGTACTGAGGCAGTTGCAGCAATGCCATCGTTGTGGGATTGCTGCGACTGCCTCAGTACTCAATGCTGACAACTGCCAGTTTCCAGATGCAATTTTACAACTCATCCGCTTTATCCTGGACCACAATGTCTTCACCTTCAACAACCAGTTTTTCATCCAGACACATGGAACAGCCATGGGGACCAAATTTGCACCTCAATATGCCAACATCTTCATGCACAGGTTCGAACAAGACTTCTTCACTTCACTGAATCTTCAACCGATGCTATACACTAGATACATCGATGACATTTTCTTCCTTTGGCCTCATGGTGAAGAATCACTGAAACAACTATATGATGATATCAACAAATTCCACCCCACCATCAGACTCACCATGGACTATTCCCCAGAATCAGTTGCATTCTTGGACACACGCATCTCTATTAAGGACGGTCACCTCAGCACCTCACTGTACCGCAAGCCCACAGACAATCTCACAATGCTCCACTTCTCCAGTTTCCACCCTAAACATGTTAATGAAGCCATTCCCTATGGACAAGCCCTCCGTATACACAGGATTTGCTCAGATGAGGAGGATCGTGACAGACACCTCCAGACCCTGAAAGATGCCCTCATAAGAACAGGATATAGAACATAGAACATAGAACATAGAACATTACAGCGCAGAACAGGCCCTTCGGCCCACGATGTTGCGCCGACCAGTTACAAAAACAATGACCCACTAGCCTATACCAATCCCTTTTCGTCCATAAACCTATCCAGAGATCTCTTAAACGCCCCCAAACTAGACGCATTTACAACTGCAGCAGGCAGGGCATTCCAATCCCTCACCACCCGCTGGGTAAAGAACCTACCCCTGACATCCGTCCTGTAGCTACCCCCCCTTAATTTAAAGCCATGCCCCCTCGTGCTAGCTTTCTCCATCTGAGGAAAAAGGCTATCACTATCCACCCTATCTAAACCTCTAATCATCTTATATGTTTCAATAAGATCCCCTCTTAGCCGCCTTCTTTCCAACGAAAACAACCCTAGATCCCTCAGTCTCTCTTCATAGGACCTCCCCACCATACCAGGCAACATCCTAGTAAACCTCCTCTGCACCCTCTCCAACGCCTCCACATCCTTCTTGTAATGCGGGGACCAGAACTGCACACAGTACTCCAAGTGCGGCCGCACCAGAGTAGTGTACAGTTGCAACATTACACTGCGACTCCTAAATTCAATCCCCCTACCAATAAATGCCAAGACACCGTACGCCTTCTTGACAACCTTATCTACTTGATTCCCAACTTTCAGGGATCTAAGTACACACACACCTAGATCCCTCTGTTCATCCACACTATTCAAAGTCCTCCCGTTAGCCCTATACTCGACACATCTGTTGCTCCTACCAAAGTGAATTACCTCACACTTCTCCGCATTAAATTCCATCCGCCACCTCTCGGCCCAGCTCTGCAACCTATCTAAGTCTCCCTGCAGACTATGACACCCTTCCTCACAATCTACCACACCTCCAACTTTGGTGTCATCAGCAAATTTACTAATCCACCCAACTATACCCTCATCCAGATCATTAATAAAAATTACAAACAACAGTGGCCCCAAAACAGATCCCTGAGGCACACCACTCGTAACTGCACTCCATGATGAATATTTACCATCCACCACCACCCTCTGTCTCCTATCTGATAGCCAATTCCTGATCCAACTTCCTAGATTACCCACAATCCCATACATCTGCATTTTCTGCAGAAGCCTACCATGGTGAACCTTATCGAACGCCTTACTAAAATCCATGTATACCACGTCAACTGCCTTACCCCCATCCACCTCTTTGGTCACCTTCTCAAAAAACTCAATAAGGTTAGTAAGGCACGACCTACCCGCTACAAAACCATGCTGACTATTTCTAATCAATTCATTACACTCCAAATAACTATAAATCCTATCCCTAATAATTTTTTCTAAAACCTTGCCCACAACAGAAGTAAGACTCACCGGTCTATAATTCCCGGCAAAGTCTCTGTTCCCCTTCTTAAACAGTGCTCGACTCATAGATCGACAGTTCCGATGCGCCACAGTGAAAAACCGCACCGATCTCCTCAGAAGGCAAACACAGGACAGAGTGGAAAGAGTACCCTTTGTCGTCCAGTACTTCCCCGGAGCGGAGAAGCTACGACATCTTCTCCGGAGTCTTCAACATATCATTGACGAAGACGAACATCTCGCCAGGGCTATCCCCACACCCCCACTTCTTGCTTTCAGACAACCACACAACCTCAAACAGACCATTGTTCGCAGCAAACTACCCAGCCTTCAGGAGAACAGTG
Source organism: Carcharhinus amblyrhynchos (assembly GCF_965287045.1). Classification (NCBI taxonomy): domain Eukaryota; kingdom Metazoa; phylum Chordata; class Chondrichthyes; order Carcharhiniformes; family Carcharhinidae; genus Carcharhinus; species Carcharhinus amblyrhynchos. The sequence continues at coordinate 781,539 of NW_027649833.1, read as the reverse complement.
ACCACAATTCCACACAACCCTGCCACAGCAACCTCTGCAAGACATGCCGGATCATCGACATGGATACCATCATCACACGTGAGAACACCATCCACCAGGTACATGGTAAATACTCTTGCAACTCGGCCAACATTGTCGACCTGATACGTTGCAAGAAAGGATGTCCCGAAGCATGGTACATTGGGGAGACCATGCAGACGCTACGACAACGGATGAATGAACATCGCTCGACAATCACCAGGCAAGACTGTTCCCTTCCTGTTGACGAACACTTCAGTGGTCACGGGCATTCAGCCTTTGACCTTCGGGTAAGCATTCTCCAAGGCGGCCTTCACGACACACGACAGCGCAGAGTCGCTGAACAGAGACTGATAGCCAAGTTCCGCACACATGAGGACGGTCTCAACAGGGATCTTGGGTTCATGTCGCACTATCTGTAACCCCCGTGACTTGCCTGGGTTTGCAAAACCTCACACTGTACTGTCTGGAGACAATACACATCTCTGTAACCATCTCCTTCCACTCACATTGTCGGCCACTTCAGGTGTTGAACAGCAGGTTAGGTGTAAAGATTCGCATTCTAATCAGTAATCTCTAAACTGTCTGTGCTTTATATGCTCTGTCTGAGGCCAGAACTCTCCATTCACCTGACGAAGAGGCAGTCCCCTCGAAAGCTTGTGAGTATTATCAAATAAATAGGTTGGACTAAAACCTGGTGTTGTCAGACTTTTTACTGTGCCATGTCAACGGCAGACCTACTGGTCGTGATCTTTGACCTGATACTGAGGCACATTCCAATTATATATCAAGAGTACTTCTATTTCCTGGAGAACATTCCAGTGTGTAATATCCACGCTGTCCTGCTGTATGCAGCCACTGACTGTTCTGTCTGGTTCACCGTCGCTTTCACCTTTAATCGATTTGTGGCCATCTGTTACAAGGGGCTGAATAGTAGATACTGCACTGAGAGAACAGCGGCTGTGGTTCTGGGGACAGTGAGTGTGCTGAGCTGCTTGAAGAACATTTTCTGTATTTACAGGTCTGTATTTACTAATGAACATCCCCTGGTTTTGTGATGTGACAATTAATATCCGGAGCTCATGGACCTGGACTTCCATTGAGTTCTCACATCACATTCTAACGCCAGGGATCCCATTTGTTCTGATTCTGCTGATCAACACTTTAACCGTCAGACACATTCTGGTGGCCAGCAGAGGCCGCAGGAAACTGCGGGCTCACAACAATGGAGAGAGTCCCAGAGACCCTGAGATGGAGAAGCAAAGGAAATCTATTGTTTTGCTGTTTGTTGTCTCTGGGAATTTTGTCTTGTTGTGGGCGCTGTTGATGGTGTTTTCTATATACAATCGCATGTGGTATTTGGGTTATAGGGTTGTATCTCTCCCTGCTTTTGTACAAGAAATGGCTTTGATGGCCCAACTCCTGAGCTGCTGCACAAACACCTGCATTTATGCCGTGACCCAGGCCAAATTCCGAGAGCAGTTGAAGAATGTGCTAAAATATCCCTTTACTGTAATTGTCACTTTAATTAAATGATGGAAAGGGTAAGCAGGAAAAATTCAGCAATGGTCCTGTCTTGTTTTCCTGTTCAACCCACTACCCCCTCCCCTCCTCCTCCCAGTGGGATCAGTGATAAAGTTCCTGCCTGGTGTGTATCAGTTTTCCCTGTGTACAGGATCTGTATTTCCCAGTGAGGAGTCTGGTTCTATATAACAAATGTTTCCATGGATAGTGTGTGTGTGACCCCAGTGAGTGTTTGGTCCCTGTAACATGGGTCTCTGCATAAAACAGCTGCCAAACATATTCATCACTCTGCCTCTTAAAGTCAGCACTGTGAAGAGAACATAAAAAGATCATTGTCCATATCACTTAAAATGGTAACAGGAAATATTTCTTACAATAACCGTGACACCGATCAGTTAAAATGCTGCAGGATAATGTTAACATGACCACAACACATAATCACTAGAAATGACCGCAGCAAGTTACACTGGATATCATTTAAAGCAGCCAGAATGAATATTACTGTCCTTGGCAGATCTCTCCATTCACCTATTCATTCTATAAACCATATTGAGCAACAGGTAAATGTGATTTGTTCCTGATATTTACTCTAACACTTGGCAGACACCGTTCCTCATCATGTCGAGTATTGAGCTGTGAAATCTACAAGCCATTGATGACTGTATTTCAGAGAAACATAGAAGATAGGAGCAGAGGAGGCCATTCAGCCCTTTGAGTCTGTTCCGTGCCATTCATTACAATCGTGGCTGATTGTCCAACTCAATAGCCTAATCCTGCTTTCTCCCATTCACCCCCATGTGCTATATTCAATGTTTTGGCATCAACTACTTCCTGTGGTAATGAATTCCACGGGCTCACCACTCTCTGGGTGAAGAAATGTCTCCTCACCTCCATCCTAAATGGTCTCTCCTGAATCCTCAGACTCTTCCTGTCATTTACTCTCAGCTTTGCTGTTGATGCCATTGGAATGAAACTGTATCCAGCCAATGGGTCAGTAACCAGGTCCGAACACAATGAGATACAAACCTGGCTGGAAATAGAAGCCATGTGAAGGACAGAAAGAGATGGCAAAGTGATCACAGATTGTTACAGCACAGGTTGAGACCATTCAGCCCATCATGTCCGTACCAGTTCTCCAAATGAGCACTTCACCTCGTGCCGTTCCCCTGCCTTCTCTGTGTAAAGTCGCACAATCATCTTTTTCCGAAATCAGATGTGGCGGGGGTGGAGGGGGTGGGGGGTGGGGGTGGGGGGTGGGGGGGTGTGGTGGATTCACCGGCCCCTTTTGTCGCGAGTCGGAATCCCCTTGGCCCACTGAATACAGCATTGGATCCAAATCGGGATCCGCGCCGGGTGTGGGAGAGTTTTGGATTCTCCCTGCTTGCCTTGCCAGCCCCGATTGGATACCCGCTCAGAGAGAGTGTCAGCTTGATAACCATACCAAACCCCTCACTGTCATAGATTGGTGGATGGACAGCCCATTCAGCTGGCACCCTCTCTCCACCCACCCCCACAGCCGGGGGTCTCGCCAATGTGATTTGGTGTCATTTGTGAAATGCGGGGCCCTGGTGCCAAGGTCTCCCGAGGGGGAACAGGACAGGGAGAGGCCATTGGGTCCATTGAGTCTGCTCTGGCTACAATCCCACCCAGGCCCTACCCCCACATCTCTACATATTTCACCTGCTAATCCCTCTAACCGACACATCTCAAGACACTAAGGGGCAATTTTAGCATGGCCAATCAGCCTAACCCGCACATCTTTGGGAGGAAACTGGAGCACCCGGAGGAAACCCATGCAGCCACAAGGAGAATGTGCAAACTCCACACAGTCAGTGACCCGAGCCAGGAATCGAACCCAGGTCCATGGAGCTGTGAAGCAGCAGTGCTAACTACTGTGCTACTGTGCCGCCCTCAGTGAGGTTGAGCTTTCAGAAAGGCATCAAGCTATCTCTAACCAAAATCCACAGCCTGTGGCACCACCTCACCTCCCCCACAAGGAGGCGCTTGCCTGTAGAGAATTAACATCTGGAGCACACAAACAGCTGCCTCAGCTGAGACATGATGTGGAGATGCCAGCGTTGGACTGGGGTAAACACAGTAAGAAGTCTCACATCACCAGGTTACAGTCCAACAGGGCCTGTTGTGAGATTTCTTACAGTTCAGACAGGAGCCACAAGGGAGCCGGATTGAGGAGCTCCTCTTGGCGTGGCCTCAATTACAACCTGCAGCTCCTGCACATCAATCTGGGGCGCGTTCCGACCTCGTTGCGGGAGCTGCCCGGCTTTCACCAGGACCTCCTCACCGTCTGGAACGCGGTCGCCTTGCGAGGAATTTAGATGTGGTGGCAGTGACGGAGACATGGTTAAAGGAAAGGCAGGACTGGCAGCGAAATATTCCTGGGTATAAGTGTTTTAGGCATGACAGGGGAGGGTCGAAAAGAGGAGGGGGAGTGGCGCTATTAGTTAGGGAGCACATCACAGCGGTGCAGAGGGAGGATAATATAGAGGGGTTAGGAATTGAGTCTCTGTGGGTGGAGTTGAGGAATAGGAAGGGAGCGATTACGATGCTAGGGGTGTACTACAGGCTGCCTGACAGCCCGTGGGCAGTGGAAGAGGGTATATGTGGAGACATTTTGGACAAGTGTAGGAAGAACAGGGTTGTTGTTTTGGGAGATTTTAATCTCCCTGGGGTGGATTGGAAGGTGCCGAGAGCTGGGGGTTTGGACGGGGAGGAATTCGTAAGACGTGTATTGGAAGGGTCCTTGGAGCAGTATGTAGATAGCCCGACTAGAGAGGGGGCTATACTAGATTTAGTTCTGGGCAATGAACCGGGTCAGGTGGTTGAGGTTGCAGTAGGTGAACATGTGGCTAACAGTGACCACAACTCTGTCTACTTTAGGATACTAATGGAAAAAGACGAGAGCTGTCCTAAGGGGAGGGTGCTAAACTGGGGAAGGCTAGATACAGCCGGATTAGGCAGGAGCTTAGGGATACAGACTGGGATAGGCTGTTGGAGGGCAAGTCCATGTTAGGTATGTGGGAGTCTTTCAAGGGAAAACTGCAAAAGGTGCAGGAAAGGCATGTGCCGGTTAGGAGGAAGGATGGGAAATGTAGGATTAGAGAGCCGTGGATAACGAGGGATATTGAAGACTTGGTCAGGAAGAAACAAGAGGCGTATGTCAGGTCTAAGCAACTGGGAACGGAGAGAGTATTGGAGGAATACAGAGAGAGTAGGAGGGATCTCAAAAGGGGAGTTAGGAGGGCAAAAAGGGGGCATGAAATGGCTTTGGCAGGTAGGATTAAGGAAATCCAAAGGTGTTTTACTCCTATGTTAGGAACAAAAGGGTGGCTAGGGGAAAAATTGGTCCCCTCAGGGACAGAGGAGGGGAATTGTGCTTAGAGTCCAAGGAAATGGGGGAGATCCTGAATGAATACTTTGCGTCGGTATTCACGAAGGAGAGGGGCTTGATGTCTGGTACAGTCATCGAGGGAGCGGTAGACCAATTGAAGGAACTATCAATTACGAGGGAACATAGAACATAGAACATAGAACATAGAACATTACAGCGCAGAACAGGCCCTTCGGCCCACGATGTTGCGCCGACCAGTTACAAAAACAATGACCCACTAGCCTATACCAATCCCTTTTCGTCCATAAACCTATCCAGAGAGGGAGGAAGTGTTAGGGCTTTTCGGTAGCATTAAAACTGATAAATCTCTGGGGCCCGATGGCATTTATCCCAGGCTGCTTAGGGAGGCGAGGGATGAGATTGCTGGGCCTCTGACGCAAATCTTTGTCTCTTCTTTGGACACAGGTGAGGTCCCAGAGGACTGGAGGATAGCAAACGTGGTACCGTTGTTTAAAAAGGGCAGTAGGGATAACGCGGGTAACTATAGGCCAGTGAGTTTGACATCAGTGGTAGGCAAGTTGATGGAGAGGATTCTTAGGGATAGGATGTATGAGCACTTAGAGCATTGCGATCTGATTAAGGATACGCAGCATGGCTTTGTAAAGGGGAAGTCTTACCTTACGAATCTGGTAGAATTCTTTGAGGAGGTGACAAAAACGGTCGATGAAGGACGAGCCGTTGATGTCGTCTATATGGATTTCAGTAAGGCGTTTGACAAAGTCTCTCATGGTAGGTTGGTAGAAAAGATTAAGGCTCATGGGATACAAGGACAGGTATCTAGATGGATTGAGAACTGGCTTGCTAAGAGGAGACAGAGAGTAGTAGTGGAAGGGTCCTTTTCTAGTTGGAGGTCTGTCACTAGTGGTGTGCCGCAGGGCTCAGTACTGGGACCTCTTCTCTTTGTAATATAAATTACTTGGAAGAGGGAGTAGGTGGTGTGATCAGCAAATTTGCTGATGACACCAAGATGGCTGGATTGGCGGGCAGTGAGGAGCAGTGTCTGGCAATACAGCGGGATATTGATAGGCTGGTATATTGGGCAGATAAATAGCAGATGGAATTTAATCCGGATAAATGTGAGGTGATGCATTTTGGCTGGAATAATGTAGGGGGGAACTATATGATAAAGGGTAAGCCTATAATGAGTACAGAAACGCAGAGGGACCTGGGGGTGCAAGTGCACAAGTCTTTGAAGGTGGCAGTACAAGTGGAGAAGGTTGTGAAGAAAGCCTATGGTATGTTAGCCTTTATAGGAAGGGGTATAGAATATAAGAGCTGGAGTCTAATGCTGCAGTTGTACAGAACGTTGGTTAGGCTGCATTTGGAGTACTGTGTCCAGTTCTGGTCGCCTTACTACCGGAAGGATGTGAAGCCTCTGGAGAGAGTGCAGAGGAGGTTTACCAGGATGCTGCCTGGTATGGAGGGACTGGGTTATGAGGAAAGATTGTGCAAATTGGGGCTGTTTTCCCAAGGAAGACGGCGACTGAGGGGAGATCTAATAGAGGTATATAAGATTATGAAGGGTATAGATAGAGTAAACAGTGGTAAGCTATTTCCTATGTTAGAAACGCACAGTACGAGGGGCCACGGGCTTAAGGTGAGGGGGGAGAGGTATAACACAGATATTAGAGGGAGGTTTTTCACACAGAGGGTAGTGGGGGTATGGAATGCTCTGCCAAGCAACGTGGTGGAGGCAGGCACGCTGGAGTTGTTTAAGAGTAACTTAGACAGGCACGAGTGGGTTGGAGATGGGGGGATATAGGAGATTGTTTTAAATAAGGTTCAGGAGCCTTGGGACGTCCCCGGGAATCAATTGATTCCTATGGACCTTCCAACATATTTTCTGGCTCACTTGTTTTACTTTTGAGCTTCTGGGGATTCCCTTGAATGTGTGTATAAGGATGTGGATGTTATTGATGTTTTTCTCTTTTAATCCACAGGTGCTTCAGTCTGCCTTGTTGTCCAACGAGGGGCATACACGCGATGGGTCGTACTGGGGCTGCTCTTGGTTGTTTCGAGAGTAGCCTAGTACTTCACGTCGTTAGTGTAGGCTTAAACTGGACCAGATACTGGGCAACACGACAGCTCAGTGACTATCACTGTTTGCTGTGCAGATACATGGATTTGGGCCGGTGTCTGTGGGAGTTTGCACATTCTCCCCGTGCTTGCGTGGGTTTTCTCCGGGTGCTCCGGTTTCCTCCCACACCCCAAAGATGTGCTGTCAGGCTGATTGGTGCAACAAATTTTCCCTAAATTAGTCTTCCCTCAATGTGGAATGCCATAAACATAGACAAGGGTCATGGGTGGACGGGGGACCCATAATGTCAAAATGGCGACGCGGGCTTGTTGGGCCGAAGGGCCTGTTTCCCGGGCTGTTTTGTTCTTTGTTTTTTGTTCTTTTTTCTCCCCCGTCAGGAGTAGCGGCCCTCGTGCGAGAGCCGTTGCTCAGGAATCCGCACCTCCAGCCGTATAACTTCAGGTGGCTGACGGAGAGGGAGGCTGTGGAGGCCGGGGTGACCAGGATCGGGGACGTGCTGGACGGCGGAGGAGCGGGCTGGATGAACCCTGGCGTGCTGGCTGAGCGCGCGGGGGTGTCCGTCCGGCGCGCGGCCAAAGCCATCCAAGACCTTAGGACGGTCGTGCTGGGCCCCGAAAACACACGCCAGCTCGAGGCGGCTCGGGCGTGCGGTGGGATCCCGTCCGAGCGTTCCCCTGTTCGGACGGAATTCCACATTGGCCCGAAGCCGAGACCCCCCTCCCCGGGTCAGGTGCCCCACAGCGCGAGCCGCCTCGCGGGAATGTCCTCCGTGCCCTTTTCCAGCGCGCGGAGGCGTTTCCTGTACGGGCTGCTGCTGCACACCTTCCGCTACCACTCCCTCGCCCGTCGCCCGGACACACCTTGGCGGGCCTTGTTGCCGCCGGGCGGCGGAGGTCCCCGATGGAGGTCCCTCTACGGAGGGATCTCCCCCAATGACCTCGGGGACCTGGGGTGGAGGGTGCTGCACGCGGCGGTGCCGTGCAACAGTAGGATTCACTGGCTCACGGGCTCCCGAGACTGCTCTTTCTGTGGCCTTGTGGAGTCCGTGGACCACGTCTACGTTTTGTGTTATAGATTGCACTCCCTTTTTGATTTTCTGAAGAACCTTTTATTGATGTTCTGTTTGCATTTCAGTCCCACGCTCCTGATCTACGGACACCCGGTGCGGAGAGGGGAGGGTCGGGACGCCGACCTCCTCGTGAACCTGCTCCTGGGCCTGGCGAAACGCGCCATCGGCAGGTCCAGGCAGCGGGCGATCGACGGGGCCGTCCGTCCCGACTGCCTGCCCCTCTACCGCGGCTACGTTCGCGGCCGGGTGTCCCTGGAGAGGGAGCACGCGGTGTCCACGGGCACTGTCGAGGCCTTCCGTGCCCGTTGGGCACCGCAGGGGCTGAGGTGCCTTATAGACCCCAATAAGGGGTTTTGACGTGCTTTAAGTTTCCTTTGTACCTTTTGTTTCTGTTCGGGCCGTTCCCCCTCCTTTTGGGGAGCTGCCCCCTTTTTCTTTGTCTGAACGTAATTTAAGTTTGTTTAATTGGTTCGACCCGCAAGATCGATCAAAAAAGCCCCGGGGGGTGTGTGTGTGTAAATTGCTGTCAGCTGAGTGTGGGCTGTGTGTATAAAAGGTGTTACTTGGTGCCTGAAGGGATGCTTGAGTTGTTTGCTATGATGGGGGATTTTGGAGTGAGGGGTTTCTTCCCAGTGCTGGTGTTAGTTGGAGCTGTTTGTTGCTCTGATACGTGGCAACAGTTTCCATGGGGAATAGTCAAAGCCACCCCGAGGCCTCAGACACTCCCTCCTCCTGGGCCTCCCTTTGATTCCCATTTGCGTGTGTCTGAGGGTCAAGGTGTGTCTCCAGTGCAGAGTGTGAGGGTGCAGTGTGGAGAGGACAAGCTGCTGCTCAGGGTCCAGCTGGATTTATTTGGAACCAGGCACCTGGTTAAAGCTGCTGATCTGACCCTGGGGACAGCAGGTTGTCGGCCAACCAGGATCTACTCTCAGAACCACACTGTCCTCTTTTGACTATGGGCTCCATGAGTGTGGCAGCAGATTGCAGGGAATGTGAATCCTCAAACTCTGCCTCTGAGCTGGGGCTGGAGGTTGTTCCCCACTCTTCACTCCAACACTTGGTCAGATCTCATTGATATTGAGGAGATAGCTGTCTCCTGCTTTCTAAAGGCCAAACTAGCTTTCTATTCAGGATTTGACTTTCACTGGTCTGAGTCTCTCCAACCCCATTGTTCTGGAAGCTTCTCTTTGCTTCCTCCCAGCTTTTCCTATTTTGAGGATTTTTCAGTTTGATTTCCCCCTCATTCAGATCAACTCAACTGAGGGTTGAGTTTCAGTCCAGTTGAATAGAAATGGGTTGAATCTGAATGAAATGGGAGTTGAGATGGATTGGACTAAAGAGGAACTCCACACTTCCCACTTTCCCAGTCATTGGAATAAAAGGCTCCCTGATTCCAAACTGTGCTATTTCCCTGCTCCTAATTCCTGAGAACTTGTAGCTCCTTTTCCTGTTAACTGAAGCTTTTATTGAATCCCTTCCCTGTTAATTCTGGTCTTGTGCTAATGATCTCTCCTTGCAGCAAGGGCTGAGGTTGCATAGCAACACTGCTAACCAGATGAGGCCCTTCAGCCCGTTCCCCAGTCATTATGATCAGGACTGAGCTTCCCACAGCCTCCATGTTCCTGTCTTTACAACATGATTCCCTCAATGGCCAGAAAGAAATGCCTCTGTCCTGAATATCCTCAGTGAGTGACCATTCCCGGCTCTCTGGGGCTGGAGAGAATTCCAAAGATTCATCAGCTGCCGGATGGAGAAATTCCTGACCACATTAATCCTAAATGACTGACCCCTGTCCTGAGATGACTCTCCCCCCGCCCCCCCCGCCCCACCCCCAAACAGAGTCTCCAGCTTGTGGGGGGTGGTGAACATAGAACAAAAACATAGAACATAGAACACTACAGCGCAGAACAGGCCCTTCAGCCCACGATGTTGCGCCGACCAGTTAAAAAAAACAACAACAATGACCCACTAACCTAAACCAATCCCTTTTCGTCCATAAACCTGTCCACAGACCTCTTAAACGCCCCCAAACTAGGCGCATTTACAACTGCAGCAGGCAGGGCATTCCAAACCCTCACCACCCTCTGGGTAAAGAACCTACCCCTGACATCTGTCCTATAACTACCCCCCCTTAGTTTAAAGCCATGCCCCCTCGTGCTAGATTTTTCCATCAGAGGAAAAAGGCTATCACTATCCACCCTATCTAAACCTCTAATCATCTTATATGTTTCAATAAGATCCCCAGGAAGCAGCCTTTTCACACTGACCCTGTTTCAGGGTTTAAACTAATGGGGGGGGGGGGGGGGGGGGGGTGCGGGGAGTGGGGATGAGACTGACAGCTCAGTAGGCACTGGGATCGGGAGCGAGTTGGGTGACAGGGTAGGTTTGGTTGAAAGGAAAATTATCCAGGGAAATGAGGATCTGAGTGGGCCTGGTGGGTTGGACTGCGTCTGTTTCAATGTGAGGAGTGTAACGGGTAAAACGGATGAACTTAGGGCCTTGATGTTCGTGAGAAATTTAGATGTGGTGGCAGTGACGGAGACGTGGTTAAAGGAAGGGCAGGACTGGCAGCTGAACGTTCCTGGGTATAAGTGTTTTAGGTGTGACAGAGGAGGGTTGAAGAGAGGTGGTGGGGTGGCGCTGTTAGTTAAGGAGCACATCACAGCGGTGCAGAGGGAGGATAATATAGAGGAGTTAGGGATTGAGTCGCTGTGGGTGGAGTTGAGGACTAGGAAGGGAGAGCAAGAAGGGAGGAATAGAGAGAGAGCAGGAGGGAGCTCAGCCGGGGAGTTAGAAGGGCGAAAAGAGGGCATGAAATGGCTTTGGCTGATAGGATTGAGGAAAATCCAAAGGCATTTTCCTCGTATATTAGGAACAAAAGGGTGGTTAGAGGGAAAATCGGTTCCCTTAGGGACAAAGGAGGGGAACTATGCACAGAGTCCAAGGGAATGGGGGAGATCCTGAATGAATACTTTGCGTCAGTATTCACAAAGGAAAGGTTTGGTGTCTTGTAATGTCTTGGAGGGAGCTGTAGACCAGTTGAAGGAAATATCCATTACGAGGGAGGAAGTGTTAGGGTTTTTAGGCAGCATAAAAACTGATAAATCTCCGGGGCCTGATGGTATTTATCTCAGGCTGCTTAGGGAGGTGAGGGATGAGATTGCTGGGCCTCTGACGCGAATCTTTGTCTCTTTTTTGGACACAGGTCCCAGAGGACTGGAGGATAGCGAACGTGGTACCGTTGTTTAAAAAGGGCAGTCGGGATAACCCTGGTAACTATAGGCCGGTGAGTTTGACGTCAGTGATAGGCAAGTTGTTGGAAAAAATTCTTAGGGATAGGATGTATAAGCATTTGAAGCGTTGCGATCTGATTAGGGATACGCAGCAAGTCTTTAAGGGGAGGTCGGTCTTGCCTTACAAATCTGGTAGAATTTTTTGAGGAGGCGACAAAAACGGTTGACGAAGGACGAGCCGTTGATGTCGTCTATCTGGATTTCAGTAAGGCGTTTGACAAAGTCTCTCATGGTAGGCTGGTTGAAAAGGTTAAAGCGCATGGGATACAAGGCCAGGTATCTAGATGGATTGAAAACTAACTAGGCAACAGGAGACAGAAGTAGTGGAAGGGTCCTTTTCTAGCTGGAGGTCTGTCACCAGTGGTGTGCCGCAGGGCTCAGTACTGGGACCTCTTCTATTCGTAAAATATATAAACGACTTGGAAGAGGGCGTACGTGGTGTGATCAGCAAGTTTGCAGATGACACCAAGATGGCAGGATTGGCGGATAGCGAGGAGAACATAAGAACATAAGAAATAGGAGCAGGAGTAGGCCATCTAGCCCCTCGAGCCTGCCCCGCCATTCAATAAGATCATGGCTGATCTGTCGTGTCTCAGTTCCACATTCCCGCCCTCTCCCCATAACCCTTAATCCCCTCGCTTATCAAAAACCCATCAACCCGCGTCTTAAAAATATTTAGCGAGGCAGCCTCCACCACTTCAACGGGCAGAGAATTCCAGAGATTCACCACCCTTTGAGTGAAGAAGTTCCTCCTCAACTCTGTTCTAAACCGCCCCCCCTTTATCTTGAGGCTGTGCCCTCTAGTCCTACTGTCCTTTCTGAGCGGGAACAGCCTCTCCACCTCTATCCTATCCATCCCATTCATCATCTTATACGTCTCAATGAGATCTCCCCTCATTCTTCTAAACTCTAACGAGTACAAGCCTAGTTTATTCAGCTTCTCCTCATAGTTCAAAGGAGGATTGTCAGGTGACACAGCAGGATCTAGATAGGCTGGTATATTGGGCAGATAGATGGCAGATGGAATTTAATCCTGATAAATGCGAGGTGATGCATTTTGGAAGGAATAATGCAGGGAGGAGTTATATGATAAAGGGTAGACCAATTAAGAGTATAGAAATGCAGAGGGACCTGGGAGTGCAAGTGCACAAGTCTCTGAAGGTGGCAACCCAGGTGGAGAAGGTTGCGAAGAAAGCTTATGGAATGCTAGCCTTTATAGGAAGGGGAATAGAGTATAAGAGCTGGCATCTAACCAATGTTGTACAGAACATTGGTTAGAACGCATTTGGAGTACTGCGTCCAGTCCTGGTCACCTTACTACTGGAAGGACGTGGAGACCCTGGAGAGAGTGCAGAGGAGGTTTACCAGGATGCTGCCTGGTATGGAAGGACTGGGATATGAGGAAAGATTGGGTAAATTGGGGCTCTTTTCCTTAGAAAGACGGAGATTAAGGGGGGATCTGATAGAGGTGTATAAAATAAAGAAGGGTATAGATAGAGTCAACAGTGGCAGGCTTTTCCCTAGATTGGGGACAACAATCACAAGGGGCCACAGGCTTAAGGTGAGGGGGGGAGAGGTATAATTTGGATTCTAGAGGAAGGTTTTTCACACAGAGGGCCGTGGGGGTACAGAATGCACCGGAAGTAAGGTGGTGGAGGCAGGCACGCTGGACTTGTTTAAGGTTTACTTAGATAGACACATGAGTGAAATAGGGATTGAGGGTTATAGGAGACTGTTTTAAATAAGGATCAGAGCCTCGGGACGTTCCTGGAAATCAACTGTTCCACGTGTTGATGTTTTTCTCTTTTAATCCACAGGTGTGTCGGTCCACCTTGTTATCAAACGAGGGGCATGCACACGGTGGGTCATACGTGGGCTGCTCTTGGATGTTTCGAGAGTGGCCTCGTACTTTGTGTCGATGTGTGTGCTTAAACCTGGACCAGCAGACGGGCACCACAACAGCTCAGTGACTATCACTGCTAGCTGTGCAGATACATGGATTTGGGCCGGTGTCTGTGGGAGTTTGCACATTCTCCCTGTGGTTGCGTGGGTTTCCTCCGGGTGCTCCGGTTTCCTCCCACACCCCAAAGATGTGCTGTTAGGCTGATTGGTGTAACAAATTGTCCCTAAATTATTCTCCCCTTAACCTGGTTTCCAATGGGGGTACCATAAGCATAGACATGGGGCAAGGGTGGAGGAGGAAAGCACATTGTTAAAATGGTGGCACAGGCTCGTTGGGCCGAAGGGCCTGTTTCCCGTGCTGCGTTGTTCTTTGTTGTTTGTTCAATCCCACCCTGAAGAATTGTTCTAATGGGATGAGTTCATTGTTAACCCCAGTGTAGAACATTCTCATTTCACATCAGTTCTTCATTCCTTAAGCTGCTGTCTTTCAGATGAGTGGAGATTTCCTGATCTACAGCACCCACCTGAGCCACAGCCCAGAGTATCGTGGATCTGTTATTGTGAGAACCAATGGAGCTGTCGTTCCCATTGAGTGTCGTTATTTGAGGTGAGAATCTTTCCTCGGTTGTCAATAAGATCTCCAGCTGCTAGTGACCTCTGACCTTGTCCTAAAATGGCTCCACTGTCTTTCCAGGAAGGGCAATGTGAGCAGTGACCCCATCAAACCCACCTGGATCCCATTCAGCTCCACCAGGTCTGGAGAAGGGCATCTGTCATTCTCACTGCGCCTGATGAATGGTATGTGATGGGTGGATAGTGAGTGATTTCCTGTCCTCACTCACTGGGAGTTATACCCACTGTCTCCAACCCTTGTCCTCTTGTCCTTCAGGTGACTGGCTTACAGAGCGCACTTCGACTGTCTACTACCTGGGTGAGCTCATTCACATTGAGGCCTCTGTTTCAATGAGCAACCACATGGCCCTGAAGCTCTACATTGACCGCTGTGTAGCTACATTGAGGCCAGGCCAGGACTCCAGGCCCAGTTACAGCATCATTGACTCCAATGGGTAAGGAGCTCTCTGCTTTCTCCAGCTCCTCCCATCTCAATGGCTTCTCTGGATTCACTTCATGCCTCTTTTCCCATCTTTCTTCAGTTGCCTCCTGGACAGCAAAGCTGAGGATTCCTTTTCAACCTTTGTGTTGCCAGGAGAGGAGTGGGAGGCGGACAAGCTCCGCTTTGACCTGGATGCCTTCCGTTTCTTTGGGGATGAGCGTTCCTTGGTAAGTGGAAGCTGATCATTGGGCTCTCCATGTTGGGAGGGAGTCACTCAATAAGCACTTGTGTTGAATGTGTCCCTCAGATTTTCATCACCTGTCACCTGAGAGTTGTTCCAGTGGATCGGAGAGATTCCAGGAACAAAGCTTGTACTTGGCAGAAGATGCAGAATGTGTGAGTTCCCCCTCTCTTCCTCAGGAATGTGTTTGTGTGGAGAAATGATGCACAACCTGGTTGACTGATTTCTCTTGTTTAGCTGGACCCCATTGGAGGAATCGAGCTTTGACATTTGTGCCTGTTGCCATGTGGGGAACTGTGGGACCACAAGGGATTTGGGATTTGGATCCAGAGGAAGGAGAGATCTTGGAGCTGAAGCTGGTAGGACATTGATCCTCTAGATGTGGGAGCTCCCCCCTTTCCCCTCTCTAACTGGAATGGTTGATATTGCAGAGAGTGAAGCTGGATTGAAGTGGGAGGCTGAGGCCTCACTTGGACCCCTGCTCATTCTGGATACTGATGGGACCAAGCTGGCAACAGCCTCCCTGAATGAGGCTGAGGGAAGGATGGAGGAGAGGTCTCCAGGGGGTGAGTTGGCTGTCTGCTGGTTTCCATTTCCCCCTCAGTGTTAGCTTCACTAACCATTGGTTTCTCATTGCTTTGTAGGTGTGGAGTCTGAGGTGGTCCTGATTGTGAGCCTGACTGTGACAGCTGTCTCTCTGATCTCTGCTTCATTGATCACCTTGTTCCTGTACAGGAAACACAAACAAACTGTTCAACCAGTCATCAAATGATCAATAAAGCACCGCCTCCTTGTTTCTAGTGTCTGGGAGCTGATTGGTCAATGCATCCTCCATCTTAGTTCAATGGCTCCATGGGACTTGCTGGTTTCCGAATGCACTTGTAGAGGATCTCCAGTCTTGGAGGGTGATGGAGATCGGTTTCACAGCTCGTCTGAAGGACAGAAGCTGCAGACTTTCCCCTCCATTGCAGCATGATCTCGAATAATGATTTGCTTCAGTTTGAGGAATCCAAGTGCTTCATGTGGTGAAGCCAAGTCTGGTGGTGGGTCACCATACCAGATGTCCTTGCTGGCTGCTTAACTCATCACTCTTCAGTGATGTGGAGATGCTGCCATTGGACTGGGGTAAACAGTATAAAAGGCTCAACACCAGGTTAAAGTCCAACAGGTTTATTTGGTAGCAAATACTACTAGCTTTTGGAGCGCTGCTCCTTTGTCAGGTGAGTGGGAGTTTTGATCCCAAATGGAGCATATAAAGACACAAACTTGATTTACATGAATAATGATTGGAATGTGTCGTTCCAGCTAATCAAGCCTTAAAGGTACAGACAATGAGTAGAGAGTGTGTTATACATAGGTTAGAGATGTGTATCGTCTCCAGGCAGGACAGTTGGTGAGATTCTGCAAGTTGTGGGGTTACAGGTGTTGTGACATGAACCCAAGATCCTGATTGAGGCCATCCTCCTGTGTGCAGAACTTGGCTATCAGTGTCTGTTCACTGACTGCACTGTCGTGTGTTGTAAAGGCTGCCTTGAAGAATGCTTACCTGAAGATCAGAGGCCAAATGCCTCTGACTGCTGAAGTGTTCTTCAACAAGAAGAGAACAGTCAAGTAGTGTTCATAGAATATAGAACATTACAACATAGTACAGGCCCTTTGGCCCTCAATGTTGTGCTGAGCTATGTACAATCCCAAGATCAAGCTATCCCCTTCCTATCATTCTGGAGTGCTCCATGTACCTATCCAATAACTGCTTGAAAGTTCCTAAAGTATCCAACTCCACTATCACAGCAGGCAGTCTATTCTACCTCGGACATCCCTTCTATATCTCCCACCATGTTATGCTCCCTGTCTACATCCACCTGTCCACTCTATCCCTCTCATCATCTTATAACCTTCAAGTCGCCTCTCATCCTCCTCCGCTCCAAGAGAAAAGCCCCAGCTCCCTCAACCTTCATAAAACCTCCCCTCCAAACCAGGCAGCATCCTGGTAAATCTCCTCTGCACTCTCTCCAATGCTTCCACATCCTCCTTATAGTGAGGTGACCAGAACTGAACAAATGTGGTCTTGCCAGAAGTAGACCATCTAGCCCTTCCAGCCTGCCCCGCCATTCAATACGATCATGGCTGATCTGAAGTGGCTCAGTTCCACTTTCCCGCTTTCTCCCCAGAACCCTTAAATCCCTTGCCTACCAAAAACCTATCTACCTGTGACTTAAATATATTTAGCGAGGGAGCCTCCACCACTTCAACGGGGTGGTGAATCTCTGGAATTCTCTGCTCTTGAGTGAAGAAGTTCCTCCTCAACTCTGATCTAAACTGCCCCCCCCCCTTATCTTGAGGCTGTGCCCTCTAGTTCTGCTGTCCTTTCTAAGCGGGAAGAATCTCTTTACCTCTACCCTATCCATCCCCTTCATTATCTTATACGTCTCTATAAGATCCCCCCTCATCCTTCTAAACTCCGACGAGTACAGACCCAGTCTATTCAGCCTCTCTTCATAGGCTAACCCCCTCATCTCTGGTCTCAGCCTAGTGAACCTTCTCTACACTCCCTCCAAGACCAATATATCCTTCCACAAGGATTTGGTCTCTGATCTTCAGGTAAGTATTCCCCAAGGCAGAGTCGCTGAGCAGAGACTGATAGCCAAGTTCCACACATGAGGATGGCCTCAACCAGGATCTTGTGTTCATGTCACACTATTGTAACCCCCACGACTTGTCTGGACTTGCAAAATCTCACTAACTGTCCTGTCTGGAAATAATAGCTGGATTAGGCAGGCACTGTTAGCCACTGATTGGGAGAGGTTGTTTGAGGGTAAGTCCACGTCTGGCATGTGGGAGTCTTTTAAGGGAAAACTGATAAGGTTGCAGGAAAGACATGTGCCGGTTAAGAGGAAGGACAGGAAAGGTAGGATTAGAGAGCCGTGGATAACTAGGGATATTGAGGACTTGATCAGGAAGAAAAGAGGCGTATGTTAGGTCCAAGCAACTGGGAACGGAGAGAGCTTTGGAGGAATACAGAGAGTAGGAGGAGGGAACTCAAACAGGGAGTTAGAAGGGTGAAAAGGGGGCATGAAATGGTCTTAGCAGACAAGAGGAGTAAAATCCCTTTGGATTTTCCTTAATATGTCAGGAACAAAGTTGTGGTTAGAGAAAAAAATCGGTCCTCTTAGGGACAGAGGAGGGGAACTGTGTTTAGAGCCCGAGGGAATGGGGGAGATCCTGAATGAATACTCTGTGCCAGTATTCATGAAAGAGACAGGCTTGTTGTCTAGAAGTGTCTTGAAGGGAATTGTTGACCCGCTGGAGAAAATGTCCATTACGAGGGAGGAAGTGTTGGGGTTTTTAGGTAATATTAAAACTGATAAATCTCAGGGGCCCGATGGCATTTATCCTAGGCTGCTTAGGGAGATGAGAGATGAAATTGCTGGGCCTCTGACGCAAATCTTTGTCTCTTCTTTGGACACAGGTGAGGTCCCAGAGGACTGGAGGATAGTGAACGTGGTACCGCTCTTTAAAAAGGGTAGGAGGAATAACCCTGGTAACTACAGGCTGGTGAGTTTGACATCAGTGGTAGGGAAGTTGTTGGAGAGGATTCTTAAAGGTAGGATGTATGAGCATTTCGAACATGGCAATCGGATTAGTGACAGGCAACATGGCTTTGTAAAGGGCAAGTCTTGCCTTACGAATCTGGTGGAATTTTTTGAGGAGGTGACAAAAACGGTTGACGAAGGATGAGCTGTGGATGTCGTCTACATGGCTTTCAGTAAGGCGTTTGACAAACCAACTCATGGTAGGTTGGTGAAGAAGGTTAAGGCTCATGGAATATAAGGACAGGTGTCTAGATGGATTGAGACTGGCTTGGTAACAGGAGACAGAGTAGTAGTGGAGGGGTCTTTTTCTAGCTAGATGCCTGTAACTAATGGTGTGCCGCAGGGCTCAGTACTGGAACCTTTGCTATTTGTAATATACATAAAGGATTTGGAAGAGGGAGTAACTGGTGTGATCAGCAAGTTTGCAGATGACACGAAGATGGCTGGACTGGCAGACAGTGAGGAGCAGTGACAGGCAATACAGCGGGATCAGTACCTGGGACTTTGATGTTGTGGCCATTTCAGAGACATGGATAGAGCAGGGTCAGGAATGGTTGTTGCAGGTTCCGGGGTACAAATGCTTTAGTCGGAGTAGAGATGAAGGTAGAAGGGGGGGTGGGGTAGCATTGCTAGTCAAGGACTGTATCACAGTGTCGGAGAGGAAGTTTGATGAGGACTTGTCAGTTGAGGTAGTATGGGCGGAGATTAGAAATAGGAGAGGAGAGGTCAGCCTGTTGGGAGTCTTTTATAGACCTCCTAAAAGTTCTAGAGAGGTTGAGGAAAGGATTGCGGAGACAATCCTGGTTAGGAGTGAAAGTAATAGGGTAATTGTTATGGGGGACTTTAACTTTACTAATATTGATTGGAATAGCTATAGCTCTAGCTCGTGAGAGGGGTCAGTGTTTGTACAAAGCGTGCAGGAAGGTTTTTTGACTCAGTATGTAGATAGGCCAACTAGAGGTGAGGCTATATTGGATTTGGTGCTGGGAAACGAGCCAGACCAGGTGCTAGACTTGGAAGTTGGTGTGCATTTTGATGATAGTGACCACAATTCGGTTACGTTCACCTTAGTGATGGGAAGGGATAGGCATGAACCTCGGGTCAGTAGTTTTAGCTGGGGTAAGGGCAATTATGAGGCTATTAGGAGTGAATTAGGAAGCATAGATTGGACTAGGAGATTACAGGGACTGGGAACGTCAGAAATGTGGAGTTTTTTCAAGGAGCAGCTACTGCGAGTCCTTGATAGGTCCCTGTCAGGCATGGAGGATTTGGTAGATCTAGGGAACCGTGGTGCACTAAAAGAGTTGAGTCGATGGTTAAAAAGAGAAAGGAGGCTTATGTTCGGATGAGATTGGAGGGCTCAGATAGTGCACTAGAAAGCTTTAGATTGGCTAGGAGGGAGTTGAAGAGTGAGTTGAGAAGGGCTAAAAGAGGACATGAGAAGACTTTGGCTGATAGGATTAAGGAGAATCCTAAGGCGTTCTATAGGTATGTCAAGAACAGAAGGTTGGTCAGGGCAAGATTAGGGCCAGTTACAGACAGCAAGGGGAAGTTGTGTGTGGAACCGGAGGAGACTGGAGAAGTATTGAACCAATATTTCTCTTCGGTGTTCACGCAGGGGGACATGAATATAGCTGAGGAGGACATTGGGTTGCAGGGGTGTAAAATAGACAGTATTACGGTTGATAAGGGGGATGTGCTGGAAATTCTTGAGGGGCCGAAAATAGATAAGTCCCCTGGTCCGGATGGGATCTACCCTAGGATTCTCTGGGAGGCTAGAGAGGTGATTGCAAAGCCTCTGGCTCTGATCTTCAGGTCGTCATTGGTCTCTGGTGTAGTCCCGGAGGATTGGAGGATAGCGAATGTTGTCCCATTGTTTAAGAAGGGGAACAGAGACTTTGCCGGGAATTATAGACCGGTGAGTCTTACTTCTGTTGTGGGCAAGGTTTTAGAAAAAATTATTAGGGATAGGATTTATAGTTATTTGGAGTGTAATGAATTGATTAGAAATAGTCAGCATGGTTTTGTAGCGGGTAGGTCGTGCCTTACTAACCTTATTGAGTTTTTTGAGAAGGTGACCAAAGAGGTGGATGGGGGCAAGGCAGTTGACGTGGTATATATGGATTTTAGTAAGGCGTTCGATAAGGTTCACCATGGTAGGCTTCTGCAGAAAATGCAGATGTATGGGATTGAAGGTAATCTAGGAAGTTGGATCGGGAATTGGCTATCAGATAGGAGACAGAGGGTGGTGGTTGATGGTAAATATTCATCATGGAGTTCAGTTACGAGTGGTGTGCCTCAGGGATCTGTTTTGGGGCCACTGTTGTTTGTAATTTTTATTAATGATCTGGATGAGGGTATAGTTGGGTGGATTAGTAAATTTGCTGATGACACCAAAGTTGGAGGTGTGGTAGATTGTGAGGAAGGGTGTCATAGTCTGCAGGGAGACTTAGATAGGTTGCAGAGCTGGGCCGAGAGGTGGCGGATGGAATTTAATGCGGAGAAGTGTGAGGTAATTCACTTTGGTAGGAGCAACAGATGTGTCGAGTATAGGGCTAACGGGAGGACTTTGAATAGTGTGGATGAACAGAGAGATCTAGGTGTATGTGTACATAGATCCCTGAAAGTTGGGAATCAAGTAGATAAGGTTGTTAAGAAGGCGTACGGTGTCTTGGCGTTTATTGGTAGGGGGATTGAATTTAGGAGTCGCAGCGTCATGTTGCAACTGTACACTACTCTAGTGCGGCCGCACTTGGAGTACTGTGTGCAGTTCTGGTCCCCGCATTACAAGAAGGATGTGGAGGCGTTGGAGAGGGTGCAGAGGAGGTTTACTAGGATGTTGCCTGGTATGGTGGAGAGGTCCTATGAGGAGAGACTGAGGGATTTAGGGTTGTTTTCGTTGGAAAGAAGGCGGCTAAGAGGGGATCTTATTGAAACATATAAGATGATTAGAGGTTTAGATAGGGTGGATAGTGATAGCCTTTTTCCTCGGATGGAGAAAGCTAGCACGAGGGGGCATGGCTTTAAATTAAGGGGGGGTAGCTACAGGACGGATGTCAGGGGTAGGTTCTTTACCCAGCGGGTGGTGAGGGATTGGAATGCTCTGCCTGCTGCAGTTGTAAATGCGTCTAGTTTGGGGGCGTTTAAGAGATCTCTGGATAGGTTTATGGACGAAAAGGGATTGGTATAGGCTAGTGGGTCATTGTTTTTGTAACTGGTCAGCGCAACATCGTGGGCCGAAGGGCCTGTTCTGCGCTGTAATGTTCTATGTTCTATGTTCTATATAGATAGGCTGGTATATTGGGCAGAGAAATGGCAGATGGAATTTAATGCAGATAGATGTGAGGTAATGCATTTTGGAAGAAATAATGTAGGGGGGAGTTATACGATAAATAATAGTAGGACTATTAAGAGTATAGAAACGCAGAAGGACCTAGGTGTGCAAGTACACAAATCCTTGAAGGTGGTAGTACAGGTGGAGAAGGTGGCGAAGAAGGCTTATGGTATGCTTGCCTTTATAGGAAGAGGTATAGAGTATAAAAGCTGGCGTCTGATGTTTTATAGAACGTTGGTTAGGCCGCATTTGGAGTACAGCGTCCAGTTCTGGTCGCTGTACTACCGGAAGGACGTGGAGACCCTGGAGAGAGTGCAGAGGAGGTTTACCAGGATGCTGCCTGGTGTGGAAGGACTGAGCTATGAGGAGAGATTGGGCAAATTGGGGCTGTTCTCCCTGGAAGGACGGAGAATGCGGGGAGATCTAATAGAGGTATATAAGATTATGAAGGGTATAGATAGAGTGAACAGTGGGAAGCTTTTTCCCAGGTTGGATGCGAAAATCACGAGAGGCCACGGGCTTAGGGTGAGGGGGCGAGGTATAATTCAGATGTTAGAGGGAGGTTTTTCACACAGAGGGTTGTGGGGGTGTGGAATGCTCTGCCAAGTAGGGTGGTGGAGGCAGGTACGCTGGAGTTGTTTAAGGTTTACTTAGATAGACACATGAGCGGACTAGAGATGGAGGGATACAAAGACTGCTCTAAATAAGGATCAAGAGCCTCAGGATGTTCCTGGGAATCAATAGATTTATCTTGTCAGCTGTGTCCCATTGTTCAAAACTTGCCCACTCTTAAAAATCTCACTATCTACCCTGTCAACTGCTCACCTTCCCCCCCCACCCCTCAGTCTAAACACCAAGGAATACAAACCCAGGTTATGTAGAATCCCTTGATAGGACAACTGTCTGGTCCCAGCAATTAGTCTGGTGAATCTCCTTTACATTGCCTCCGATGTTACACATCTTTCTGGAAAGGTGACCAGAATTGTATACAGTATTCCATAAGAGGCCTCACTAACACTGTACAATTGTATCAAAACCTCCCTACTTTTAAACTCCAACCCCTTTGTAATAATGGCCAAAATGTCATTTGCCTTGACTACTTGTTGGACTTGCCTGCTGGCTTTTTGATTCAAGCACTAGAACACTCAGATCCCTCTTTAGTTCACTCACCTGCAGTCTCTCTCCAATCTGCCTTTTCATTCCTCCTACTGAAGTGCATGACCTCACACTTACCTACATGAAACCCCATTTGCAGGGTGACTTAGACAGGTTGCAGAGCTGGGCCGAGAGGTGGCGGATGGAGTTTAATGTGGAGAAGTGTGAGGTAATTCATTTCGGTAGGAATAACAGATGTGTTGAGTATAGGGCTAACGGGAGGACTTTGAATAGTGTGGAGGAGCAGAGGGATCTAGGTGTATGTGTACATAGATCCCTGAAAGTTGGGAATCAAGTAGATAAGGTTGTTAAGAAGGCATACGGTGTCTTGGCATTTATTGGTAGGGGGATTGAATTTAGGAGTCGCAGCGTCATGTTGCAACTGTACACAACTCTGGTGCGGCCGCACTTGGAGTACTGTGTGCAGTTCTGGTCCCCACATTACAGAAAGGATGTAGAGGCTTTGGAGAGGGTGCAGAGGAGGTTTACCAGGATGTTGCCTGGTATGGAGGGGAGGTCCTATGAGGTGAGACTGAGAGATTTGGGGTTGTTTTCGCTGGAAAGAAGGCGGCTAAGAGGGGACCTTATTGAAACATACAAGATGATTAGAGGTTTAGATAGGGTGGATAGTGATAGCCTTTTTCCTAGGATGGAGAAAGCTAGCACGAGGGGGCACGGCTTTAAATTAAGGGGGGGTAGTTATAGGACTGATGTCAGGGGTAGGTTCTTTACCCAGAGGGTGGTGAGGGACTGGAATGCCCTGCCTGCTGCAGTTGTAAATGCGCCTAGTTTGGGGGCGTTTAAGAGATCTGTGGATAGGTTTATGGACAAAATGGGATTGGTTTAGATTAGTGGGTTAGTGTTGTTTTTTTTTAAAAGCTGGTCGGCGCAACATCGTGGGCCGAAGGGCCTGTTCTGCGCTGTAATGTTCTATGTTCTATGTTGTATGTTTTATTTGCCAAGTTTTTGCCCATTGATATCTCTATCCCGTTGCAGAATCACAATAGAACACAGAACAGAGAACATTCCAGCGCAGTACAGGCCCTTCGGCCCTCTGTTACGCCAACCAGTGAAACCAATCTAATGACCCTCTAACCTAAACTATTCCAATGTTATCCATATGCCTATCCACTGACCATTTGAACGCCCTTAAAGTTGGTGAGTTCACAACTGCCATAGGCAGGGCATTCCACGCCCTTACTACCCTCTGAGTAAAGAACCTACCTCTGACATCCGTCCTATAATTACCACCCCTCAATCTAAAGCTATGTCCCCTCGTGTTAGCCATCACCATCCGAGGAAAAAGGCTCTCACTGTCCACCCTATCTAACCCTCTGGTCATCTTGTATTCCTCAATTAGGTCACCTCGTAACCTTCTTCTCTCTAACGAAAATAACCTTTCCACAGCCTTTCCACATAAGACCTTCCCACCATACCAGGCAACATCCTGGTAAACCTCCTCTGCACCCTTTCCAATGCTTCCACATCTTTCTTATAATGCGGCGACCAGAACTGTACGCAATACTCCAAGTGCGGCCGCACCAGAGTTTTGTACAGTTGTAACATGACCTCCCGGCTCCAAAACTCAATCCCTCCACCAATAAAAGCTAACACACCGTACGCCTTCTTAACAGCCTTATCAACCTGGGTGCCAACTTTCAGGGAGCTATTCACATGTACACCGAGATCTCTCTGCTCGTCCACTCTACTAAGAGTCTTTCCATTAGCCCTATATTCTGTACTCCTGTTATTCTTACCAAAGTGAATCACCTCACACTTTTCCGCATTAAATTCCATTTGTCACCTCTCAGCCCAGCTCTGCAGCTTATCTATGTCCCTCTGCAAACTGTAACATCATTAGCATTGGATCGTCCCTGGTAATGTACAAGGATGTGGAATGATACTAATGTTTTTCTCTTTTAATTCACAGGTTTTAAGTCGGTCCGCCTTGTTGTCCAACGAGGGGCATACACACGATGGGTCGTACAAGGGCTGTTCTTGGATGTTTGAGACTGGCCTAGTGCTTCACGTCGTTAGTGTGTGCTTAAACTGGACCAACTGACGGGCAACACGACAGCTCAGTGACTATCGCTGTTTGCTGTGCAGACACATGGATTTGGGTCGGTGTCTGTGGGAGTTTGCGCATTCTCCCCGTGCTTGCGTGGGTTTTCTCCGGGTGCTCCGGTTTCCTCCCACACCCCAAAGATGTGCTGTTAGGCTGATTGGAGGTAATAAATTGTCTCTAAATTAGTTTCCCTCAATGTGGATGGCCATAAAAGAATAGATAAGGGTCATGGGTGGAGGAGGGGGACTGGTGATGTTAAAATGGCGGCGCGGGCTCGTTGGGCTAAAGGGCCTGTTTCCCGGGCTGTTTTTGTTCTTTGTTCTTTGTTCCTCACTGTCTACACCTCCTCCAACTTTGGTGTTCAATATCCTCATCGCAACCTGCCCTTCCTCTTTGTATCTTTGGACTATGAAGGGTGACTAAATAGACTGGGAGTCTACTTGTTGGAGTTTAGGAGGATGAGGGAGGATCTTATAGAGACGTATAAGATAAAGAAAGGGATGGATAGGGTAGAGGTAGAGAGATTCTTCCCGCTCAGAAAGGACATCAGGACTAGAGGGCACAGCCTCAAGATAAGGGGGGGGACAGTTTAGAACGGAGTTGAGGAGGAACTTCTCCACTCAAAGGGTGGTGAATCTCTGGAATTCTCTGCCCATTGAAGTGGTGGAGGCGACCTCGCTGAATATATTTAAGTCATGGGTAAATAGGTTTTTGACAGACAAGGGAATTAAGGGTTATGGGGAGAGAGCGGGAAAGTGGAACTGATCCACTTCAGATCAGCCATGATCTTATTGGAATGGCGGGTCAGGCTCAAAGGGCTGGATGGCCTACTCCTGCGCCTATTTCTTATGTTCTTATTTTGGCAAATTCTGTTCCTTCCAGATCATTAATGCAAACAGTGAACAATTGTGGCCCTGTGGTATTCCACTGCTTATACCTTTCCACTCAAAGGACCCATTTATTCCAACTGTTTTGTATGTGACAGACAGTTTTCATTCCCTTGTCATGACTAATATACAGTGAAAAGTAGTATTTATTGCGCACAGAGTACTCTGTTCAGAGAGAAGGAAAGGAGAGAGTGCAGAATGGAGTGTTAGTCATAGCTAGGGTGTAGAAAAATTTAATGCAAGGTAAGTCCATTCAAAACTCTGGTAGCAGGGAAGAAGTTGACTTGAGTCAATTGCTGTGTGACCTCAGAGTTTGGTATCTTTTTTCCATTGGAAGAAGTTGGAGAGAATGTCTCGGGTGCGTTAATTACGTTGGCCACTTTTCCGAGGCAGTGGGAAGTGTGGACAGACTCAGTGGATGGGAGGCTGCTTTGCATGATGGGTTGGACTACATTCAGAACCTTCAGTTTCTTGCATTCTCGGACAGGGCAGAGAGCCATACCATACCATACCAAGCTGTGATCCAACCAGAAAGAATGCTTTCTATGGTGCATCGGTAGAAGTTGAGTCAGAGTGGACATGCCTGATTTCCTTTGTCTCCTGAGAAAGTAGAGGTGTTAGTGGACTTTGTTAACTATAGTGTCGGTGTGGGACGGTCCAGGACAGGTTGTTGGTCATTTATTCTCCAACTATTCTCCCTATTTCAGCAAATTTGGCAAGCGTGGTATACCATAAATTCATGTTGACTAAGTTTGATTGTGAGCAGTCCTCTTCAGGAACACACTGCACACCTCCACAGGATGAAGGAGCTAGAAAAGGTGCCCTAAACATTGCCTGCATCACTGCACCCTGGCCCTGGCCCTGCGGCTGGCCGGGATCCCACCTTGCAGTTGAATAAACAAAATAAAATGTAAGGTGACACCGCTCACCATTGGCACTTGGAACGTGCACACGCTTTTGGACAACCCTACAGTAGACAGACCTACAGTAGAGAGAAGTTAGTTGCCAGAGAGCTTGCAAGATACAACACTGACATTGCAGCCCTGAGCGAAACTCGTTTTGCCAACGTAGGTCAGTTGACTAAAACTGGAGGTGGATACACTTTTCTCTGGAGCGGTCGCGGCAGCAATGAGTGTCGTGATGCTGGAGTTGCATTCACCGTCAGGAGTCACCTTGTTCGGAAACTTGATAGTTTACCCAAGAGTGTGAACGACCGGCTTATGACATTACAGCTTCTGCTACAGAGCAGAAGTCAAGCCACCCCGATTAGCGCCTATGCACCCACAATGAACAACCCGGACGAGATGAAAGACAAGTTCTACGAAGAACTAGATGCCCTACTATCAGCAGTGAGCAGTACCGACAAGCTGATCTTACTTGGCGATTTCAATGCGATTTCATAGGGTGTGACTCTGCAATCTGGCAGGGAATCATTGGGAGGCATGGAGTGGGCAATAACGGCCTACTCTTACTGAAGTCTTGTGCAGCACACGACCTCCTCATCACCAACACAACCTTCCGTCTGCCTACCCGTAACAAGACCTCCTGGATGCACCCCTGTTCCAAGCATTGGCATCTTATTGACTATGTCATTGTCAGGAGAAAAGACAGGCAGGATGTCAGAGTGACCAAGGCCATGTGTGGTGCTGACTGCTGGACCGATCACAGGCTCATTGTCTCCAAAATGAGGCTCCGCATCAGACCCAAGAGGCAACCACAAGGAAACAAGGTTATGAAAAGAATCAATGCGGCCAAGCTAAAGAACCCCAGCATCGCTTCAGCACTGGCTGAAGACTTAGAAATCAAGCTTGCTGACCCACACCTCGCAGGCAGCGCTGAGGACAACTGGGAACGCTTCAGGGATGCGATCCATACATCTGCACTGAAGATACTCGGGCCCTCAACCCACAAGCAGCATGATTGGTTTGATGTGGATGATGAGGAGATACAGGCTTTACTTGTTGAAAAGCACCATCTTCATCGGGCCTGTCAGAACGACCCACCTTCAGCTGCCAAGAAAAATGCTTTTCCCAGGGCTCACAGGACAGTCCAGAATAAACTGTGTAAAATGCAGGATGCCTGGCTGAGCGCCAAGGCAGATAAAATACAGGGATACGCTGACAGAAACAACCTGAAACAGTTCTATGAAGCCCTCAGCACTCTCTACGGACCTCAATCTCTCAGGAGTTCCCCCCTCCTGAGTACAGATGGTACAACTCTCATTACAGAGAGGTCTCAGATCCTGCAGAGATGGGCTGAACACTTTTGAGTCCGTCCTCAACCGATCGTCATCTATTAACGATGAGGCAATAGACAGGATTCCCCAGGTCGAAATCAACAGCGCCATGGATGACCCACTGGTAGTAGCCGAAGTCACGAAAGCTGTCAGCCAGCTATCCAGTGGCAAAGCCCCAGGGGCAGATGCCGTACCCACAGAGATCTACAAATCTGCTCCTCCTGTACTTAGAGAAACTTACCGAGATGTTCCAGTCCTTTTGGAAGCAAGGATCCATTCCTCAGGAACTTAAAGATGCTTCCATCGTACACCTCTACAAGAGGAAGGGCAATCGGCAAGTACGCGACAACCACCGAGGAATCTCGCTGCTCTCCATCACGGGAAAAACCCTCGCAAGAGTCCTGCTAAATCGTCTGGTCACTCATCTGGAGCTGGGCCTGCTTCCAGAGTCAGTGTGGCTTCCACAAAGGTCACGAGACGATTGAGATGATTTTTGCTGCGCCAACTTCAGGAGAAGTGTCAGGAGCAGAATCGCGAGCTCTACACAACCTTTGTTGACCTCGCGAAAGCCTTCGACACTGTCAACCGACAAGGCCTGTGGAGGATCATGTCAAAGTTCGGCTGCCTCCCCAAATTCATTCAGATGGAATGCCAGTTCCACGATGGCCAGAGTACTGGATGGCGGAGAATCCCTGAGGCTTTCCCAGTCACCAATGGTGTCAAACACCCAGACTGTTCAGCATGATGTTTACTGCCATGCTGAATGATGTATTCCAGGACAGTGTTGCTGGAATCAGCCTCAAGTACAGAGTGAATGGGAAACTCTTCAACCTCAGGAGACTTCAAGCTATTTCTAAAGTGAAAGAGACTGTTCTGAGAGATTTCCTCTTTGCCATTGATTGTGCCTTGTATACTGGCTCAGATGTAGAGATGCCAGCGTTGGACTGGGGTAAACACAGTAAGAAGTCTCACAACACCAGGTTAAAGTCCAACTAGTTTATGACAGTAATCCCACAAGCTTTCAGAAACGCTGTTCCTTCGTCAGGTGTGTGGAAGGTTCTGATCAGAGAAGGGCATATAAAGTCACACACAGTTTACAGAACACTGATTAGAATGCAAGTCTTTGCAGCTAACCTGCTATTCAAGTCTTAAAGATGCAGACAATGTGAGTGGAGAGAGCTTTAAGCACAGGTTAAAGTGATGTGTATTGTCTCCAGACAATACAGTAAGTGAGGTTTTGCAAACCCAGGCAAGTCACGGGGGTTACAGATAGTGCGACATGAACCCAAGATCCCTGTTGAGACCGTCCTCATGTGTGCGGAACTTGGCTATCAGTCTCTGTTCAGCGACTCTGCGCTGTCGTGTGTCGTGAAGGCCGCCTTGGAGAATGCTTACCCAAAGGTCAGAGGCTGAATGCCCGTGACCACTGAAGTGTTCGCCAACAGGAAGGGAACAGTCTTGCCTGGTGATTGTCGAGCGATGTTCATTCATCCGTTGTCGTAGCGTCTGCATGGTCTCCCCAATGTACCATGCTTCGGAACATCCTTTCTTGCAACGTATCAGGTCGACAACATTGGCCGAGTTGTAAGAGTATTTACCGTGTACCTGGGGTTTGTTAGTTTTCGCATTCCGTAGCGGTATATAGGCGCGGGGGCAGTCGGGAAGGGAGCGTGGGAGTACAAAAAGAAGGCCGCAATAGACAGCGGGCAGCAGAGTGAGGTGGGTGCTGAGCGAGTGCTGCAAGGGCTTTGGCTCACAGGGGTGAGGCGAGACCAGGCTTAGGCAAGGTGAGATACAAAGAACATAGAACATTACAGCGCAGAACAGGCCCTTCGGCCCACGATGTTGTGCTGACCAATTAAAAAGCAATGACCCTCTAACCTAAACCAATCCCTTTCCATCCATAAACCTATCCACGGATCTCTTAAACGCCCCCAAACTAGGCGCATTTACAACTGCAGCAGGCAGGGCATTCCAATCCCTCACCACCCTCTGGGTAAAGAACCTACCCCTAATATCCGTCCTATAACTACCACCCCTTAATTTAAAGCTATGCCCCCTCGTGCTAGCTTTCTCCATCCGAGGAAAAAGGCTATCACTGTCCACCCTATCTAAACCTCTAATCATCATGTATATACTGGTCCAATTTTTCAATTTGTGTCCATAGGTCTAAGGGTGGTCAATTAAATGGCAGGGTCCATGGGGAGGCGTGTCAGCTGTGTAATGTGCAATATGTGGGAGTTCCTGGAGACACCGCGTCTCCCGAAAGTCCACATCTGCACCAAATGTCTGGAGTTGCAGTGTTTGAAGGCCCGGGTTAGGCTATTAGAGCCGAGACTGGAAGATTTATTTTTAGTCAGGGAGAATGAGGCGATAATGAATAGGAACCACGGTCACATGGAGATCCCAGAGCCTAGCGGAGTGGATGGGTGGGTTACTGTTAGGAAAGGGAAAAAGAGGAATCATGGTCCAAAGACTACCCCAGAGGTAGTCTCCTAAGATATCAGGGGTAAGGCGACAACTGGGGTGGAAAGGGCACGAGGGGAAGACCGGAATGCCTCAGAGGGAAGGAAGG
Source organism: Carcharhinus amblyrhynchos (assembly GCF_965287045.1). Classification (NCBI taxonomy): domain Eukaryota; kingdom Metazoa; phylum Chordata; class Chondrichthyes; order Carcharhiniformes; family Carcharhinidae; genus Carcharhinus; species Carcharhinus amblyrhynchos. Next base: position 751,146 of record NW_027649833.1, on the reverse strand, counting down.
GGGCTGGATGTGAGATAGTGGTGGGGGATGGGAGGGTTAAAGGAATTGATAGGCGGTTCTGTGGGCAAAAGTGGGACTCCAGGATGATAGTCTGCTTCCCTGGAGCAGGGGTACAGGATGTCTCGGAGAGGGTAGAAGGAATCTTGAGTGGCCAAGGGACTCAGGTGGATGTAATTATACACGTAGGAGAGAAGGACGTAGGAAGGAAGAGCAGGGGGGATATATGTCGGCAGTTCAGGGAGTTGGGGGCCAGGCTGAAGTGCAGGGCCTCCAAGGTGGTGTTCTCTGGGCTGCTGCCAGTGCCCAGTAATAGCAGGGCTAAAAATAATGAGATCCTACAGCTGAATACGTGGCTGAAGGATTGGTGCAGGACAGAGGGTTTTAGTTTTGTAGACCATTGGGAAGTCTTTGTGAGGGAAGGGCACCTACAAGTGGGATGGGGAACATTTAAATGGGAAGGGCACATATATTTTAGCTGGGAGGTTAGCTGGAGTGTTTCGGCAGGGTTTAAACTAATATGGGGGCGGGGGGTGGGGAGGAGACTGATAGCTCAGTAGGCGCTGGGATTGGGAGTGAATTGGGTGACGGGTAAGTCTAGATGATAGGAAAATCTCCCAGGAGGAGGAGGATCCAACTGGGCCTGAGGGTCTTCAGTGCATCTGTTTTAATGCGAGGAGTGTGACGGGTAAGACGAATGAACTTAGGGCCTTAATGTTCGCGAGGAATTTAGATGTGGTGGCAGTGACGGAGACATGGTTAAAGGAAAGGCAGGACTGGCAGCGAAATATTCCTGGGTATAAGTGTTTTAGGCATGACAGGGGAGGGTCGAAAAGAGGAGGGGGAGTGGCGCTATTAGTTAGGGAGCACATCACAGCGGTGCAGAGGGAGGATAATATAGAGGGGTTAGGAATTGAGTCTCTGTGGGTGGAGTTGAGGAATAGGAAGGGAGCGATTACTATGCTAGGGATGTACTACAGGCTGCCTGACAGCCCGTGGGCAGTGGAAGAGGGTAGATGTAGAGACATTTTGGACAAGTGTAGGAAGAACAGGGTAGTTGTAGTGGGAGATTTTAATCTCCCTGGGGTGGATTGGAAGGTGCCGAGAGCTGGGGGTTTGGACGGGGAGGAATTCGTAAGACGTGTATTGGAAGGGTCCTTGGAGCAGTATGTAGATAGCCCGACTAGAGAGGGGGCTATACTAGATTTAGTTCTGGGCAATGAACCGGGTCAGGTGGTTGAGGTTGCAGTAGGTGAACATGTGGCTAATAGCGACCACAACTCTGTCTACTTTAGGATACTAATGGAAAAAGATGAGTGCTGTCCTAAGGGGAGGGTGCTAAACTGGGGGAAGGCTAGATACAGCAGGATTAGGCAGGAGCTTAGGGATACAGACTGGGATAGGCTGTTGGAGGGCAAGTCCATGTTAGGCATGTGGGAGTCTTTCAAGGGAAAACTGCAATGGGTGCAGGAAAGGCATGTGCCGGTTAGGAGGAAGGATGGGAAATGTAGGATTAGAGAGTCATGGATTACTAGAGATATAGAAGACCTGGTTAGGAAGAAATGAGAGGCGTATGTCAGGTCTAAGCAGATGGGAACGGAGAGAGCGTTGGAGGAATACAGAGAGAGAAGGAGGGATCTCAAACGGGGAGTTAGGAGAACAAAGAGGGGGCATGAGATGGCTTTGGCAGGTAGGGTTAAGGAAAATCCAAAGGTGTTTTACTCCTATGTTAGGAGCAAAAGGGTGGCTCGGGGTAAAATCAGTCCTGTCAGGGACAGAGGAGGGGAATTGTGCTTAGAGGCAGAGGGAATGGGGGAGATCCTGAATGAATACTTTGCGTCGGTATTCACGAAGGAGAGGGGCTTGATGTCTGGTACGGTCATCGAGGGAGCTGTAGACCAATTGAAGGAACTATCGATTACGAGGGAAGAAGTGTTAGGGCTTTTAGGTAGCATTAAAACTGATAAATCCCCGGGGCCTGACTGCATTTATCCTAGGCTGCTTAGGGAGGTGAGGGATGAGATTGCTGGGCCTCTGACACAAATCTTTGTCCCTTCTTTGGACACAGGTGAGGTCCCAGAGGACTGGAGGATAGCGAACGTGGTACCGTTGTTTAAAAAGGGTAGGAGGGATAGCCCGGGTAACTATCGGCCGGTGAGTTTGACATCAGTGGTAGGCACATTGATGGAGAGGATTCTTAGGGATAGGATGTATGAGCACTTAGAGCGTTGCGATCTGATTAAGGATACCCAGCATGGCTTTGTAAAGGGGAAGTCTTGCCTTACGAATCTGGTCGAATTTTTTGAGATGACAAAAATGGTCGACGAAGGACGAGCCGTTGATGTTGTCTATATGGATTTCAGTAAGGCGTTTGACAAAGTCCCTCATGGTAGGTTGGTAGAAAAGATTAAGGCTCATGGCATACGAGGCCAGGTATCTAGATGGGTGGAGAACTGGCTTGCAAAGAGGAGTCAGAGAGTAGTTGTGGAGGGGTCTTTTTCTAGCTGGAGGTCTGTCACTAGTGGTGTGCCACAGGGCTCAGTACTGGGACCTTCTCTCTTTGTAGTGTATATAAATGATTTGGAAGAGGGAGTAGGTGGTGTGATCAGCAAATCTGCTGATGGCACTAAGATGGCTGGATTGACATGCAGTGAGGAGCAGTGTCTGGCAATACAGCGGGATATTGATAGGCTGGTATATTGGGCAGATACATGGCAAATGGAGTTTAATCCGGATAAATGTGAGGTGATGCATTTTGGCCGGAATAATGTAGGGGGGAGTTACATGGTAAAGGGTAAGCCCGTAAGGAGTATAGAGTCGCAGCGAGACCTGGGGGTGCAAGTGCACAAGTCTTTGAAGGTGGCAGTACAAGTGGAGAGAGTGGTGAAGAAAGCCTATGGTGTGTTAGCCTTTATAGGAAGGGGTATAGAATATAAGAGCTGGAGTCTAATGTTGCAGTTGTATAGAATGTTGGTTTGGCCACATTTGGAGTACTGCGTCCAGTTCTGGTCACCTTACTACCGGAAGGATGTGGAGACTCTGGAGAGAGTGCAGAGGAGGTTTACCAGGATGTTGCCTGGTATGGAAGGACTGGGTTACGAGGAAAGATTGAACAAATTGGGACTGTTTTCCCTTGAAAGACGGTGACTGAGGGGGGATCTAATAGAGGTATATAAGATTATGAAGGATATAGATAGAGTGAACAGAGGTAAGCTATTTCCTATGTTAGAGACACACAGTAGGAGGGGCCATGGGCTTAAGGTGAGGGGGAGAGGCATAACACAGATATTAGAGGGAGGTTTTTCACACAGAGGGAAGTGGGGGTATGGAATGCTCTGCCAAGTAAGGTGGTGGAGGCAGGCACGCTGGAGTTGTTTAAGAGTAACTTAGACAGGCACATGAGTGGGTTGGAGATGGGTGGATATCGGAGATTGTTTTAAATAAGGTTCATTAGCATTGTCCCTGGTAATGTGAAAGGACGTGTATGATAATAATGTTTTTTCTCTTTACATTCACAGGTCCGCCTTGTTGTCAAACGAGGGACATACACGCGATGGGTTGTACTTGGGCTGCTCTTGAATGTTCAAGAGTGGCCGAGTGCTTCATGTCGTTAGTGTACGCTTAAACTGGACCAGATACTGGGCAACACGACAGCTCAGTGACTATCACTGTTTGCTGTGCGGACACATGGATTTGGGCCGGTGTCTGTGGGAGTTTGCGCATTCTCCCCATGCTTGCGTGGGTTTTCTCCGGGTGCTCCGGTTTCCTTCCACACCCCAAAGATGTGCTATTAGGCTGATTGGAGGTAATAAATTGTCCCTAAATTAGTTTCCCTCAATGTGGAATGCCATAAAACAATAGATAAGGGTCATAGGTGGAGGGGGCGACTGGTGGTGTTAAAATGGTGGTGCGGGCTTGTTGGGCCGAAGGGCCTGTTTCCCGGGCTGTTTTGTTCTTTGGATGGTACTCTCAGGAGGCAACTGAAGAAAGATGGGAAAAGAGACATGAAGTGAATCCAGGGAAGCCATTGAGATGGGAGGAGCTGGAGAAAGCAGAGAGCTCCTTACCCATTGGAGTCAATGATGCTGTAACTGGGCCTGGAGTCCTGGCCTGGCCTCAATGTAGCTACACAGCGGTCAATGTAGAGCTTCAGGGCCATGTGGTTGCTCATTGAAACAGAGGCCTCAATGTGAATGAGCTCACCCAGGTAGTAGACAGTTGAAGTGCGCTCTGTAAGCCAGTCACCTGAAGGACAAGAGGACAAGGGTTGGAGACAGTGGGTATAACTCCCAGTGAGTGAGGACAGGAAATCACTCACTATCCACCCATCACATACCATTCATCAGGCGCAGTGAGAATGACAGATGCCCCTCTCCAGACCTGGTGGAGCTGAATGGGATCCAGGTGGGTTTGATGGGGTCACTGCTCACATTGCCCTTCCTGGAAAGACAGTGGAGCCATTTTAGGACAAGGTCAGAGGTCACTAGCAGCTGGAGATCTTATTGACAATCGAGGAAAGATTCTCACCTCAAATAACGACACTCAATGGGAACGACAGCTCCATTGGTTCTCACAATAACAGATCCACGATACTCTGGGCTGTGGCTCAGGTGGGTGCTGTAGATCAGGAAATCTCCACTCATCTGAAAGACAGCAGCTTAAGGAATGAAGAACTGATGTGAAATGAGAATGTTCTACACTGGGGTTAACAATGAACTCATCCCATTAGAACAATTCTTCAGGGGGGGATTGACAGGGTCAGTGTGAAGAGGCTGTGACCCCCACCACCCCCAAGCTGGAGAGTCATCTCAGGACAGGGGTCAGTCATTTAGGATTAATGTGGTCAGGAATTTCCCCATCCGGCAGCTGATGAATCTTTGGAATTCTCTCCAGCCCCAGAGAGCCGGGAATGGTCACTCACTGAGGATATTCAGGACAGAGGCATTTCTTTCTGGCCATTGAGGGAATCATGTTGTAAAGACAGGAACATGGAGGCTGTGGGAAGCTCAGTCCTGATCATAATGACTGGGGAACGGGCTGAAGGGCCTCATCTGGTTAGCAGTGTTGCTACGCAACCTCAGCCCTTGCTGCAAGGAGAGATCATTAGCACAAGACCAGAATTAACAGGGAAGGGATTCAATATCCTGCTCCAGGTGAAAGGCCTGAGCTCCTCCGCAAGGGGGTCCGTCTCCCAGGGACCGACCAGGAGTCCGGAACACTTGGCCCAGTTGATCCTGGCGGAGGAGGCGGCGGAGTACACCGCCTGGCATTCTCGCATCCTCCGCAGGTCAGCCGGGTCCGTGAACACCAGGAGCACGTCGTCGGCGTAAGCTGACAGGACCACCCCTACGTCCAGGCCGCGCAGAGTCAAACCCGACAACCTCCTCCGCAAGAGGCGCAGGAAGGGCTCCACGCACACGGAATAGAGTTGGCCGGACAAGGGGCAGCCCTGCCGAACTCCTCTCCCGAAGCGAAGGGGCGCCGTCAGCGACCCGTTAACCTTAATCAGACACTCTGCGGCAGAGTACAGTAATCGGATCCGGGCCACAAACTGCGTCCCGAACCCGAATGCCCGCAGAGTCCCGAGTAAATACTCGTGCTCCACCCTGTCGATCGCCTTCTCCTGATCTAAGGACAAGAAGGTGCTGGACAGACCAGCCCTCTGGGAATGATGGATCAGGTCCCGGACCAGATGGATGTTGTCGTGGATGGAGCGGCCCGGGACCGTGTAGGACTGGTCAGGGTGGATCATGTGGTCCAGCACGGATCCGAGGCGCAAAGACAAGGCCCTGGCGAAGATTTTGTAATCCGTGCTGAGGAGGGAGACCGGGCGCCAGTTTTTCAGCAACCGGAGATCCCCCTTCTTGGGCAGCAGGGCAATGACGGCCCTGCGCCACGAGAGGGGCATCTCCCCGCTCGCAATGCTCTCCCCCAGGACCCCCGCGTAGTCGCTCGCCAGGACGTCCCAGAACGCCCTGAAGAACTCCACGGTCAGCCCGTCCATTCCCGGGGCCTTACCCCGTCCGAGGCCGTTCAGGGCGCCGGTCAGCTCGGCCAGGGTGATGTCGGCCTCCAGCCGACCCACGCCCTCTGGGCTGACCTGCGGCAGGTCCTCCCACAGAACTCTGCGGGCATCCTCGCTGGACGGATCCGGAGAGAAGAGGGAGGTGTAATAATCCCGGGCGACGGCCCGGATGCCGTCTGGATCCGAGACGGGGGAACCGTCGTCGGCCCGCAGCGTAAGGAGCTGCTGACGGTCAGCCCGGCCTTTTTCCAGTGAGTAGAAGAAGGGAGAGCCGCGGTCCAGGTCCACTCGGAACTGGATCCGTGACCTCACGTACGCGCCGCGGGACCCGACCAGTTGCAGGTCCCGCAGCGCGTCCTTCTTCTCCCTGTACTCCAGACGCAGGGCCGGGTCCGCGTCGGGCCGACCGAGACGTGCCTCCAGGTCGAACAGCTCCTTCTCCAACTCCTCGAACCTGGATTTCCGCCTCCTCGTCGACCCCCTCGCCTACTCCTGACAGAAGGTACGGACGTGAGTCTTGCCCACGTCCCACCATAGCCTCAAGGAGGGGAAGCCTCCCCGCTTCCTTCTCCAGCCGGCCCAGAATCGACGGAACGAGTCCAGGAAGCGCTCGTCCTCCAGCAGTGAGTTGTTAAAGTGCCAGTACGCGGACCCCCGCCGGACACGGACAGGACAAAGTCCGCCCACACCAGGTGGTGGTCCGTGCTCGGCACCTGCCGCACGGAGGCTGAGGAGACGCCGGACACGTACGCCCTCGAGACGTACAGGCGGTCGATTCTAGACGCTCCGGCCCCAGGCCTCACGTAAGTGAAAGCTCTGGAGCCGGGATGGAGATGTCTCCAGACGTCCACCAAGTCGTGGGTCCCGAGCAGGTCCCGCAACTTCCCCATCGCCGGGGTGCGCCACCAGGGACCGGTGCGGTCCCGTGCCTCGAGGGTACAGTTGAAATCCCCCCTGAGGATGATGCACTCGCCCCCAGCGATGGTGTCCAGATGAGCGGACACTTTCTGGTAGAAAGTCGCTTGCTGTGGTCCGGCAGTCGGGGGGGTGTAGACGTTCACCAAGTGAATGACCACAACCCCCCTCACGGACCGTCCAGTGCAGCACCGGCCTGGCACCGGCTCCTTGACCCCAAGATCTCCGGCTGAAAACGCGGGGCCAACAAGATAGCCACCCCGCTGGAAGCGAGCGTGAGGTGGCTCATGTAGACCCCCCCTCGCCATTCCAGGAGCCACAGGGCTTCGTCCCGCGGAACGGTATGGGTTTTCCTGCAGGAAACAGACCGCATACTTCCCGTCACGGAGGACCGAGAAGTTCTGGAACCCTGCGGTCTGGCTCACTGCTGCCGTTGATGTTGAGGCTGGCTATGGTCACCTTCATGGCAGAAGCACCGTGCCACCCTCACCACTTATCCAATTATCTAAGGGGGCGCTGGCGCAAGACGCGCCAGTCCGCTCCCCGCTGAGCCCGTCGAGGAGCTCCTGTTCCCGTCGCCGCTCTTTTTCAGTCAGGCCCGAGGCGGCCTGGGAGCAGGCCCGGCGGGGGGGGACCGGGAGCAGGCCTGCGCGGACCGACGAGCAGCGCCGGGTCCGGCCGACGGTCGAGGGCCAGTCGGGCACTGGCAGGACGACCAGAACGGTCTTCGAGAAAGGCCTCGAGTTCCCCAGTGGGGGTGAGGGGCGACTCGGTGAGGGCACGAGGGAGTCCCCCGCCTCGCTCAGGGTGGACTCCGAAACAGTCCCCGTGCCCCCCACCGAGCAGCTTACCTCCTCGGGGCCCCTCGACTCCGGGTCCCCCGCCGCAGGGCGTACGGGGGGGGGGGCAACACGGGGCCGCCGACTAACCCCGGCTCCTCCCCGATCCCACCCCCAGGATCGGCGGAGGAGGGGCTCCCCCCGGGCTCTCTATTTGGCGTCTTTGGGCCCATGGGCGACAGCGGCTCAGTGCCCCCCCCTGCCCCAGACGCCTGGGCACCCCACAGGTCCGGAGAGTCTCCCGGTATGAGGTCGGGGGTGCCCAGCATCAAAGGTCGGGACAGAGGGGAGGGGCCCTCCTCACCGCCGCCGTCCAGGGACCCAAACAACTGGGTGCCCCCGCAGTCCCCCAGGAGCTGGAGGAAGAACTCCTCGGTGCCGGTGTAGGAGAGCGGGTGGAAGGAGACGGCGGGGGTCCCGCTCCCACCCGCCCCGGGGGAGCTCCGCCTGGGGGACTGCGGGGGCACATTCTTCCTTTCCTCCTTTCTCTTGCCCCCGACTTGGGGGCAAGGGGCAAAGACAGGTGGGGGTGGGGCAGGCGATGGGACAAATTGGGGGAGGGGTGTGGGCGCCACCACCTCTGAGCTGGGGGAGGGGGTGTGGGGAGTCCCACCCATCTCAGCTTCTCCCTCCCTCGAGGCGCGGCGTCTCTTCTTGAGGGGCAACCCCTCGGCAGGGGATGCCCCTCGCACTCTGCCCCTCCGCTTCCTGCCCTGCCCCTCGGCCATTCCTTCTCCCTCCCCGGGAGGTGTGACCGCTGCCGGCTCAGGATCGCGTATCCCCCCCCCCCCCCCACACACACCCGGACCCGGGATCGCGTCCCCCCCCTCCCCCCCCACACACCCGGACCCGGGATCGCCCCCCCCCCCCACACACCCGGACCCGGGATCGCCACCCACCCCCCCCCCACACACCCGGACCCGGGATCGCCCCCCCTCCCCCCACACACCCGGACCCGGGATCGCCCCCCCCTCCCCCCACACACCCGGACCCGGGATCGCCCCCCCCTCCCCCCACACACCCGGACCCGGGATCGCGTACCCTCCCCCCCCCACACACCCGGACCCGGGATCGCGTACCCTCCCCCCCCCACACACCCGGACCCGGGATCGCGTACCCTCCCCCCCCCCCCACACACACCCGGACCCGGGATCGCGTACCCTCCCCCCCCCCCCCACACACACCCGGACCCGGGATCGCCCCCCTCCCCCCACACACCCGGACCCGGGATCGCCCCCTCCCCCCACACACCCGGACCCGGGATCGCGTACCCCCCCCCCCCCACACACCCGGACCCGGGATCGCGTACCCCCCCCCCCCCACACACCCGGACCCGGGATCGCGTACCCCCCCCCCCCCCACACACCCGGACCCGGGATCGCGTACCCCCCCCCCCACACACCCGGACCCGGGATCGCCCCCTCCCCCCCCCCACACACACCCGGACCCGGGATCGCCCCCTCCCCCCCCCCCCCCCCCCCACACACCCGGACCCGGGATCGCCCCCCCCCACACACCCGGACCCGGGATCGCCCCCCCCCCCCCACCCCCCACACCCGGACCCGGGATCGCGCGCGGTAACGGCGCCGGGCCCAGCACTAGGCGCTGAGGCGCCCACGGGCCCGGTAGACGGTTTCGGAGGGGGGCCGGTGGTCTCTACTCGGTTCCCCGAGCCGGCAGCCGGGGTGACTGGAGTGGTGGGGGTCGGGGTCCCGCTCCCCCCCCTCTTTTTACCCTTTCCTTTCCTCGGGGTCTTCTGGCCGTGCGGAGGCTCCACTCCCCCCCTGCCGGCAGCTGAGGTGGCAGCTGCTGCCGGCACGGCCCCCCCTCCGGGGGGGGGCAGGTGGTACTTGCTTGGGGGGAGGGGGGGTCGCGGTGCCAGCTGCGGCCACCTTGGGGTGGGGGTCGGCGGCCTTGGAGGCGGGGCAGTTCTTTCTAATATGCCCCGCCTCCTTACAGGCATGGCCCCGCCCACCGTCCGCGGACCAGAAGACCCGGTAGGTATTTCCCTCCAGGGAGATGTTAAAACTGCCGTCCAGGACCTCCTCCCGGGCCAGGCGGATAAAGAGCTGGCGCCGGAAGGAGTAGACATGGCGCAGGGCGGGATCTGGAAGGCCGAGCGGGATCGGTACCACCTCGGACCTGACCTCCCCCAGTAGACGGAGGTGGGGGAGGAGGAGCTCCACCGGGAGGAAGGGCGGGACGTTGGATAGAACCATCTTATGGGCGGTGGCCTCGAGGGGGTCCACCGCCAAGAAGGTCCCGCCCACCGTGAGCCCCTTTTCCAGGGCGAGGTGGACCGCCCGCTCGGCCCTCAGAAAGAATACGGCCTTGCCGTACATCTTAGAGGCGGCGACAATGGCTGAGGGGCCGACAACCCCAGCCATTGCCCTCACGCAGGCCTCTATCGACATGTCGGGGTGGGCGTAGCACTTGACCCCGAGCCGCCTTGTAAGAAGGGTAAACGGTGGCGGGGCCTTGGGAGCGGCGGGGTCCTTGGCCGCCGCCACAGCCGCATAGGTGGGACACGAAGGCCCCGCCACCGGCGACGCTGGTGAGGTCGCCATGTTATTGGGGCAGTGCTACACCCAACCCGAGACTGCACAGATTGCACGGCAGGGCGCGTATAAGGCAGGCGGGTAGGCAGGCCGGACGGCTGACAGGCAGGCGGGTAGGCAGGCCGGACGGACGGCTGACAGGCAGGCGGGTAGGCAGGCCGGACGGCTGACAGGCAGGCGGGTAGGCAGGCAGGCCGGACGGCTGACAGGCAGGCGGGTAGGCAGGCAGGCCGGACGGCTGACAGGCAGGCGGGTAGGCAGGCAGGCCGGACGGCTGACAGGCAGGCGGGTAGGCAGGCCGGACGGCCGACAGGCAGGCGGGTAGGCAGGCCGGACGGACGGCTGACAGGCAGGCGGGTAGGCAGGCCGGACGGCTGACAGGCAGGCGGGTAGGCAGGCCGGACGGCTGACGGGTAGGCGGGCCGGACGGCCGACAGGCAGGCGGGTAGGCAGGCCGGACGGCTGACAGGCAGGCGGGTAGGCAGGCCGGACGGCTGACAGGCAGGCGGGTAGGCAGGCCGGACGGCTGACAGGCAGGCGGGTAGGCAGGCCGGACGGCTGACAGGCAGGCGGGTAGGCAGGCCGGACGGCTGACAGGCAGGCGGGTAGGCGGGCCGGACGGCCGACAGGCAGGCGGGTAGGCAGGCCGGATGGCCGACAGGCAGGCAGGTAGGCAGGCCGGACGGCTGACAGGCCACAGGCAGGCCAGACAGTGATATCCCTCCTTCCCCTTGTCTTCCTTCCTTCCAGAGAAAGGATAGAGGTCGGAAGCAGTGAATTCCAGGTCAATCTACTTGTTAACACAAGCTTCACAATCCTGCTTTCAGTTTTGCAAAATCTGGGAGGCTGTTTTGTGAGAGTGAACTTCTGTTTCCCAAATCGAGGACAAACTCCAACAACACCTCAACAGTCCTTGTGGTGGTTCGAACACACTTGGGAAGCTTCTTCACTGAGGATTCGAGTCACACAACTAACACCAGCACTGGGAAGAAACCCCTCACTCCAAAATCCCCCATCATAACAAACAACTCAAGCATCCCTTCAGGCACCAAGTAACACCTTTTATACACACAGCCCACACTCAGCTGACAGCAATTCTTCCAGATCAGCAGTTGAACCAATTACCCAGCCATACCTTTTTTTTGGTCTCTTTTAGGGCAAAGCAAATAAACCAACTCAAATTAACTCAGGGATAAAGTAAAAGGGGCATCTCCTGAAAAAAAAATTTCTCCTTCCAGATTCAAAGGCCAACTTTAAGACACAATACGTTGGAATGAAAAGTCAGGTGTTGCTGTGGGCGTCTTCCTCCTAACCACTGAGACCAAGGGACAGGTTACAATAATTCATTCATAATTCCAGAATGCGGGGTGGGAAATGGGGAGACACAATCGGAGAGAAATCTCCAAAGTAGCACTCTCCACTACTACATCTCATAGAGAATGAACATTCTGCTCTCATAAGAACATAAGAAATAGGAGCAGGAGTAGGCCATCTAGCCCTTCGAGCCTGCCCCGCCATTCAATAAGATCATGGCTGATCTGAAGTGGATCAGTTCCACTTTCCCGCTTCCTCCCCATAACCCTTAATCCCCTTGCCTGCCAAAAACCTATCTACCCGTGACTTAAATATATTTAGCGAGGCAGCCTCCACCACTTCAACGGGCAGAGAATTCCAGAGATTCACCACCCTTTGAGTGAAGAAGTTCCTCCTCAACTCTGATCTAAACTGCCCCCCCTTATCTTGAGGCTGTGCCCTCTAGTCCTGCTATCCCTTCTAAGCGGGAAGAATCTCTCTACCTCTACCCTATCCATCCCCTTCATTATCTTATACGTCTCAATAAGATCCCCCCTCATCCTTCTAAACTCCAACAAGTACAGCCCCGACTATTCAATCTCTATTCATAAGCTAACCCCCTCATCTCCGGTTTCAGCCTAGTCGTCCAACTAGGGGCATACACGCAGTGGGTTGTGTGAGGGCTGCTCTTGGACGTTGCTTCGAGAGTTGCCTCGTGCTTCACGTCGTTAGTGTACGCTTAAAATGGACCATCTGATGGGCAACACGACAGCTCAGTGACTATCACTGTTTGCTGTGCAGACACATGGATTTGGGCCGGTGTCTGTGGGAGTTTGCACATTCTCCCCGTGATTGCGTGGGTTTTCTCCGGGTGCTCCAGTTTCCTCCCACACCCCAAAAACGTGCTCTTGGGCTGATTGGTGTAACAAATTATCCCTAAATTAGTCTTCGCTCAATCTTCCCCTCTCGGTGTAGACAAAGGTCACAGGTAGAGGAGGGCACTCACAATGTTACAATGGCGGTGCGGGCTCGTTGGGCCGAAGGGCCTGTTTACCGTGCTGTGTTGTTCTTTGTTCTTTGTAACCCTCCCTGCACTCTCTCCAAGGCCAATATATCCTTCCACAAGTGCAGCGACCAAAACTGCACACAGTACTCCAGCTGCAGCCTCACCAGTGTCCTGTACAGTTGCAGCAAGAGCTCCCTGCTTTTATATTCAGTCCCCCTCGCTGTAAAGACCAGCATCCCATTCGCCTTCTTGATCACCTGCAGACTGGGTTTATGCGATTTGTGCACAAGGACACCCAGGTCCCTCTGCACTGTAGCATGCTGCAGCTTTTCGCCTTTTAAATAATAATCCCTCCTACTATTATTCCTGCCAAAGTGGATAACCTCACACTTGCTAACATTGTACTCCATCTGCCAGGTCCTCGCCCACTCACTCAGCCTATCCAAATCCCTCTGCAGACTTTCCACACCCTCCGCGCAATTTGCTTTTCCACTTATCTTTGTGTCATCAGCAAATTTCGACACCTGACACTCAGCTCCCTCCTCCAGATCATCGATATAAATGGTAAATAGCTGAGGCCCCAGCACCGACCCCTGGGGCACTCCACTAGTCACCAACCGCCAATCAGAATAGCACCCATTGATACCAACTCTCTGCTTCCTATTAGGCAACCAATCCTCTATCCACGCTAACACCTTACCCCCAACTCCACGCCCCCTAACCTTCTGTAGCAACCTTTTGTGAGGCACCTTATTGAATGCCTTTTGAAAGTCTAAACACCACATCCACCGGTTCCCCTCTGTCTACCGCGCTAATCGCATCCTCATAGAAATCCAATAAATTCGTCAAACACGACTTCCCCTTAACGAATCCATGCTGCGTCTGCTCTATCAAACCGTTCTTTTCTAGGTGCCTCGCTATTTCTTCTTTGATGACGGATTCTAGCATTTTTCCAACTACAGGCGTTAAACTAACTGGCCTATAATTCCCTGCCTTTTATCTGCTACCTTTTTTAAACAGCGGCGTAACATTAGCCAATCTTCCGGCACTTCCCCGGAATCCAGTGAATTTTGATAAATAATGACTACTCTCAACATGGTGTCACCCTCTCCAGAGATCTATTCCAATTATCCAGCCTGTCGACAACATCAACTTTTTGTGGTTCACATTCAGCAGCTCAACACAGGAAACCCAGGGAGATGTTTTATATTTTTTGAAACATGATTGCAGCATGGAGAGCTTAACCCCAGAGAAAGCTCAAAAACAGCACTATCCTCTCATACATCACTGACAGTGTGGGCATTGCAACACAGTTCTGAGATCTAAGTCACAGCTAACTGATGTTTGTACAATGTATCCGTACAGAAAAGATAGTTTAATTTCAAATCTTCCATTATTGAACCTTTCATCCAAAAGCAGGACTGTTATCTCCTCTAAGCTGAAGACTATATCATCTCCCAAGATATGAATAACCTTGCTAATGATTTCTGCTGCTCTCATGTCCTTGAGGTATGAACGTTTGACTGGTGCATGTTATTTCCACTAACGCAGGGGTATTTGCACCACCACAAGTACCCATCCCTCCCCCACCCCGTCTCATTTTACTTAATCTATTCATTAACTCTAAGAGTTGGGCACAAAAAATCAAGGCCCCTGGAATGAAACAGGGATTGGCAATAAAATAAGCAAGACAGAGTGTGATTATGGCAGATGCAAGCTCGAAATTCAAATCACACTTAGGCTGAATATAGAAATTTCACTGAACCTCAGAAAGCAAACAAGGGAAGCAAAGAGGGGCCATAAAAAGTGATGTTAACTTGGCATGTAAGGAAATCTCAAAGTTCCCAAATAACATATCAATAGTACAAGGTATGTAGCAGGAGAATTGGGACCAATTCAAGAAGGCATACACAGAGATAAAAGTAAGGCTGAGTTATTATATGAACACTATCTTTAGCAACGAATAAAATGGTGCTCAGGTTATCCTAGAAACAGGAGAATTTTCATACTTAATATGTTTAAAAATTTTAAGCAGCATATTTTGTATATGTTACCTGCATTTAAAGTTTAGAAGTTGCCAGGGATGGATGAGTTATATCAGAGAATAATGCAAGGAAGGGTGTGAGTAGAAATTGTGGACACACTTGCCATAATTTTTCAGTCTTCCTTCAATTATGGCACCAGCCAGAGGACTGGAGAACTTGGGTCACCGTCTGTGTAGAATTTGCACATTCTCCCCGTATCTGCATGGGCTTCCTCTGGGTGCTCTGGTTTCCTCCCACAGTCCAAAGACATGTTGGTTAGGTGCATTGGCCATGCTAAATTCTCCCTCAGTGTAACCCGAACAGGTGCCAGAATGTGGCGACTAGGGGATTTTCACAATAACTTCATTGCAGTGTTAATGTAAGCCTACTTGTGACTAATAAATAAACTTTAACAATTTATAACCGTGTTGAACCAAAGATTGTCAAGATAAACCCTGCTACCAGAGGCTGCCGGGTCAACCTGTGGTGGTAGGTCACCTTCTAGAATCAATATTTTGGGATAGAGTTCATCAGTAGATTGGAAAAGATCAGTTACTGAAGCAAATTGAAGGTAATTTTTGAAAAAGAAAACTGTGAAAATAAATTGTAGAAGCTTTTTAAATAAGATTTGATGAGGATAATGCTATTCTGGTGTACATTGAGTTTTAAATGTCGTTAATACAGTGAGGTGGAACAGATCTCTGACTAAAGTTAGATCTCGGAGTAAAAAGGGAAAAATACATGGTTGATGAACAGGAAACAACACTAGAGGTTAATAGATGCTTTTTGTCAGGGAAAAAGGGGAATTGCTCATAGTGGAGATAGAAACTACAAGCAGTCGAAAACGGGGAAGGCCATTCGACCCATCGAGGCTGCTCCACCTTTCATTATCAACACGGCTGATCATCCAAATCAGTTACCTATTCCTGATCCTCCCTCACCTCCTTTCAGCCCTTTGGCCCTAAGAGTTACATCTAACACCTTCTTGATGTTCCTGCCTCAACTTCTTTCGGTGGTAGCGAATTCTAGAGGCTCACCATTCTCTAGGTTATGACATTACTCCTTATTTCGTTCTTAAATGGATTACACTATATCCTTAAGATGTGATCTCTGTTTCAAGACTCCCTGGCCATTGGAAACATACTTCATGCATCTATCCTGTCTGGACCATTTAAAATTTTATACCTTTCTAGCAGGTCCCCCTTTCTCCCCAACTCATTATTAAACTCTAGTGAAAATCAATTTTTCCTCATACGTCAGCCCCAGCAACCCGAGAATTAGTCTCAGACACATGCTCCACACACCCTCCAGGTCAAGAAGATCCTTCCTCAGGTAAGTAAACCAAAACTGCACACATCATTCCAGTTATGGCCTCACTACAGCCTTGTATAACTGCAACAAGACATCCCTGCTTCTGTACACAAATCCTGTCACTTTGAAGGCCAACATACCCTGTTATTTGAAGTGTTGTGAACCATGAGGGATGCAATATAAAGCTTCAAAATGACAGAGGCAAGCTGTTGGAATGAGGAGTCAGACGGCAAATGATGTTCAATGCAGAGAAAAGTATAGTGGTTCATTCTGACAGGAAGAACGCAGCAAGATGACATGTAGTAAAGCGTACAACTCTTAAGGGGGTGCATGAGCAGAGAGATGTGGGTATATAAGTGCATAAGTCATTGTCAATGGCAGGACAGGTGAGCATAGTTCCTTAAGCATACAGCCCAATTGGCTTAACTCAAAGTGTGATAGAGGACAAGAGCACTGAGTTATGTTGAAAACATTGGCATTTCCTCACAGGAGTTTTGTGTACAGTTCTGGGCAATGCACTCTTGGAAAGACCTTGCAGAGTCTATGGAAATGTTACATAAGAATGGTTCCATGGATGAGGAACTTTAGTTGTGAAGATGGATTGAAGAAGTGATAGGATCATAGAACCCTACAGTGTAGAAAGAGAACCTTCGGCCCATCGAGTCTGCAACGACAACAATACCACCCAGGCCCCATATCCCTACATATTTTACCCGCTAATCCCTATAACCTATGCATCTCAGGACATTAAGGGGCAATTTTAGCATGACTAATCAACCTAACCCGCAAATCTTTGGACTATCGGAGGAAACCGGAGCACTTGGAAAAAACCCAGGCAGACACGAGGAGAATGTGCAAACTCTGCACAGACAGTGACCCGAGCCAAGAATCAAACCCAGGCCCCTGGAGCTGTGAAACAGCAGTGCTAACCACTGTGCTACTGTGCCGCCCTAATCCACTGCTCATCTTATATGCCTATGAGTGGCCCTCAGTTGATTTGTTTTCTTTTTATATAAACAGCTGGATATTTTACCAAGTTCTTGACCTGTTCTCTGAACTTGGACTGAGTTACCATGTAAATAAATGTGTTTGTGCAGCAACTCAGATTGCGCAGCATATATCCTACATATTGAAATAAATTTTCAGAATCAGTGTAATCTGATCCTCTAATATTATAAAATAAAAATTCAGTAACATTCACAGACCACAGGAGAATGAAACTGCCGGAAATGCTGAAGAGTAAAATTGCAGACTTCTTTCTGCTCTCCATCTCTGGGTCTCTGCAATTTTCTCCTTTACTCTGACCTCTTAGTCCCTTACGGACTTGACTGGCTACTAAAATGTGTCTGACTGTCAGAACATTGAGCATCAGAATTAAAACAAAAGGGAGAAATGGGGTTAAAACTGTATCAAGCCAGTCAAATACCACCCATTGCAGATCAGTATAATAATTTGGCTTCATAGCACAGAAAAATGGGACATTGATGATCATTGTACTCGGTTTCCATGTGAAGTAGAAGGGGATGTTTTTTACACAGAACAAAATGCTGATTGTTGCTAGAACCACAGCTGCAGTTTTCTTTGTGCAATATTTTGTTTTCAGCTTCTGGTAACAAATAACCACAAATCGATCAAAGGAGAAAGCCACAGTGAACCAGACGGAACAGTCTCTGGCTGCACGACTCAGAACAGTTCTAACACTACAGACTGGGGTGATGTCCAAGAAACACACTGGGAAATAGTAACCATTTATCCGGTTCAGCACTATGTCCATTACAACAACCAGAAGATCTGCCATGGCCATAGCCACCAGGTATTGAGTGATGCAGGCGGAGAGTCCACACTTCCCCCGGATGAGGATCACAATTCCCAGTAAGTTCACTATAAGAGACAGAAGAGAAACGTGGCCAGAAATTATTGACGTAGAAACATAGAAAAGAAAGGGGCTACTATAAGATTGGCAGACTCTGCTAGGGTTTTTGTTTAGTCAGCTTTGTTTAATCACTTTCTCAATGGGGAGTAAGTTTGTTAGTAATTGTAATTAGGTGTTTTAAATACTTTGTAGTTTTGAGGCTACATATAACACCTTTATTTAGTCCATATGTAGAAATATATATCTTCTACACATTTTAGAAATTAAACAAAGAAACTCAGATGCACAGTTAGAGTGCTCCTTCTATACCAACCATATGTTAGCTACATTCTTTTAGAACCCCCAACTGTTCAAATCACAAGACCATAAAGGACACTTAATTATCTCACCAGACACCTTATCAGAAACAACTGATACACGAGTGAATTTTAATGAAGCTGCCTTCACAGTTTCTTATCAAAACAGAGTTTGAAAGATATCAATGTTTTCGCCAAAAGAAGAGTTATGGTAGGGACTGAGTGGGAACTGACAAGAATTAATGGTAACATAATGATAGCCCTTGAATTTGTAGGTAGAGATAGAAAGCTCAGCCATTGAATTGATAAACAATGTATATATATGTGTTTCATTATGTTGGCAATAAACAAAACTTATCAGGGCTGTAATCGGGAAATATCCTGAAGACAAGATGAGTTGACCACATCCCTTAGAGATTCAGTTAATTTCACAGACAAGAACATCAAATACTATTGGCTTTTGACAGCCCTCTTTTATCAATTAAAGGATGCCCATGTGAGACTGTTTTAGTGAAGATGATTTGTGAGGCTGCTATCAAAATAGAGACATGAAGGGCCTGATTTTACCATTTTCATTCTGAGTGCTGAATCTGGGCACAATTCAGATCCAACAATGCAGTGGGAATGTTCCCAGCTTCCCACATATAGCAGGAGGATCAGGAGCTTTGAGCTCTCCTGCCATGATGTAACCTTTTAAAGGAAATATTTTGGAAGATACGTCTCATATTTGAACATCAATTATTCTAAGACCCTTCTACAATGTCAGAAGTGTAACAAGTAAGGGAGATGAACTTAGAGCTTGGATTAATACTAGGAACTCTGACGTTGTTGCTATTACAGAGACTTGGTTAAAGGAAGGACAGGATTGGCAGTTTAACATTCCAGGATACAGATGTTTCAGGCAGGATGGGGGGGGGGGATGTAAAAGAGGTGGGGGAGTTGCATTACTGGTTAAGGAGAATATCACAGCTGTAATCCGGGAGGACACCTCGGAGGTCTCATACAGTGCAGCAATATGGGGAAAGCTCAGGATTGGAAAGGTGTAGTCACAATGTTGGGGGTTTACTATAGTCCACCCAACTGCCAGTGGGAGATAGAGAAACAGGTATGTAGGCAGATTTTGACAAGGTGCAAAAGTAACAGAATTGTTGTGGCGAGAGATTTTAACTTCCATTATATTGACTGGGACTCACTTAGTGCTGGGGGGCATGGATCGGGCGGAGTTTGTAAGGAGCATCCAGGAGGGCTTCTTGAAAAAATATGTAGATAGTCCAACTAGGAAAGGGGCCATACTGGACCTGGTATTGGGGAATGAGCCTGGCCAGTTGGTCAATGTCTCAGAAGGGGAGCAGTTCGGGAACAGTGACCACAATTCAGTAAGCTTTAAGGTGCTGATGGATAAAGATAAATGCAGTCCTCAAGTGAAGGTGCTAAACTGGGGGAAGGCTAATTACAACAATATTAGGCAGGAAGTGAACAATGAAGATTGGGGTCAGATATTTGACGGCAAATCAACATCTGGCATGTGGGAGGCTTTGAAGTGTCAGTTGATAGGGATTCAGGACTGGCACATTCCTGTAAGGATGAAGGATAAGTATGGCAAGTTTTGGGAGCCTTGGATAACGAGAGATATTGTGAGCCTAGTCAAAGAGAGAAAGGAAGTGTTTGTCAAAGCTAGGGCATTGGGAACACACAAAGCAAACGTGAAATACAAGGAAAGTAAAAAGAAACTTAAGCAAGGAGTAGGGAGGGCTAAAAGGGGTCACGAAGAAGCATTGGCCAGCAGGATTAAGGAAAATCCCAAGACTTTTAATACACATGTAAAGAGCAAGAAGGTAGCCAGGGAGAGGGTTGGCCCACTCAAGGACAAGGGAGGAAATTTTAGTGAGGTATTTGATACGGTTCCCCATGGTAAGCCCATGAAGAAGATAAGGAGGTGTGAGATAGAAGGAAATTTGGCCAATTGGATAACTAACTGGTTGTATCATAGAAAACAGGGGGTGGTGGTGGAGGGCAAATTTTCAGACTGGAGACCTGTTGCCAGCGGTGTACCACAGGGATCAGTGCTGGGTCCTCTGCTATTTGTGATTTTTATCAATGACTTGGAAGAGGGGGCTGAAGGGTGGGTTAGTAAATTTGCTGATGACACCAAGATTGGTGGAGTAGTGGATGAAGTGGAGGGCTCTTGTAGGCTGCAAAGAGACATTGATAGGAGGCAGAGCTGGGCCGAAAAGTGGCAGATGGAGTTTAACCCTGATAAGTGTGAAGTGATTCATTTTGGTAGGACAAACTTGAATGCAGATTACAGGGTCAATGGCAGGGTTCTGAGGAATGTGGAGGAACCAAGAAATCTTGGGGTTCATATCCACAGATCTCTGAAGGTTGCCCAGTCAAGTGGTTAGAGCCGTAAAGAAGGCTTTATAGTGTGTTAGTGTTTATTAACAGGGGGTTT
Organism: Carcharhinus amblyrhynchos; assembly: GCF_965287045.1. NCBI lineage: Eukaryota > Metazoa > Chordata > Chondrichthyes > Carcharhiniformes > Carcharhinidae > Carcharhinus > Carcharhinus amblyrhynchos. The sequence continues at coordinate 730,557 of NW_027649833.1, read as the reverse complement.
GAGTTTAAGAGCTGTGGGGTTATGCTGCAACTATACAGGACCTTGGTGAGACCAGATTTGGAATATTGTGTTCAGTTCTGGTCACCTCACTATAAGGAGGATGTGGAAGCATTGGAGAGAGTGCAGAGGAGATTTACCAGGATGCTGCCTGGTTTGGAGGGTAGGTTTTATGAGGAAAGGTTGAGGGAGCTGGGGCTTTTCTCTTTGGAGTGGAGGAGGATGAGAGGTGACTTAATAGAGGGTTTATAAGATGATGAGAGGGATTGATAGAGTGGACATGCAGAGATTATTTCCTCGGGTGAATGTAGCTGTTACTAGGGGCATAACTATAAGGTTCATGGTAGGAGATATAGGAGGGATGTCCGAGGTAGGTTCTTCACTTAGGGAGTGGTTGGGGTGTGGGATGCACTGCCTGCTGTGATAGTGGAGTCGGACACTTTAGGAACTTTCAAGCGGTTCTTGGATAGGCACATGGAGCACTCCAGAATTACAGGGAGTGGGACAGCTTGATCTTGGGTTTGGACAAAACTCGGCACAACATTGAGGGTCAAAGGGCCTGTACTGTGCTGTACTGTTCTATATTCTATGAATCTATGCGTGGAGCCAGAGGAAATGGGCGAGGTATTAAATGAGTTCTTTGCATCAGTATTCACCAAAGAGAAGGACTTGATGGATGATGAGTCTGGGAAAGGATGTGTAGATAGTTTGAGTCATGTTGAGATCAAAAAGGAGGAGGTATTGGAATTCTTGAGAAACATTAACATAGGCAAGTCTCCAGGGCCTGATGGGATATACCACAGAATACTGAGGGAGGCAAGAGAGGAAATTGTTGGGGCCTTGAGAGAAATCTTTGTATCCTCACTGGCTACAGGGAGGTCCCAGAGGATTGGAGAATAGCCAATGTTGTTCCTTTGTTTAATAATGGTAGCAAAAATAACCCAAGTAATTACAGGCCAGTGAGCCTTACATCAGTGGTAGGGAAATTATTGGAGAGGATTCTTTGAGACAGGATTTATTCCCACTTGGAAATAAGTTGTCTTGTTAGTGAGAGGCAACATGGTTTTGTGAACGGGAGGTTGTGTCTCATGAAGTTCATCGAGTTTTTTGAGGGAGTGACGAAGATGATTGATGAGGGTAGGGCAGTGGATGTTGTCTACATGGACTTCAGTAAGGCCTTTGACAAGGTCCCTCATGGCAGACTGGTGCAGAAGGTGAAGTCGCAGTGGGATCAGAGGTGAGCTGGTAAGGTGGACACAAAACTGGTTCGGTCAAAGAAGACAGAGGGCAGCAGTGGAAGGGTGTGTTTCTGAATGGAGGGCTGTGACAAGTGGCGTTGCTCAGGGATCAGTGCTGGGACCTTTGCTGCTTGTAATATATATAAATGATTTGAAGGAAAATGAAACTGGATTGATTAGTAAGTTTGCCAACAACACAAAGGTTGGTGGATTTGTGGATAGCGATGAGGACCATCAGAGGATACAGCAGGATAGAGATCAGTTGGAGACTTGGGCGGAGAGGTGGCAGATGGAGTTTAATCTGGAGAAATATGAGGTAATGTATTTTGGAAGGTCTAACACAGAGCGGAAATATACAATAAATGGCAGAACCCTTAAGAGTCTTGATAGGCAGAGGGATCTGGGTGTACAGGTACACAGGTCACTGAAAGTGGCAATGCAGGTGGAGAAGGTAGTCAAGAAGGCATACGGCATGCTTGCCTTCATCGGCCGGGGCACTGAGTTTAAAAATTGGCAAGTCATGTTGCAGCTTTATAGAACCTTAGTGAGGCCGCATTTGGAATATAGAGTTCAATCCTGGTCACCACACTACCAGAAGGATGTGGAAGCTTTGGAGAGGGTGTAGAAAAGATTTACCAGGCATGGAGGGCATTAGGTATGAGGACACATTGAAGAAATTTGGTTTCTTCTGACTGGAACGACGGAGGTTGAGGGGAGACCTGACAGATTATGAGAGGTATGGATAGAGTGGATGGTCAGAAGCTTTTTCCCAGGGTGGAAGAGGCAATTACTCAGGGGCACAGGTTTAAGGTGTGAGGGACAAGGTTTGAAGGAGATGTACGAGTCAGATTTAAAAATAGAAACACTGCAGTATAGAAAGAGACCATTCGGCCCATCGAGTCTGCATCGACCACAATCCCACCCAGGCCTTACTCCCATATCCCTACATATATTTACCCACTAATCCCTCTAACCTACGCACCTCGGGACACTAAGGGGCAATTTTAGCCAATCAACCTAACCTGCACATCTTTGGACTGTGGGAGGAAACTGGAACACCCGGAGGAAACCCACTCAGACATGAGGAGAATGTGCAAACTCCACACAGACAGTGACCCGAGCAGGGAATCAAACCCAGGTCCCTGGAGCTGTGAAACAACAGTGCTAACCCACTGTGCTACTGTGCCACCCTTTTTTACACAGAGAGGGGTGGGTGCCTGGAATTCTTTGCTGGGGGAGGTTGCGGAGGCGAATACTTGACAAATACATGAACAGGATGGGAATAGAGGGATCTGCTCCCCAAAAAGATAGAGGGTTTTAATTCAGTCAGCGGCATGGTCGGTGCAGGCTTGGAGGGCCGACGGGTCTGTTCCTGTGCTGGAATTTTCTTTATTCTTGTTCCATGGTTCTTGCTAATACAGGATATATCCTTTGTAACCGCTAAACCACAAAATAAAGATCTTCCAAACCATATGTGATCAAAGTAATGAATACTTAATAAATACTCACCCAATCAGCTGTTTCCACTTGTCCCACGTCACTTGAATCTTGACCTTAACTCAGGGGTAACAAGCTCCAAGTGACACTCAGAAGTTTCACTGCAATGTTGCACTGCTTTCAATCTCCCAACTGTTTCTCTATTCCGACTCTTTTCAATCTCCTGATCGTTGCTTCACTCATACTGTATTCAATCCCCCAGCTCTGATCTCGTGCTCATTCTACATTGTGCAGTTTTCTATCTTGTGTTGTCTCATCTCATTCTCTTTATGAACTCCCAGCTCATTTTGTGAAAAAAAAGGATTCTGAATTGGGGGAAACTCTGATTTTAACACAATTCAACAGGACCTGCCAATGTGTCCTTGGAGAAGCCACTCATTGGAAAGTCTACATTTGAGCATAACAGTCATTCAAAACAAAAATATTCCTGTAAAGCTGAAGGATTGGATCAAAAATTCCAGAGAACTCTGGAGGGCAAGAAATATAGAGGATTGGATGTATTAAAAAGGAGGTTTACGGCAGATAGAAGGGGCTCAAAATAAATGAATCTGTGTGGGTAGAGTTGAGGAATTGCAAAAGGTGAAAGGCCCTGATGGGAGTATTGTACAAGCCCCCCTAGCAATAGTCAGGATGTCAAATAGAAAATAAATCAGGGGATAGGAAAAGCATGTAAGAATGACAATGTCACACAGTCATCACGGGGGATTTATATATACAGGTGGACTGGGAAAATCAGGTTGGTAGCAGACCCCAAGATAAATAATTTGTGGAATGTCTACGGGGTGGTTTTTTTTGGAGCAGCTTGTGTTAGAGCCCAGTTGGGGACAGGCACTGCTGGGTTTGGTGATGTGTAATGAGGCAGACTTGATCAGGGAACTTAAGGTGAAAGAACCCCTCTGGGGCAGTGATCACAATTTGATAGAATTCAACTTACAGTTTGAGAGAGAGTGACGCTGGACTCGGATATGAGGACACTACAATTGAGTAAAGGAAACTACAAGGCCATAAGTTGGTCAGATTTGATTGGAAAAAGAGCCTAGCAGAATAACAGTGACATGCATTTTTGAGGATAAATTAGAAGGCACAACATAAATACATTCCAAGGAAGAGGAAACATGTTATGGGGAGGACGAGGCAATCATGGCTGACAAGGGAGTTGGGATAGCAGAAAAGCAAAGGAAAGAGTGGGCCATCATGCATGGAATAGTGGGAAGGCAGAGGATTGAGAAACCTCCAAAAGCAATGAGACAACAATCAAAAAAAAAGGATGGAGACAATGAAATATGTGGGTAAGCTAATAGCATAAAAGAAGATTGCAAGAATTTTTCAGATATACAAAAGGCAAGAGTGGCAAGAATGGACATTGGACCACTGGAAAATGAGGTTAGAAAAGCAGTAATTGGACGATAAAGAAATGCCAGAGGAACTGAATGAGTACTTTGGATCAGTCTTCACAGTGGGAGACACCAATAACATGACAGAACTTCAAGAGAATCAAGGGGCAGAGGGAAATATAGTGGCCATCACTAAGGAGAAGGTGCTAGGGAAGCTGAAAGGTCAAAAGGTGGATAAATTACCCGGCCTGGATGGACTGCACCTCAGGGTTCTGAAGGACATAGCTGCGGAGATCGTGGGGGCATTGGTGGTGATCTTTCAGGAATCACTGGAGTCAGGAAGGCTTTTTAAGATGGGAAGGAGGCAGAAGATTGGAAATAATGGGTCTGTTAGCCTGACCTCGGTCTTGGGTAAGATCTTGGAATTCATTATTAAGAATGAAATTGTGGAGAACTTGGAAATGCATGGTAAAATAGGGCTGAGTCAGCACAGCTTCATCAAAAGGAGGTTATGTCTAACACATCGGGATAAAAAAGTGGCAGATGGAATACAACGTGGGAAACTATGAGGTTATGCATTTGGTAGAAAGACTAAAAGATAATGGAGAAAGGCTTTGGAATTATGAAGCACAAAAGGTCTTGGGAGTTCTGGTGCCGGAGTCTCTTAAGATTAACATGCAGCTTTAGTTGGAGGATTAGAATACAGGAGCACAGATACACTGCTGAGGCTGTGTAAGGCTCTGGTCAGACCTCATTTGGAATAATGTGGGTAGTTTTGGGCCCCAAACCAAAGGAAGGATGTGTTGGCTTTGGGGAGGTTCCAGAGGAGTTCAAAAGAATGATCTGAGGAATGAAGAGTTTGTTATGTGAGCAGCAATTGATGAGTCTGAGTTCTATACTCAATGGAGTTTAGAAGGATGAGGGGGGATCGAATTGAAACTTACAGAATACTGAGAGGCCTAAACAGAGTGGACATGGAGAGGAAATTTCCACAAGTGGGAGAGACTCGAACTGAAGGACACAGAGTGAAGGGGCAAGCCTTTAAAATTGAGATGAGGAGGAATTTCTTCAACCAGAGGGTGATGAATCTGTGGAACTTATAACCACAGAAGGCTGTGGAAGAAAGGTCACTGAGTGTATTTAAAATAGAGATAGAGAGGTTCTTGATCAATAAGGGGATCAAAGGCTATGGGGAGAAGGCAGGAGAATGGGGATGAGAATCACATCAAACATGATTGAACGGTGGAGGAGGCTCAATGGGCAGAATGGCCTAATTCTGCTCCTAAATCTTATAGTCTTATGAAGTCCTGGAAGAGTATAGAAATGTAATGGGCGGGGAAAGGTAAAAATGAATTAGCGGAGAGAAGAGGGAATAGAAAAAAAACTGGTGGCCAAAATAATAGAAAATCCGAAGGTGTTCTACGAGTACAATAAGGGCTAGCAGGTAACCAGGGACAAATCAAAACAAGAGGCAACCTGTGTGTTGAACTGAAAGATAAAGGAGAGATATTAAGTGTGATCTCTGCAACCATGTTCAATATGGAGCAAGAGAACGTAGGTTTAAAAATCGGGGAGAGGCACTGTTTTAAACAAACAGGTTAGCATGAAGAGGGTGGCAGAGCTGATGGATCCCCTGCTGAAGATGAGTTGTATCCTAGGCTGCAATGTGAGACAAGACAGGAGGTTGCAGGTGTTCTGACACTAATTTTCACACCATTTCCTGCGGTATGGGTGGTGCCAGATTGCTGGAGAGCAGTTATCAAAGTAGGGAAAAAGAGGAAATTACAGACCAGAAAGACTAACATCTTCAGGGGTAGAATTAATCTCTGCTTGGAGAGGCAAGGATTAATCAATGATACTCAGCATGGCTTTGTCAAGGGGAGACAATGTCTGTGAACTTGATTGAATTTTTCGAGGAGGTTCCTCAGTGCGGTAGACAGAGGGGAACCGGTGGATGTGTTGTTTTTAGATTTTCAAAAAGCGTTTGATAAGGTGCCGCACAAAAGGTTGTTACAGAAGGTTAGGGGGCATGGAGTTCGGGGTAAGGTGTTAGCATGGATAGAGGATTGACTGTCTAATAGGAAGCAGAGAGTTGGTATCAATGGGTGCTATTCTGATTGGCGGTTGGTGACTAGTGGAGTGCCCCAGGGATCGGTGCTGGGGCCTCAGCTATTTACCATTTATATCGATGATCTGGAGGAGGGGGCTGAGTGTAAGGTGAGGAAATTTGCTGATGACACAAAGATGAGTGGAAAAGCAAATTGTGCGGAGGGTGTGGAAAGTCTGCAGAGGGATCTGGATAGGCTGAGCGAGTGGGCGAGGACCTGGCAGATGGAGTACAATGTTAGCAAGTGTGAGGTTATCCACTTTGGCAGGAATAATAGTAGAAGGGATTACTATTTAAAGGGCGAAAAGCTGCAGCATGCTACAGTGCAGAGGGACCTGGGGGTCCTTGTGCACGAGTCGCAAAAACCCAGTCTGCAGGTGCAGCAGGTGATCAAGAAGGTGAATGGGATGCTGGCCTTTATAGCGAGGGGGATAGAATATAAAAGTAGGGAGGTCTTGCTGCAACTGTACAGGGTGCTGGTGAGGCCACAGCTGGAGTACTGTGTGCAGTTTTGGTCGCCACACTTGTGCAAGGATATTTTGGCCTTGGAGGGAGTGCAGAGGAGGTTCACTGGGCTGATACCAGAGATGAGGGGGTTGGACTATGAAGAGAGACTAAATAGACTGGGTCTGTACTCGTTGGAGTTTAGAAGGATGAGGGGGGATCTTATAGAGACGTATAAGATAATGAAGGGGATGGATAGGGTAGAGGTAGAGAGATTCTTCCCACTTAGAAAGGACAGCAGGACTAGAGGGCACAGCCTCAAGATACGGGGGGTGGGGGGGAGCAGTTTAGAACGGAGTTGAGGAGGAACTTCTTCACTCAAAGGGTGGTGAATCTCTGGAATTCTCTGCCCGTTGAAGTGGTGGAGGCTACCTCGCTTAATATATTTAAGTCACGGATAGATAGGTTTTTGACAGACAAGGGAATTAAGGGTTATGGGGAAAAAGCAGGAAAGTGGAACTGATCCACTTCAGATCAGCTATGATCTTATTCAATGGCGGGGCAGACTCGAAGGGCTAGATGACTTACTCCTGCTCCTATTTCTTATGTTCTTATGATGAGGACAATGTGGTTGATGCAGTCTACATGGGTTTCAGTGAGACTTTTGATAAGCTCTAACATGGGAGTTTGATCTGGGAGGTAAGAACTCTTGTGACACATGGTAATTCGAAAAATTGGATGCAAAATATTGGGTTGGTGGCAGAAGGCGGAGGTTTTTCATGGAAAATTGTTTTGTGCCTGGAAGCCTGTGTCCAGTATCACGGATGACACGAAAGTTGTTGGTGTGGACAATAGCAAGGAGGAAATCCTTATATTAGAGGACAATATAGATGGGTTTTCCAGATGGGCAGTGCAGTGGCGAATGAAATATAACTTTAAAAATTAGGTGCTGCATTTTTGGAAGACTAAGAAGGCAAGGGAATGTGGTGAATGATTTGATTTTGATTTGATTTATTATTGTCACATGTATTAATATACAGTGAAAAGTATTGCTTCTTGTGTGTTATACAGACAAAACAAAACCGTTCATAGAGAAGGAAATGAGGGAGTGCAGAATGTAGTGTTACAGTCATTGCTAGGGTGAAGAGAAAGATCAACTTAATGCAAGGTAGGTTCATTCAAAAGTCTGACAGCAGCAGGGAAGAAGCTGTTCTTGAGTCGACTGGTACGTGACCTCAGAGTTTTGTATCTTTTTCCTGATGGAAGAAGGTGGAAGAGAGAATGTCCGGGGTGCGTGGGGTCCTTAATTATCCTGGCTGCTTTGCCAAGGCAGTGGGAAGTATAGACAGAGTCAATGGATGGGAGGCTGGTTTGCGTGATGGACTGGGCTACACTCATGACCTTTTGTAGTTCCTTGCGGTCTTGGGCAGAGCAGGAACCCAGAAAGAATGCTTTCTATGGTGCATCTGTAAAAGTTGGTGAGAGAATGGTAGGATGCTTGGATGCACAGGGGGCTGGGGGACCTTGTGGTGCATGTGCAAACATCCCTGAAGGCAGCACGACAGGTAGATAACATGATTAAGAAGGCAGATTTGATCGTTGCTTTTTTTTAGGAGAGACATTAGGTATAAGAGCGGTGAAGTTATGATAGACCCACAAAAACACTTGCTTGGCCAGAGCTGGAATACTGTGTAGATTTCTGTTCACAACACTATTGACAGGATATAACTGCACGAGGGAGTGCAAAAGAGATTCATCAGGATGTTGCCTCGGGCAAGCCTGTTAACTACGGAGTGCACCTGTATGGGCTGGGTTGTTTTCCTTCCAGTAGCGAAGTCTGAAGGGGAACTCCATTCATGTGTACAAAATTATGAGGAATCTAGGTTGGGTAGATAGGAAGGAACTTTCCCTCTTCGTGGAGGTGTCAATAACCAGTGGACACAGAATTTAGGTAAGGAGCCTAAGATTTATTTGGTATTAAAGAAAAGCATTTTTCACACAGATTGTGGTGGGAACCTGGAACTCACTGCCCCAAAGGGTGAGAGATGCAGGAAACCTGCCGATGTTAAAGAAGCATTTAGATAAGCACTGGGGGTGCCATAGCAAACAAGGTAATGGACCAACTGCTGGAAAATGGGATAAGAATAGATAGGTGTCTGATTGCAGGCACAGGCTGAAGGGACTTTATCTTTGATTAAAAACCATATGACTATATGATTAAAGTGCCATAAAACTAACAAATGAAACAGGTGAATTGCAAATGAATTAAAAATATAACCTACGCAAAGGTAGCATAACAACTCCCATCGTAACAAAAACTCAATAGAAAATATACAAGTATCGAGGAATTTTATTTTGTTAACACATTAAAAGTGACAGTAAAACTCTCTGTACTTCCAACCTAGTACATTACTAAAACACAGGCACCTGTAAGGAATGGAGTAAGTAAGTGCTCACTCCACCCCTCCACCCCATCAGAAATCATTATTTTCAAATAGAGTCATTGAGGTTTACAGCATAGAAACAGGCCCTTCTGCCCAACTTGTCTATGCCATCCCTTTTTTTCAAACCCCTACGCTAATCCCAATTGCCTGCATTTGGCCCATATCCCTCACTATTCATTGTACCCATGGAACTGTCTAAATGTTTCTTAAAAGACAAAATTGTACCCTCCTCTCCTACTACCTCTGGCAGCTTGTTCCAGACACTCACCACCCTCTGTGTGAACAAATTGCTCCTCTGGACACTTTTGTATCTCTCCCCTCTCACCTTAAACCTACACCCTCTAGTTTTAGCCTCTCTTACCTTTGGGAAAAGATATTGACTATTTAAATGATCTGTGCCCCTCATTATTGTATAGATCTCTATAAGATCATTCCTCAGCCTTCTACACTGCAGAGAAAAAAGTCCCAGTCTCTCCAGCCTCTCCTTATAACTCAAGTCCTGGTAACATTCTGCACTCTTTCTAGTTTTCTATAATTGGGTTTCCAGAACTGTACACACTATTCCAAGTGCGGCCTTACCAATGTCTTGTACAACTTCAACAAGATGTCCCAACTCCTGTATTCAATGTTCTGACCGATGAAACCAAGCATGCTGAATGCCTTCTTCACCACTCTGTCCACCTATGACTCCACTTTCAAGGAGTTATGAACATATACCCCTAGATCTCTTTGTTCTGTAACTCTCCCCAGTGCCCTACCATTAACTGAGTAAGTCCTTCCCTGGTTCAATCTATCAAAATGCATCACTTCACATTTATTTAAATTAAACTCCATCTGCCATTCGTCAGCCCACTGGCCCAATTGATCAAGATCCCGTGGCAATCCTAGATAACTTTCTTCACTTTCCACTATGCCACCAATCTTTGTGTCATCTGCAAATTTACTAACCGTGCCTCTTATGTTCTCATCCAAATCATTAATACAAGTGACAAATAACAGTGGACCCAGCACTGATCCCTGAGGCGCACCACCAGGCAAGACTGTTCCCTTCCTGTTGGCGAACACTTCAGTGGTCATGGGCATTCAGCCTCTGACCTTCGGGTAAGCATTCTCCAAGGCGGCCTTCACGACACACGACAGCGCAGAGTCGCTGAACAGAGACTGATAGCCAAGTTCCGCACACATGAGGACGGTCTCAACAGGGATCTTGGGTTCATGTCGCACTATCTGTAACCCCCGTGACTTGCCTGGGTTTGCAAAACCTCACTTACTGTGCTGTCTGGAGACAATACACATCTCTTTAACCTGTGATCAGTGCTCCTTCCACTCACATTGTCGGCCACCTTAAGACTTGAACAGCAGGTTAGGTGTAAGGATTCGCATTCTAATCAGTAATCTGTAAACTGTCTGTGCTTTATATGCTCTGTCTGAGGCCAGAACTCTCCATTCACCTGACAAAGGGGCAAACCCCGAAAGCTTGTGAGTCTATTACCAAATAAATAGTTTTGTTTATTTAAAACTGGACTTAAACCTGGTGTTGTCAGACTTCTTACACATCACTGGTCACAGGCTTCCAGTTTGAAAAACAACTCTCTACAACCGCCTTTTAGCTTCTGTCAAGAAAGGAATGGAATAGGGAAGTAGGTAAGAAGGGAAAGGGAATAGAACTGGTTTATTTGATTCCAGTTCATGATCCACAGTCAGTAAGTTTTTCTCTGAAAAATATTCACAGCAATAGATATTCCCTGGGATCGGGGATTCCATTCTGGTTAGTGACGCACACATTCAGTACGATTCTACCCTGGACTAATTTATGCTTCCACATGAATCAATATTCCACCATAGAAGATATATTGATAAATCACAGCGTCAATAAGCAGAGGTTTATTTTTAGCTGAGGCGTTGAAAGAACAAAGGTAATTCAATTCAGGACAATGGATTCATGTCACATTTCAGCTGCTTGTACATCAGTGACCTGCAAGATCGGTCACAGAGTATAACCAGAAGGCACTGATTCACAGATTCACACAAGCTTAGTAATTTTAGTCACTTACCAGGAATAGCAACGGCAGCAAGGACTGGGTAGAATATCCTAGCAATGCTGATATATGTTTGAAGCATTTTCCATTGAAATGATCGATGCTGAAGTTATCTCACTCCGAGCTGCTACATTCCCCAAACCCTTAATTTATAGACCATGGGAATGCCTCTAGGGTATTTGTCTTGCAACATCACAGAACTTGTTTTTCTGTGTATTGGCACAGAAATTATGGCATTTGGAGGCTGTTGTTGTGACAGAATATATTTCTTTCTGAGAATCACTGGAGAAGTTCCAAAAACCTGTGTGCCAAACACTTTGACCAATAAAGTTGGAAATTGTATTTTGTGAATGATTGAAGTGGGTTATTAGTGAAATGCCTCTGTCACTGTTACAGCCTCTCCCTCTAATATTGGACCTCAAATAGTGGCAGTCCCTTAAACTCAAGCAGCATTTCAAAAGAATAGAGCTGTGTAAATGATAGGCCACGTGAAAGGAATAAAGTCCCAAATCTAGTCTTGACATTAACTCAGCCCCTCAGAAGTGGAAAACAACACCAACTAATCGAACACATAATACAGCGTTTATAGTTAACATTGTCGTTTGTATGCTTTAGGAAATTTTGGGACGTAAGTTCGATTCATGTTCATTTGATGTTTTAACCGTGTGTCCACCAGGAGACAGTTGGGTGAAGTGACTCAGGAAACTTGAGTTGTAGATGAATACTTATCAATGACAAGCACGCGATGGCTATTGTTTTCTGCTTCAGATTTGAGTGTAGGTTGATGCGTAATCTCTATTCTCTCCCCATAATTTCTGATTCTATCTGGACAGCAGGATCCTGCAAGTTGGTTGGTAAAGATTTCTGTTTATGAACAGATTCCAAGGCCCAACGCACAATGATGTCATTGCACTTGTATTGGTGGGAATGATGTGAGGCTAATTCCCAGTTGGTCTAAGGGACGTGTGATCATTGTTGGTGGGTATGGCCAGTTTATCATTGATACGGTGAGAGTGATGATGATTTATTGATGCAATTTGACCCCAGACTGACCCCGGGAGCTGTTAATTACTTCTGGAACACACTTTATATTCGAGCATGTTTCTTTTGGGTCTCGTTCAGATAAAAATCATCTTCTGAGATGTCCTTTTCTCGTGTGTTCAGGATGAGGAACATGTGCTAATGAAGTACAACCTTGATGTTTTGCATCATAAGCTTAAGGGCCACAGGTTTTTATTTCTTTTTTATCGATTTTGTGATGTTGCCTTGGTTAATGCCTTCAGCCCATCATCTCAAAATCTTATTTTGTTTGTGTTAATGTCAGTGACTCCAATTTTTTTACAGATTATTTGAAGATGTTGTTATTTCTCTCTGTGATTACTGAAGTGAGTTATTTACTTTTAAAACAAAGAATATACTGGTAAATTTGTTTATAACCTTTAAAATCGATTTTAAAAATGTTTAAACAGTGTGTCTGCAGTTAACATATATACAGGGGGTGGCATCATAGAAACCCACCAGTGCAGAAAGAGGCCATTCTGCCCATCGAGTCTGCACCGGCCACAAACCCACCCAGGTCCTACCCCCATATCTACCCACTAATCCCTCTAACCTGCACATCTCAGGACACCAACTGGCAATTTCTTAGCGTGGCCAATCAACCTAACCCGCACATCTTTGGACTGTGGGAGGAAACCGGAGCACCTGGAGGAAACCCACACAGACACAAGGAGAATGTGCAAACTCTACACAGACAGTGACCCGAGCTGGGAATTGAACCCAGGTCCCTGGAGCTGTGAAGCATCAGTGCTAAGCACTGTGCTACCGTGCCACCCTAATGGTAGCGCAGTGGTTCACACTGCTGTCTCACAGCTCCAAGGACCCCGGTTCAATTCCTAGCTAGGGTCACTGTCTGTGCAGAGTCTGCACCTTCTCTCCGTGTAGGTGTAGGTTTCCTCCCACAGTCCAAAAGATGTGCTGGTTAGGGTGCATTGGCCATGCTAAATTCTCCCATAGTGTACCTGAAAAGGTGCTGGAGTGTGGCAACCAGGGGGTTTTCACAGTAACATCATTGCATTGTTAATGTAAGCTTACTTGTGACTAAATAAATAAAATGTCTGAAAGAACACAGTATGGTTTTGATGTCTGATATATTTGTGTGACTTCTGGGAACATGGATGCATTTGCTCAGGAGTCTAATTGATCTATAATTATCAGCGTGTCCTGTATCAGATAAGTAGAAGAGGGACTTATCAATGTGTTTCTGTTGATATGACTGCGATGCTATAAGATTTTTTTGTATCAATTAATTCTTGGTCTAAGTCAATGACAACTCCAGAGAAGCTTTGCAAAGCGAACAACGTTACAGCAACTACACACAGGCTGGACTGAATACATTCAAAACCAATGCTTAAAAAGTAATCGGTGCGCTAAATATAACACAATACATTCAATTATGAGATATTACAATTTATTCCAATCATATAGTTATAAAACTTAATTCTAAACTTAAAATGAAAGATTGTTACATACTATGAAATAAAGTGTCTTATTTTAAAAATTACATGTTAAACTGCACTAATTTAATGCACAACTATGGGTGTTTTAGTGCTTGTTTTTTTCTTTGCATAATAGGACTTTGTATTTAAGGACCAGAGCTGATCATTGTAATTGCTCAGAAGATGGATAGTTCCACACCAATGAAATTCAACCTTGGTAGCTTAAGGGCCATTAGGTTCTTATTTCTCCTTTGTCAGTTTTGAGTGTGTGTGATGATACTGTGCCATAAAGATTTATTTATCTCATGTTTCTTATGAGGGGTATGTTAAACGTTCAGCTCTGTTTAACACAGTGACGATTTTGTCTGCAAACCAGGGATCTTATGGCATCGAGGGCCTGATGGCGTCTATCCTAGACTGCTCAGGGAAACAAGAAATGAAATTGCTGGGCCTCTAACAGAAATCTTTGTCTCTTCACTGGACACGGGTGGATTGGACCCAGAGGATTGGAGGATAGCAAATGTGGTCCCGTTATTTAAGAAGGGTAGCAAGGATAACCCGGGTAATTATAGGCCGCTGAGCTTGACGTCCGTGGTAGGGAAATTGTTGGAGAAGATTCTTAGAGATAGGATATATGCGCATTTAGAACAGAATAATCTCATTCGTGATAGACAGCATGGTTTTGTACGAGGGAGGTCATACCTCACAAATTTGGTTGAGTTTTTTGAGGAAGTGACGAAAATGATTGACGAGGGAAGGGCCATGGATGTCGTCTATATATGGATTTTAGTAAAGCATTTGACAAGGTCCCTCATGGCAGGTTAGTGCAAAAGGTTAAATCTCTCGGGATAAAAGGTGAGCTAGCTAGATGGGTGGAGAACTGGCTTGGCCATAGAAGACAGAGGGTAGCAGTGGAAGGGTCTTTTTCTGATTGGAGGTCTGTGACTAGTGGTGTTCCGCAGGGCTCTGTACTGGGACCTCTGCTGTTTGTGGTAATATATAAATGATTTGGAAGAAGGTACAACTAGTGTGATCAGTAAGTTTGTGGACGACACAAAGATTGCTGGACTTGCGGATAGTGACGAACATTGTCAGAGAATACAGCAGGATATAGATTGGCTGGAAAATTGGGTGGAGAAATGGCAGATGGAATTTAATCCAGATAAATGTGAAGTGATGCATTTTGGTAGATCTAATGTAGGGAGGAGCTATACAATAAATGGCAGAACCATCAGGAGTATAGACACACAGAGGGACCTGGGGGAGCAGGTCCACAGATCCTTAAAGGTGGCAGCACAGCTGGAGAGGGTGGTGAAGAAGGCATATGGCATGCTTGCCTTAATTGGATGGGGTATGGAGTATAAAATTTGGCATGTGATGTTGCAGCTATATAGAGCGTTGGTTAGGCCACATTTGGAATACTGCGTCCAGTTCTGGTCGTCACACTACCAGAAGGACATGGAGGCTTTGGAGAGAGAACAGAAAAGGTTTACCAAGATGTTGCCTGGTATGGAGGGTCTTAGCTATGAGGAGAGATTGGGCAAACTGGGGTTGTTCTCCCTGTAAAGACGGAGGATGAGGGGTGACCTAATAGAGGTGTGTAAAATTGTGAAGGGCATAGGTAGGGTGAACAGTGGGAAGCTTTTTCCCAGGTCGGAGGTGACGAACACAAGGGGTCACAAGTGCAAGGTGAGGGGGGCAAGGTTTAACACAGATGTCAGGGGGATGTGTATTACACAGAGGGTGGTGGGGGCCTGGAATGCACTGCCAAGCAAGGTGGTTGAGGCGGATACGCTGGGATCGTTTAAGACTTATCTAGATAGCTACATGGACAGACTGGGAATAGAGGGATACAAACGAATGGTCTAGTTGGGCGCATGAGCGGCGCAGGCTTGGAGGGCCGAAGGGCCTGTTCCTGTGCTGTATTGTTCTTTGTTCTTTTGTTCTTTGTTCTTACATGTTGAGAAGTGCAGGCTAATGACTGATTTTAGCTCAGGATACGTGTGTATTAAGCTGATACTTGTTTAAATGTTTTTTTCCTGGGGTTTCATTATAGGGTTTTGATTCGATTGATTTACAGTTTCATGTGGTTAAGGTTAGGAGCTAAGCTTACATAGAAAAGCAGCTAATTACTTCCGGGTTCTGAAAGAGGCAAGATCATAAAAAAGTTTCTTTCTCTCTCTGTGTGGAAGCTGCTGTTGGGGATCTGCTTTGATAACTTGGAGTCTCTCATTGATTCTCTCACCAGAGGGGTTCAAGATTCTCAAGGAAACACAAGTACACATCCATAAATATGTGTGTTGCTAAAAATATTGAAGAGGAGCTAAAGTCTATCGTAGCAATATTGCTGGAATTAGAACCAATAGAGATAGATTAGCAATTAAGAACTGTATATTGTCATGCTTTGATATGTTAATTGTAAATGTTAAGCTAATGTATTCATTATATTTCAACTGTTTTGTTAAAATACATTTTTTAAGATAAAAGGTTTCCAAATGTGTCAATCGAATCAGACATGGAGTGAAGCGCCTTCCCCTCACACTAATGCAAAAATAGAAATACGGGGGTTGGGGTCAAGTTCATAACATACTTTGGGGCTTCTGGTCCACACGTGGACAGTGTGAGGGCAGGACCAACTATACTGATGATCTAATGTCCTAGAGTTCAGGATAAAACTAATTTGGGTTGACATACTTTGGTGATTTGATTAATGTCTTTACTAAACTACAAACTAATTGTAAATAATTATTAAGATTAAATGTTCCTACAATCTCAAGTGTGAATCTTGAACTATTAAAGCACATCAAACCAAACAGAGAATTTTAAATCTCATTCACCTTTGTAACTCAATGTTCTCCGGGGCAGTGTACTGGTGGCTGGTGAGTCTGAACTGCGAGAGTACTATTATTTTCAATTGTATTGCTGGTTTGCGGGGATTTTGTTAGTTTGCGCATTCCATAGTGGGACCTAGGCACTAGGGCAGTCGGGAAGGGAGCGCGGGAGTACAAAAAGAAGGCCACAATAGACAGCGGGCAGCGGAGTGAGGTGGGTGCTGAGTGAGTGCTATAAGGGCTTTGGCTCACAGGGGTGAGGGAAGGTGAGTTACTGGGCAACTTTTTCCATTTGAGTCCATAGGTCTAAGGGTGGTCAAATAAATGGCAGGGTCCATGGGGAGGCGTGTCAGCTGCGTTAGGTGCAACATGTGGGAGTTCCTGGAGACACCGCGTCTCCCGAAAGTCCACATCTGCACCAAATGTCTGGAGTTGCAGCGTTTGAGGGCCCGGGTTAGGCTATTAGAGCCGAGACTGGAAGATTTATTTTTAGTCAGGGAGAATGAGGCGATAATGAATAGGAACCACGGTCACGTGGAGATCCCAGAGCCTAGCGGAGTGGATGGGTGGGTTACTGTTAGGAAAGGGAAAAAGAAGAGGAATCATGGTCCAAAGACTACCCCAGAGGTAGTCTCCCAAGATATCAGGGGTAAGGCGACAACTGGGGTGGAAAGGGCACGAGGGGAAGACCGGAATGTCTCAGAGGGAAGGAAGGGGGCTGGATGTGAGATAGTGGTGGGGGATGGGAGGGTTAAAGGAATTGATAGGCGGTTCTGTGGGCAAAAGCGGGACTCCAGGATGATAGTCTGCCTCCCTGGAGCAGGGGTACAGGATGTCTCGGAGAGGGTAGAAGGAATCTTGAGTGGCCAAGGGACTCAGGTGGATGTAATTATACACGTAGGAGAGAAGGACGTAGGAAGGAAGAGCAGGGGGGATATATGTCGGCAGTTCAGGGAGTTGGGGGCCAGGCTGAAGTGCAGGGCCTCCAAGGTGGTGTTCTCTGGGCTGCTGCCAGTGCCCAGTAATAGCAGGGCTAAAAATAATGAGATCCTACAGCTGAATACGTGGCTGAAGGATTGGTGCAGGACAGAGGGTTTTAGTTTTGTAGACCATTGGGAAGTCTTTGTGAGGGAAGGGCACCTACAAGTGGGATGGGGAACATTTAAATGGGAAGGGTACATATATTTTAGCTGGGAGGTTAGCTGGAGTGTTTCAGCAGGGTTTAAACTAATATGGGGGCGGGGGGTGGGGAGGAGACTGATAGCTCAGTAGGCGCTGGGATTGGGAGTGAATTGGGTGACGGGTAAGTCTAGATGATAGGAAAATCTCCCAGGAGGAGGAGGATCCGACTGGGCCTGAGGGTCTTCAGTGCATCTGTTTTAATGCGAGGAGTGTGACGGGTAAGACGAATGAACTTAGGGCCTTAATGTTCGCGAGGAATTTAGATGTGGTGGCAGTGACGGAGACATGGTTAAAGGAAAGGCAGGACTGGCAGCGAAATATTCCTGGGTATAAGTGTTTTAGGCATGACAGGGGAGGGTCGAAAAGAGGAGGGGGAGTGGCGCTGTTAGTTAGGGAGCACATCACAGCGGTGCAGAGGGAGGATAATATAGAGGGGTTAGGAATTGAGTCTCTGTGGGTGGAGTTGAGGAATAGGAAGGGAGCGATTACGATGCTAGGGATGTACTACAGGCTGCCTGACAGCCCGTGGGCAGTGGAAGAGGGTAGATGTAGAGACATTTTGGACAAGTGTAGGAAGAATAGGGTTGTTGTAGTGGGAGATTTTAACCTCCCTGGGGTGGATTGGAAGGTGCCTAGAGCTGGGGGTTTGGACGGGGAGGAATTCGTAAGATGTGTATTGGAAGGGTCCTTGGAGCAGTATGTAGATAGCCCGACTAGAGAGGGGGCTATACTGGATTTAGTTCTGGGCAATGAACCGGGTCAGGTGGTTGAGGTTGCAGTAGGTGAACATGTGGCTAATAGTGACCACAATTCTGTCTACTTTAGGATACTAATGGAAAAAGATGAGTGCTGTCCTAAGGGGGGGGTGCTAAATTGGGGGAAGGCTAGATACAGCCGGATTAGGCAGGAGCTTAGGGATACAGACTGGGATAGGCTGTTGGAGGGCAAGTCCACGTTAGGCATGTGGGAGTCTTTCAAGGGAAAACTGCAATGGGTGCAGGAAAGGCATGTGCCGGTTAGGAGGAAGGATGGGAAAGGTAGGATTAGGGAGCCGTGGATTACTAGAGATATAGAAGACCTGGTTAGGAAGAAAGGAGAGGCGTATGTCAGGTCTAAGCAGCTGGGAACGGAGAGAGCGTTGGAGGAATACAGAGAGAGAAGGAGGATCTCAAAAGGGGAGTTAAGAGGGCAAAAAGGGGGCTTTGGCAGGTAGGGTTAAGGAAAATCCGAAGGCGTTTAATTCCTGTGTTAGGAACAAAAGGGTGGCTAGGGGAAAAATCGGTCCTCTCAGGGACAGACAAGGGGAATTGTGCTTAGAGTCTGAGGGAATGGGGGAGATCCTGAATGAATACTTTGCGTCGGTATTCACGAAGGAGAGGGGCTTGATGTCTGGTACGGTCACCGAGGGAGCTGTAGACCAATTGAAGGAACTATCAAGACGCGAGGGAAGACGCGTTAGGGCTTTTAGGTAGCATTAAAACTGATAAATCTCCGGGGCCCGATGGCATTTACCCCAGGCTGCTTAGGGAGGCGAGAGATGAAATTGCTGGGCCTCTGACGCAAATCTTTGTCTCTTCTTTGGACACAGGTGAGGTCCCAGAGGACTGGAGGATAGTGAACGTGGTACCGTTCCTATAGAATTGTCGGGGCCGGAGAAGTTACAGAGATTGAAATATCTGTAGCTGTTCGAGCAGATTGCAGTGAAGTGGATGATGGTGGGGGCTCGGGGAGGTTACCTGGAAAGGTAGTGTTGTCAAAGATGAAGAGCTTGCAGAGGAAAGGAGGTGGTCACAAAGATAGGGAAGTTCAAGGAACTATCAGTGTTTATTTTGTGCATTTACAGGATGTGAGTTTACTGGTTAGACCAGCATTTACTGCCCATCAGTAGTTTTCCTCGAGAAGGTGGTGGTGAGCTGCTTATTGAATCACTGCAATCATGAGGTGTAACGACATCCACAGTTCTGTTTGCGTAAATGTCCCTGGATATTCAGCCAACCACAGTGAAGGAAGGGCGATCATTTTCCAGGATGATGAGATGATTGGAGGAGAATCTCCACATGGTGGTGCTCCCATGCTGCCTGTGTCCTTCTAGGTGTAGAGGGTTTGGAAGGTGTTGTCAGGGCGACTTGCTGTGGAGCATCATGTAGACGGTACACATTGTTGTCACTGTTTGTTGGTGTTGGAGGGAGTGAATATTTCTGGAAGATGTAACAATCAAGGAGGTTGCCTTATCCTGGATTGTGTTGAGCTTCTCGAGTGTGTGTTGGAGCTGCATCTATCCAAGCAAGTGGAGGACGTTCCATCACATTCCTGACTTCTGCCTTGTAGACATTGGACTGGTTTTGGGGAGTCCAGGGTTCCACTCTGAATTGGGACATTAAGTCTGGACATTAAGAATATTACATTGGGACATTAAGAATATTACAATTGAATGTTTTTGTAAAAAACGGTCTTATCTATTTACAGATACAGGCTGCTATTTTGCTCAGAGTGCTTGGGAGTAAACAGGAGTGTGGGGTATTAGGAAAATTGGAATAAATTTAACACTACATGTCGTTCTTAAATTGAACACAAATAGCTGGTAAATTTTCTGATTGACGAATTGGTGAAAATTTGAAATCTCTTCAGATCGAAATAAGGTTTAAAAAAAAGCTCCTTCCGTGGATTGGCCAGAAGATTAAATTGGGGCAGTTATTAAACAGTTTAGGATGTTTATTTTGAAAGTGCAGGCAGAGATGATAAAAGACAAGTTTATTAGTGCCCTGGCACAGAGTGCCATTTTGGTCTGACTGCTTTGGAGTTAAGGTGACTTTGGGCAATGAGAAGAATCCAAGGAGAATTAACCTTAAATTTGGTTCTTAAGTTTAACACAAATTGCTGGTGGAATTGAGAAAATATTTCAGATCTAAAAAAGGTAAAAACAAGGTCCGTTAGTAGAGCAGCCAGATGATTAGTGAGGGTTGTTAGTAAACCAGTTCAGGATGTTTTTATTTGAACACGGGAGGAAGAGAGTATTAAAACAAGCTGAACCTGTCTGTGTCCTCACACAGCTTGTCATTTTCCTGTTTGCCTGAAAGTTAGGGGAAGTGTGTGAGTTGAGGAAGATGGGGGAGGCGTATTGTTCTCACTCGCTTTTATTGACTTTGTGCGTGTGCCGGGGGAAGTTACACGCCAATTCAAGAGAATATGTCTGTCACGTACGTGTGACAGACTGTGAATGATTCTCTTTTCAACTTTTGTGACTTTAGAAGTGAAGGCTCGATAAGGAAAGTGAAATTGAGGAAAATAAAGATTAGGGGTATAAGTAAAAACAAAGTTAAGCGCGGGTCGCGAATTATTTGATTTACTTTAACGTTTTGAAGCTGGGAAGGGTTTAGTCATGGCAGGAGAACTCGAAGGCAGTGTTTACCCTATTTGCTCCTCATGGCCGGCCTCTCACAAACAAACCTTCGAGTTCCTACAATGTAGAACCGGGCCGTCTGCACCAACCACAATCTCACCCGGGCCCGATCCACACAACTCCATGCATTTACCCCAGCTCATCCCCCTGACACTAAGGAGCAATCTAGCACGGCCAATCCACCGAACCCACACATCTTCGAAGTGTGGGAGGAAACCGGAGCACCTGGAAGAAACCCACGTGAACATGGGGGGAATGTGCAGACTCCACACAGGCAGTGACCCAAGCCGGGAATCGAACTCTGATCCCTAGCGCTGTGAAGCAGCGGTGCTAACCACTGTACCACTGTGCCGGTGTCCAGCCGCAGCTCCTGAAAGCTCAAGTTTCAGGGCTGGAGACATTGCACATCCATGAGAAAAGTAAAGTAAGTAAGGTTATGAGAATAAATATATTATCAGATTATAAAAACAGAAAGCAGCAGTTTCTACAAATAAATAAAATGAACAAGAGTGGGTAAGGTCCTTGAGAGGATGAGAAGAGGGATTGAATGATGGTAAATGAGGAACTGGCTGAGGCATTGAACAGATATCTTGTGTTGGTCTTCACAGTGGAAGACACAAATAACACACGAAAAATCGATGACAAGGAGGCTGTGGCAGGTGAGAAACCAGAAACTATCTTTATCACAAAAAGGGATAGCGTTGGGCAGCTAATGGGGCTAAAGATAGACAGGTCTCCTGGCACCGATGGAATGCATCCTAGGGAGGTAAAAGAGATGGCGGGGGAAAATAACAAATGCACTGGTGGTAATTTACCAAAATTCACCGGATTCTGGGGCAGTTCCAGCAGATTGTAAAACAACAGATGCGATGACACCATTTAAAAAAGGAGGTGGGCTAAAGGTGGGCATGTACAGGCTGGTTAGCTTAACTCCTGTAGTGGGAGAAATGCTTGAAGCTATCAACAAGGAAGAAATAATGAGAGTTTGGGATGGAAATTGTCCCATTGAGCAGATGCAGCAATGCATTCATGAACGGCAGGTCACATTTATCTAATTTGCTGGAATTCTTTAAGGACATTGCGAGCGCAGTGGACAACAGCTGGCTGTGGTGTATCTGGATTTCCAGATGGCATTTGACAAGGTGCCACACCAAAAACTGCTGCAAAAGATAAAAGTGTAAGATGTTACAGTAATGTATTAACACGGATAGAGGATTGGTCACAACTAACAGAGAGGATAAGGGATAAATTAATGGGGTTTTTTTCTGGTTGGCAATCAGTGATTAGTGGTGTGCCTTCGGGATCAATGTTGGGATCACAATTGTTTACAAATGAGAGAGATGTTAGAGATGGAAAGGTGGTAGAGATGGAAAGGTGGTAGGACTGGAGGGTCTCGATGACATTACTGTTACTAGAGAGGTGGTGCTCGACAGACTGGAAGGGCTGATTGTAGACAAGTCGCCAGGACCGGATGGAATGCATCCGAGGGTTCTGAAAGAAATGGCGGAGGTGATAGTGGATGCCTTGGTGGTTATTTTCCAGACGTCGCTGGATTCCGGGGAAGTGCTGGAAGATTGGAAAGCGGCTAATGTTATGCCGTTGTTTAAGAAGGGTGCCAGGCAAACGGCGGGGAATTATAGGCCGGTTAGTTTAACGTCTGTTGTAGGTAAAATGTTAGAATCCATCATCAAGGAGGCATCTTGAGAGGAATTGCTTGATAGAGCAGACGCAGCACGGTTTCATTAAGGGGAAGTCGTGTCTGACAAATTTACTGGAGTTCTATGAGGATGTGTCTAGGGCGGTGGATAGAGGAGAGCCGGTGGATGTGGTCTTTCTTGATTTTCAGAAGGCGTTTGACAAGGTGCCTCACAAGAGGTTATTGCAGAAGGTCAGGGGACATGGAGTTGGGGGTAGGGTGTTAGCGTGGATAGAGGACTGGTTGTCAAATAGGAGGCAGAGAGTGGGGGTCAATGGATGCTATTCGGATTGGCAGTTGGTGACTAGTGGGGTGCCTCAGGGGTTGGCGCTGGGGCCTCAGCTATTTACCATTTATATAGATGATCTGGAGGAGGGAACCGAGTGTATGGTGTCGAAATTTGCTGATGACACCAAGATTGGTGGAACGGCAAATTGTGCGGAGGGCGTGGAGAGTCTGCAGAACATAGAACATAGAACATTACAGCGCAGAACAGGCCCTTCGGCCCACGATGTTGCGCCGACCAGTTACAAAAACAATGACCCTCTAGCCTATACCAATCCCTTTTCGTCCATAAACCTATCCATAGATCTCTTAAACGCCCCCAAACTAGGCGCATTTACAACTGCAGCAGGCAGGGCATTCCAATCCCTCACCACCCACTGGGTAAAGAACCTACCCCTGACATCCATTCTGTAGCTACCCCCCCTTAATTTAAAGCCATGCCCCCTCGTGCTAGCTTTCTCCATCCGAGGAAAAAGGCTATCACTATCCACCCTATCTAAACCTCTAATCATCTTATATGTTTCAATAAGATCCCCTCTTAGCCGCCTTCTTTCCAACGAAAACAACCCTAAATCCCTCAGTCTCTCCTCATAGGACCTCCCCACCATACCAGGCAACATCCTAGTAAACCTCCTCTGCACTCTCTCCAAAGCCTCCACATCCTTCTTGTAATGTGGGGACCAGAACTGCACACAGTACTCCAAGTGCGGCCACACCAGAGTAGTGTACAGTTGTAACATGACGCTGCGACTCCTAAATTCAATCCCCCTACCAATAAACGCCAAGACACCGTACGCCTTCTTAACAACCTTATCTACTTGATTCCCAACTTTCAGGGATCTATGTACACATACACCTAGATCCCTCTGTTCATCCACACTATTCAAAGTCCTCCCGTTAGCCCTATACTCGACACATCTGTTGCTCCTACCAAAGTGAATTACCTCACACTTCTCCGCATTAAATTCCATCTGCCACCTCTCGGCCCAGCTCTGCAACCTATCTAAGTCTCCCTGCAGACTATGACACCCTTCCTCACAATCTACCACACCTCCGACTTTGGTGTCATCAGCAAATTTACTAATCCACCCAACTATACCCTATATAGAAGGATATATATAGAAGGATCTAGATAGGCTGGGCGAATGGGCCAGGAACTGGCAAATGGAATTTAATGTTGGCAAGTGCAAGGTGGTCCACTTTGGTAGGAATAATGGTAGGAAGGATTATTACTTACATGGAGAAAAACTGCAGCAGGCGGCAGTGCAGAGGGACCTCGGGGTCCTTGTGCATGAGTCGCAAAAACCCAGCTTGCAGGTGCAGTAGGTGGTCAGGAAGGCGAATGGGATGCTGGCCTTCATAGCGAGGGGGATTGAATATAAAAGTAGGGAGGTCTTGCTGCGGCTGTATAGGGCATTGGTGAGGCCGCAGCTGGAGTACTGTGTGCAGTTTTGGGCGCCGTACTTACACAAGGATATTTTGGCCTTGGAGGGAGTGCAGAGGAGGTTTACTAGGCTGATGCCGGAGTTGAGGGGGTTGAGCTATGAGGAGAGGCTGAATAAACTAGGCTTGTACTCGTTAGAGTTTAGAAGAATGAGGGGAGATCTCATTGAGACATATAAGATGATGAATGGGATGGATAGGATAGAGGTGGAGAGACTCTTCCTGCTCAGAAAGGACAGTAGGACTAGGGGGCACAGCCTCAAGATAAAGGGGGGGCGGTTTAGAACGGAGTTGAGGAAGAACTTCTTCACTCAAAGGGTGGTGAATCTCTGGAATTCTCTGCCCGTTGAGGTGGTGGAGGCTGCCTCGCTAAATATTTTTAAGACGCGGGTTGATGGGTTTTTGATAAGAGAGGGGATTAAGGGTTATGGGGAGAGGGCGGGAATGTGGAACTGAGCCACGACAGATCAGCCATGATCTTGTTGAATGGCGGGGCAGGCTCGAAGGGCTGGATGGCCTACTCCTGCTCCTATTTCTTATGTTCTTATGAGATGATTTGGAGTTGGGAAGAGTGTGTCAAAGTCTGCAGAGGGATATCGATAGTTCAAGTGAGCAGCAAGGGTCTGGCAGATGGAGTAGAATGTCATAAATGTGAGGTCATCCATTTGGCAGGAATAACAGCAAAATAGACTATTATTTAAATTGTAAAAAATTGCAGCATGCTGCTGTGCAGAGGGACCTGGGTGTCCTTGTGCATGAATCGCAAGAATTTGGTTCGCAGGTGCAGCAGGTAATTAAGACGGCAAATGAAATTCTGTCCTTCATTGCCAGAGGAATGGAGTTTAAAAACAGCAAAGTTATGTTGCAGCTGTATAAGGCACTGGTGAGTCCACAGCTGGAATATTGTCTACAGTTAGGGTCTCCTAACTCAGGAAAGGATGTACTGGTACTGGAGGGCATGCAGAGGAGAGTCTAAGTTGATCTGTTTCCCTATCTGCTGCTCAACATCCATGTCACTATTGGGCGGCCCATAGAAAACACCCAGTAAAGTTACTGACCCCTTCCTGTTCTGAACTTCCACCCACAGAGACTCCATGGTGTCCACCTTTTCTACAGCCGTGACACTATCCCTGATCAACAGTGCCATTCCCCCACCTCTTTTGCCTCCCTCCCTGTCCCTCCTGAAACATCTGAAACCCAGCACTTGAAGTATTCAGTCCTGTCTCCAGCCTCCAGTCACACAAACAGCCTTCTATCTCACCCTCTGCCTCCTACCACTCATGATGTGGCGATGCCGGCATTGGCCTGGGGTAAGCACAATCTCACAACACCAGTTTAAAGTCCAACAGGTTTATTTGGGAGCACAAGCCACTAGCTTTCGGAGCGCTGCCCCTTCATCAGGTAAGTGGGAGCTCTGTTCACAAACAGGGCACATAAAGACACAAACTCAATTTACAAAATAATGGTTGGAATACAAGACATTACAGGTAATCAAGTTTTAAAGGTACAGACAATGTGAGTGGAGAGAGGGTTACGCACAGGTATTGTCTCCGGCCAGGATAGTTAGTGAGATTTTGTACACCCAGGCAAGCGGAGTGGAGAAGCTTCGACATCTTCTCCGGAGTCTTCAACATATCATTGATGAAGACGAACATCTCGCCAGGGCTATCCCCACACCCCCACTTCTTGCCTTCAAACAACCGCACAACATCAAACATTGTTCGCAGTAAACTACCCAGCCTTCAGGAGAACAGTGACCACAACACCACACAACCCTGCCACAGCAACCTCTGCAAGATGTGCCGGATCATCGACACGGACGCCATCATCTCACGTGAGAATACCATCCACCAGGTACACAGTACATACTCTTATAACTCGGCCAATGTTGTCTACTTGATATGCTGCAGGAAAGGATGTCCTGAAGCATGGTACGTTGGGGAGACCATGCAGACGCTACAACAACGGACAAATGAACAACGCTCAACAATCACCAGACAAGAGAGTGTTCTCTTCCTGTTGGGAAACACTTCAGCGGTCTCTGATCTTCTGTGTTCTCCTAATTACTTTATGTTCCCCCTGTACTTTCCATACTCAGGCCTCCACTAACTTGTTACCTTTGCACCTGCTAAAAAACCTTATCAAGTCCTCAAAATTCCTGAGCATCCAGTGTTGTCTGGGATTGCTGCTTCTATGTTTCACCTTAAAGGAAACATATTGAGCCTATACTGTCTTCATTTCCTTTTAGAATGCCTCCACCCCTCCTCCCCACCCCCAGTGCTCTGCTGTAGATTAAAGATTTCCCCACAAGAAGCTGTTCTGAGTCTACATTGGTCAGATCCTGCTTTATCCTCATAAATTTGGCTAGCATAAGCATGATATGTTTCACTTCAGGTTCGTAAGTGCATAAGATATAGGAGCAGGAGTAGGCCATTCAGGCCCTCGAGCCTGCTCCTTCATTCAATCATGGCTGATATGCTCCTCATCCCCATTTTCCTATCTTCTCCCCATAACCCTTCAACCCAATTACCAATTAAAAATCTGTCTAACTCCTGCTTAAATTTACTCACTGTCCCAGCATCCACCACACTTTGGGATAGCGAATTCCACAGACCTACAATCTTTTGGGAGAAGTAGTTTCTTCGCAACTCTGTTTTAAATTTGTTACGCCTTTTCCTAAGATTATGGCCTCTCATCCTAGAATGTTCCATGAGGGGAAGCATCCGCTCCACATCTACTTTATCCAAACCTTTTATGATATTATCTCTCCTCATTCTTCTAAATTTCAGAGAGTATAGGCCTAAACTGTTCAATTTCCCTTCATACATCAAATCTCTCATCTCTGGAATCAATCAAATGAATCACCTCTGAATTGCTTCCAACGTTACCACATCTTTCCTCAAATAAGGGAACGAATCTGTGTACAATACTCCAGGCGCGGTCTCACCAATGCCTTGTATAGTTGTAACGCTGCTTCCATACTTTTATATTCTATTCCTTTAGCTACAAATGCCAACATTGTACATGCTTCCTTTATTCTCTGCTGTGCCTGCATGCTCTGCTGTGACTCATGAATGAGGACACCCAGATCCCTCTGCACCGGAGAACCTGAAGTTTCTTCCCATTTCGATAATAAGTTGCCTTCCCATTTTTCCATCCAAAATGAATGACCTCACACTTATCCACATTAAACTCCATCTTCTGGCCCACTCTTGTCTATATCCATTTGGAGGGTTTTTATTTCCTCATTGCAACTTACTGTCTCACCTACTCAGGTGTGATGCAAATAACAACAAGGGGGCTTTTATCAAACAAAGTTTAATTAAGAATATAGTTAATACACATGGTAAGAAAATTAGCAATAACTTATTACAAACAAAACAAAACCACAATAATGTATAACCTTTAAGAAATATATCTAAGCTGTTCCAATCAAAACCAATCCCATAAACAACCCTTTAAACAAGCTCGACACAGCAAAAACAGATGCTCACGTGATACTGAAATTGAGTCCTTTAGCTGAATGCTGCAGTTCACCTGATAGACTCAGAACAGTTGAAGTCAGAACAGCTTCCCAGAACTTCAGGGACAGACCCTGGTCAAGCCATCAGCAGCAGATTCTCCTCTTCAGAAAGGCAAGACCTTATTCTCAGATAATCAGCAGAATTTCAAAATAAAACAGGGAGAGAGAAACACTTCCATTCGGCTTGCTGTCCCTTCTAAAATCTGAAACTAAACAGCAGCTCAAAACTGAAAACAAAAGAGCTCCTGTCAGCTGACCTGCCAACCAGTTTTCCTCTGAATAATGCAGGGTCATAAAACAACACAGAGTAAAAGTAAATAAACTCCCACTCAAGCCACTTCAGGAGCAATAAAATGGCTCTTGGTAGGCAACCCAGCATCAATAACATCAGCTAAGGTTGTGAGCTGCAGAGAGCATGGTATAAAAAAACCTCTTAATGGCACATTAACGTCACACTCATGTGCTGATGGATTTTCAGCTTTTTAGCACGTCTCAACAGGGTGCAGGCAGCAATTTCCAAAGCAACAACTTCAGAGATAGATCCAATTTCAAACAGCAGAATTTCCAAAAAAGGAAATTTATTTCCTGGCAGATTTGAGTCTCCAACTTCAGAGAGGGGAAGAGAGAGATACTGCTCCCTCTCAACTCAAAAACAGTCTCTAAACTTGATATTTATAGAGTCATAGAGATTTGCAGCATGGAAACAGGCCCTTCAGCCCAACTTGTCCATGCTACCCCTTTTTTTAGAAACCCCTAAACTAATCCCAATTACCTACATTTGGCCCATATCCCCCTATACCCCTTGTACCCATGGAACAGTCTAAATGCTTTTTAAAAGACAAAATTGTACCTGCCTCTACCACTACCTCTGGCAGCTTGTTCCAGACACTCACCTCCCTCTATGTGACAAAATTGCCCCTTTGGACATTTTTGTATCTCTCCCCTCCCACCTTCAGCCTACGCCCTCTAGTTTTAGACTCCCCTATCTTTGGGAAAAGATAATGACTAGATGATCTATTCCCCTCATTATTTTATTGACCTCTATAAGATCACCCCTCAGCCTCCTACGCTCAAGACAAAAAAGTTCCAGTCCACCCAACCTCTCCTTATAACCTAAACCATCAAGTCCCGGTACCATCCGAGTAAATCTTTTCGTAACTCTTTCCAATTTAATAATATTATTTCTATAATAGGGTGAACAGAACTGTACACAGTATTCCAAATGTGGCCTTACCAATGTCTTGTGCAACTTCAACAAGTCATTCCAAATCCTGCATTAAATGTTCTGACCGATGAAACCAAGCATGCTGAATGCCTCTTCACCATTCTGTCTACCTGTGACTCCACTTTCAAGGAGCTATGAAACTATACTCCAAGATCTCTTTGTTCTGTAAGTCTCCCCAACGCCCTCCCATTAATTGAGTACGTCCTGTCCTGGTTCAATCATCCACGATGATTTCCTCACATTCGCCAATACAAATCAAGCTTCAATTGCCAAAGCAACGTAAAATTGTCGCCAAGTGCTTATCCATTTGAGTTGAGCTTTTGGAGTCAATCCAGATTAGCTTCCATACTTTTTCTCATAGTAATTATCCTTTTCTCGCCACTGAAGCGATCTTTGCGGCAAAGTTCTTACCTAGAAGAGTTGAGCATTTTGCGTAAACGTCCGTTAGTTTGCAATGATTCCCTCAATGCCATACTGAGTTTTCTGCCAAGTTATTCTTATAGTGGCGACCACCTCATCTCGATGTGCTAAGCACGTTTACGAAATCCGCAATGTTTCCTGACTTTCGCCACACCAGTCAAGTTTCATCAGCCAAAGCAAGGTGACATTGCCGCCAAGTGCTTATCCCGTTGAGTTAAGCATTTGGAGTCAATACACATTCGAATCCAATCTTTCTCTTCTGGTAATTAAACATTTTTCGCCACTGATCTGAAATTGTGGCAAAGTGCTTATCTCAATGAGTTGAGCAATTATTGTCATTCACAAATAGTACACAATGATTCTGTCAATGTCATAGAGAATTTTCTACCAAGTATTGTGGCGAAGAACTCGTTCGATTATTAACCATTTTCACTAAATCAGAGATGATTCCAAATTTTAACCCATCACAATCAAGCTTTATTAGCCAATCAATGTGACGTTGCAGCCAAATGCTTATCCCATTGAGTAAAGCATTTATGAAAATCCACATTAGCTTCCCATGTTTCTTACGTAGTAATCAACCATTTTTCATCGCGGAACTGAATCAGCATCAAAGCGCTTATCTCAATGAGTTGAGTGATTTGCGTAAATCTCCATTACTTTCCAATCATTCTCTCAATGTCATACAGTTTTCTGCCTAGTTATTCATATTGTGGTGAAGAGCTCAGTCACCTATAACAATCAAGCTTCATTCGCCAAGCTGCGGGTCATTGCCGCCAAATGAAGCATTCAAATCAATCCACATGAGCTTCCCATCGTTGTGTCATAGTAATAAACCACCTTTCGACACTGAGCTGATATTGCTGCACAGTGCTTATGTTGATGAGTGGAAGAATTGTCGGAAATCTCCATTGGTTTCCAATGACGCTCTCAATGTCATACAGTTTTCTGCCTAGTTATTCATATTGTGGTGAAGAACTCATTCGATGTGTTAAGCATTTTCATGAAATCCAAAATGTTTCGAAAATTCCATCCCTACCAATCAAGCACTGTTCTCCGAACAACGTGATCTTGCCACCAAGTGCCTATCCCGTTGAGTTAAGCATTTGGAGTCCATCCAGTTTAGTTTCCATTCTTTCTCTCATAGTATTTATCCTTTCTTTGCCACTGAAATGATATTGCTGCAAAGTAATGATCTCGGTTAGTTTAGCAAATCATTCTCTCAATGGCATAGAGGGGTTTCTGCCTAGTTACTCACATTGTGGCGAAGACCTCATCCCGATGCTCGAAGCATGGTTACTAAATCCACAACGTTTCCAAACTGTCACCCATACCAACACCCTTTATGCGCCAAAGCAAGGTGACATTCCTGCCAAGTGTCTATCCCGTTGAGTTAAGCATTTGGAGTCAATACAGATTGGCTTCCGTTCTTTCCCTTCTGGTAATTAAACATTTTTCGCCACTGATCTGATATTGTGGCAAAGTGCTTATCTCGATGAGTTGAGCAATTTTTGCCATTCACAAATAGTACACAATGATTCAGTCAGTGTCATAGAGAATTTTCTGCCAAGTATTGTGGCGAAGAACTCGTTCGATTATTAACCATTTTCACAAAATCCACGATGATTTCCTCACATTCACCAATACAAATCAAGCTTCATTTGCCAAAGCAACGGAAAATTGTCGCCAAGTGCTTATCCAATTGAGTTGAGCTTTTGGAGTCAATCCAGATTAGCTTCCAATCTTTTTCTCAGAGTAATTATCCTTTTCTCGCCACTGAAGCGATATTTGAGGCAAAGTTCTTATCCAGAAGAGTTGAGCATTTTGCGTATACGTCCGTTAGTTTGCAATGATTCCCTCAATGTCGTACGGAGTTTTCTGCCAAGTTATTCTTATAGTGGCAACCACTTCATCTCGATGTGCTAAGCACGTTTTCGAAATCCGCAATATTTCCTCACTTTCGCCACACCAGTCAAGTTTCATCAGCCAAAGCAAGGTGACATTGCCGCCAAGTTTTTTTTTAAAAATAAGACTGGTCGGCGCAACATTGTGGGCCGAAGGGCCTGTTCCGCGCTGTAATGTTCTATGTTCTATGTTCTATGTAATGTTCTATGTTCTATGTTCTATGTTCTAAGTGTCTATCCCGTTGAGTTTAGCATTTGGAGTCAATACACATTCGCTTCCAATCTTTCTCTTCTGGTAGTTAAACATTTCTCGCCAATGATCTGAGATTGTGGCAAAGTGCTTATCTCGATCAGTTGAGAAATTTTTGTCATTCACAATTAGTACACAATGATTCAGTCAATGTGATAGAGAATTTTCTGCCAAGTATTGTGGCGAAGAACTCGTTTGATTATTCACCATTTTCACTAAATCTGCGATGATTTCCTCACATTCGCCAATACAAATCAAGCTTCATTTGTCAAATGTGATCTTGCAGCCAAATGCTTATCCCATTGAGTAAAGCATTTAAGGAAAACGGCGTTAGCTTCCCATGTTTCTTATGTAGCAATGAACCATTTTTCGTCGCGAAAATGAATTAGCTTCAAAGTGGATATCTCAATCCAAGCGATTTGCGTAAAGCTCCAATACTTTCCAATCATTCTCTCAATGTCATACCGTTTTCTGCTAGTTACCCATATTATGCTAAAGAGTTCATTCGATGGGTTTAGCATTTTCATGAAACTCAAAATTTTTCCATACTTCCATTCATACCAATCAAGCACTGTTCTCTGAACAACGTGATCTTGCCACCAAGTGCCTAACCCGTTGAGTGAAGCATTTGGAGTCCATCCAGTTTAGTTTCCATTCTTTCTCTCATAGTATTTATCCTTTTTTTGCCCCTGAAATGATATTGCTGCACAGTAATGATCTCGGTTAGTTTAGTAAATCATTCTCTCAATGGCATAGAGGGTTTTCTGCCAAGTTATTCACATTGTTGTGAAGACCTCATCCCGATGCTCGAAGCATGGTTACTAAATCCACAACGTTTCCAAACTGTCAGCCATACCAACAACCTTTATGCGCCAAAGCAAGGTGACATTGCCGCCAAGTGTCTATCCCGTTGAGTTAAGCATTTGGAGTCAATACACATTCGCTTCCAATCTTTCTCTTCTGGTAAGTAAACATTTTTCGCCTCTGATCTGATATTGTGGCAAAGTGCTTATCCAGATGAGTTGAGCAATTTTTGTCATTCACAAATCGTACACAATGATTCTGTCAATGTCATAGAGAATTTTCTGCCAAGTATTGTGGCGAAGAACTCGTTCGATTATTAACCATTTTCACTAAATCAGAGATGATTCCAAATTTTAACCCACCGCAATCAAGCTTCATTAGCCAATCAATGTGATGTTGCAGCCAAATGCTTACCCATTGAGTAAAGCATTTATGAAAATCCTCATTAGCTTCCCATGTTTCTTACCTAGTAATGAACCATTTTTCATCGCGGAACTGAATCAGCATCATGCGCTTATCTCAATGAGTTGAGTCATTTGCGTAAATCTCCATTACTTTCCAATCATTCTCTCAATGTCATACAGTTTTCTGCCTAGTTATTCATATTGTGGTGAAGAGCTCAGTCACCTATACCAATCAAGCTTCATTCACCAAGCTGCGGGTCATTGCCGCCAAATGAAGCATTCAAATCAATCCACATGAGCTTCCCATCGTTGTGTCATAGTAATAAACCACCTTTCGCCACTGAGCTGATATTGCTGCACAGTGCTTATGTCGATGAGTGGAAGAATTGTCGGAAATCTCCATTGGTTTCCAATGATGATCTCAATGTCATACAGTTTTCTGCCTAGTTATTCATATTGTGGTGAAGAACTCATTCGATGTGTTAAGCATTTTCATGAAATCCAAAATGTTTCGAAAATTCCATCCCTACCAATCAAGCACTGTTCTCCGAACAACGTGTTCTTGCCACCAAGTGCCTATCCCGTTGAGTTAAGCATTTGGGGTCCATCCAGTTTAGTTTCCATTCTTTCTCTCATATTATTTATCCTTTTTTGTCTCTGAAATGATATTGCTGCAAATGAATGATCTCTGTTAGTTTAGCAAATCATTCTCTCAATGGCATAGAGGGTTTTATGCCATGTTATTCACATTGTGGCGAAGACCTCATCCCGATGCACTCAGCACGGTTACTAAATCCACAACGTTTCCAAACTGTCAGCCATACCAACAACCTTTATGCGCCAAAGCAAGGTGACATTGCCGCCAAGTGTCTATCCCGTTGAGTTAAGCATTTGGAGTCAATACACATTCAATCCAAACT
Source organism: Carcharhinus amblyrhynchos (assembly GCF_965287045.1). Lineage (NCBI taxonomy): Eukaryota > Metazoa > Chordata > Chondrichthyes > Carcharhiniformes > Carcharhinidae > Carcharhinus > Carcharhinus amblyrhynchos. The sequence continues at coordinate 696,672 of NW_027649833.1, read as the reverse complement.
TTCTCTTTTGGTAATTAAACATTTTTCGCCACCTATCTGATATTGCGGCAAAGTGCTTATCTCGATGAGTTGAGCAATTTTTGTCATTCACAATTAGTACACAATGATTCAGTCAATGTGATAGAGAACTTTCTGCCAAGTATTGTGGCGAAGAACCCGTTCGATTATTAACCATTTTTACGAAATCCACGATGATTCCAAATTTGAACCCATCGCAATCAAGCTTTATTCGCCAATCAATGTGATCTTGCAGCCAAATGCTTATCCAATTCAATAAAGCATTTAAGGAAATTGACGTTAGCTTCCCATGTTTCTTATGTCGTAATTAACCATTTTGCGTCGCGGAACTGAATTAGCATCAAAGTGCTTATCTCAATGAGTTGAGCGATTTCCGTTAATCTCTAATACTTTCCAATCATTCTCTCAATGTCATACAGTTTTCTGCCTAGTTACTCGTATTGTGGTGAAGAGCTCATTCGATGGGTTTAGCATTTTCATGAAACCGAAAATTTTTCCAAACTTCCATCTCGACTAATCAAGCACTGTTCTCTGAACTACGTGATCTGGCCACCAAGTGCCTATCCCGTTGAGTTAAGCATTCGGAGTCAATCCAGTTTAGTTTCCATTCTTTCTCTCACAGTATTATTCCTTTTTTTGTCACTGAAATGATATTGCTGCAAAGTAATGATCTCGGTTAATTTAGTAAATCATTCTGTCAATGGCATAGGGTGTTTTCTGCCAAGTTATTCACATTGTGGCGAAGACCTCATCCCAATGCTCGAAGCATGCTTACTAAATCCACAACGTTTCCAAACTGTCAGCAATACCAACAACATTTATGCGCCTAAGCAAGGTGACATTGCCGCCAAGTGTCTATCCGTTGAGTTAAGCATTTGGAGTCAATACACATTCGCTTCCAATCTTTCTCTTCTGGTAATTAAACATTTTTCGCCACTGATCTGATATTGTGGCAAAGTGCTTATCTCGATGAGTTGAGCAGTTTTTGTCATTCACAAATAGTACACAATGATTCAGTCAATATCATAGAGAATTTTCTGCCAAGTATTGTGGCGTACGATAATTAACCATTTTCACTAAATCCAAGATGATTCCAAATTTTAACGCATCGCAATCAAGCTTTATTCGCCAATCAATGTGATGTTGCAGCCAAATGCTTATCCCATTGAGTAAAGCATTTATGAAAATCCACATTAGCTTCTCATGTTTCTTACGTAGTAATGTACCATTTTTCATCGCGGAACTGAATTAGCGTCAAAGCGTTTACCTCAATGAGTTGAGTGATTTGCATAAATGACCCTTAGTTTCCAATCATTCTCTCAATGTCATACAGTTTTCTGCCTACTTATTCATATTGTGGTGAAGAGCTCATTCACCTATCCCTGTCAAGCTTCATTCGCCAAGCTGCGAGTCATTGCCGCCAAATGAAGCATTCAAATCAATCCACATGAGCTTCCCATCGTTGTGTCATAGTAATAAACCACCTTTCGCCACTGAGCTGATATTGCTGCACAGTGCTTATGTCGATGAGTGGAAGAATTGTCGGAAATCTCCATTGGTTTCCAATGATGATCTCAATGTCATACAGTTTTCTGCCAAATTATTCATATTGTGGTGAAGAACTCATTCGATGTGTTAAGCATTTTCATGAAATCCAAAATGTTTCGAAAATTCCATCCCTACCAATCAAGCACTGTTCTCCGAACAACGTGATCTTGCCACCAAGTGCCTATCCCGTTGAGTTAAGCATTTGGAGTCCATCCAGTTTAGTTTCCATTCTTTCTCTCATTGTATTTATCCTTTCTTTGCCACTGAAATGATATTGCTGCAAAGTAATGATCTCGGTTAGTTTAGCAAATCATTCTCTCAATGGCATAGAGGGTTTTATGCCATGTTATTCACATTGTGGCGAAGACCTCATCCCGATGCTCTCAGCACGGTTTCTAAATCCACAACGTTTCCAAACTGTCAGCCATACCAACAACCTTTATGCGCCAAAGCAAGGTGACATTGCCGCCAAGTGTCTATCCCGTTGAGTTAAGCATTTGGAGTCAACACACATTCGCATCCAAACTTTCTCTTCTGGTAATTAAACATCTTTCGCCACCTATCTGATATTGTGGCAAAGTGCTTATCTCGATGAGTTGAGCAACTTTTGTCATTCACAATTAGTACACAATGATTCAGTCAATATCATAGAGAACTTTCTGTCAAGTATTGTGGCGAAGACTTGTTCGATTATTAACCATTTTTACGAAATCCACGATGATTCCAAATTTGAACCCATCGCAATCAAGCTTAATTCGCCAATCAATGTGATCTTGCAGCCAAATGCTTATCCCATTGAGTAAACAATTTAAGGAAAACGGCGTTAACTTCCCATGTTTCTTATGTCGTAAAAAACCATTTTTCGTCGCGAAAATGAATTAGCTTCAAAGTGGATATCTCAATGAGTTGAGCGATTTGCGTAAATCTCCAATACTTTCCAATCATTTTCTCAATGTCATACAGTTTTCTGCTAGTTACCCATATTATGCTGAAGAGTTCATTCGATGGGTTTAGCATTTTCATGAAACTCAAAATTTTTCCATACTTCCATTCATACCAATCAAGCACTGTTCTCTGAACAACGTGATCTTGCCACCAAGTGCCTATCCCGTTGAGTTAAGCATTCGGAGTCAATCCAATTTAGTTTCCATTCTTTCTCTCATAGTATTGATCCTTTTTTTGCCACTGAAATGATATTGCTGCAAAGTAATGATCTCGGTTCGTTCAGTAAATCATTCTCTCAATGGCATAGAGGGTTTGCTGCCAAGTTATTCACATTGTGGGGAAGACCACATCCCGATGCTCGAAGCATTGTTACTAAATGCACAACGTTTCCAAACTGTCAGCCATACCAACAACCTTTATGCGCCTAAGCAAGGTGACATTGCCGCCAAGTGTCTATCCCGTTGAGTTAAGAATTTGGAGTCAACACACATTCGCTTCCAATCTTTCTCTTCTGGTAGTTTAACATTTCTCGCCACTGATCTGATATTGTGGCAAAGTGCTTATCTCGATGAGTTGAGCATTTTTTGTCATTCACAATTAGTACACAATGATTCTGTCTATGTCATAGAGAATTTTCTGCCAAGTATTGTGGCGAAGAACTCGTTCGATTATTAACCATTTTCACTAAATCCAAGATGATTCCAAATTTTAACCCATCGCAATCAAGCTTTATTAGCCAATCAATGTGATGTTGCAGCCAAATGCTTACCCATTGAGTAAAGTATTTATGAAAATCCTCATTAGCTTCCCATGTTTCTTTCGTAGCAATGAACCATTTTTCATCGCGGAACTGAATCAGCATCAAAGCGCTTATCTCAATGAGTTGAGTGATTTGCGTAAATCTCCATTACTTTCCAATCATTCTCTCAATGTCATACAGTTTTCTGCCTAGTTATTCATATTGTGGTGAAGAGCTCATTCACCTGTACCAATCAAGCTTCATTCGCCAAGCTGCGGATCATTGCCGCCAAATGAAGCATTCAAATCAATCCACATGAGCTTCCCATCGTTGTGTCATAGTAATGAACCACCTTTCGCCACTGAGCTGATATTGCTGCACAGTGCTTATGTCAATGAGTGGAAGAATTGTCGGAAATCTCCATTGGTTTCCAATGATGATCTCAATGTCATACAGTTTTCTGCCTAGTTATTCATATTGTGGTGAAGAACTCATTCGATGTGTTAAGCATTTTCATGAAATCCAAAATGTTTCAAAACTTCCATCCCTACCATTCAATAACTGTTCTCCGAACAACGTGATCTTGCCTCCAAGTGCCTATCCCATTGAGTTAAGCATTTGGAGTCCATCCAGTTTAGTTTCCATTCTTTCTCTCATAGTATTTGTCCCTTTTTGCCACTGAAATGATATTGCTGCAAAGCAGTGATGTCGGTTAGTTTAGCAAATCATTCTCTCAATGGCATAGAGGGTTTTATGCCATGATATTCACACTGGGGCGAAGACCTCATCCCGATGCTCTCAGTACGGTTACTAAATCCACAACGTTTCCAAACTGTCAGCCATACCAACAACATTTATGCGCCTAAGCAAGGTGACATTGCTGCCAAGTGTCTATCCTGTATGCTTACATTTGGAGTCAATACACACTCTCTTCCAAACATTCCCTTCTGGTAATTAAACATTTTTCGCCACCTATCTGATAATGTGGCAAATTGCTGATCTCGATGAGTTGAGCAATTTTTGTCATTCACAATTAGTACACAATGATTCAGTCAACGTCATAGAGAACTTTCTATCACGTATTGTGGGGAAGAACTCGTTAGATTATTAAACATTTTTACGAAATCCACGATGATTCCAAATTTGAACCCAACTCAATCAAGCTTTATTCGCCAATCAATGTGATCTTGCAGCCAAATGCTTATCCCATTGAGTGAAGGACTTAAGGAAATCGACGTTAGCTTCCCATGTTTCTTATGTAGTAAGTAACCATTTTGGAAACTATTGCGGATTTCTTCCCACTTGCGGAACTCAGGGAGATAAGGACTTTTCCACTTTCTCATTTCATTGAGATAAACACATTGGCAGAATATCAGCCAAATGGCATTCACTGCTCGACCGTATTCAGAAAAAATTTTAAAACAAATGTGGATTTCTTCCAAATTGCTGAACTCACCGAGACAAACACTTTACGACTTTCTCATTTCATTGAGATACACACATCGACAGAATATCAGCCCAATGGCATTCACTGCTCTGCAGTATTCAGAGAAAATTTGGAAACTATTGTGGATTTCCTCCACCTTGCTGATCTCACCAAGACAAACACTTTACGGCATTCTCATTTCATTGAGATACACACATTGGCAGAATATCAGCCAAATGGCATTCACTGCTCGAAGGTATTCCGAGAATCTTTGGAACCTATTGTGGATTTCTTCCAATTTGCTGAACTGAACGAGATAAGGACTTCACCACTTTCTCATTTCATTGTGATACACACATTGGCAGAATATCAGCCAAATGGCATTCACTACACGAAGGCATTCAGTGAATCTTTGGAACCCATTGGCGATTTCCTACAACTTGCTGAACTCATGGAGATAAGGACTTTACCACTTTCTCATTTCATTGAGATAAACACATTGGCAGAATGTCAGCCAAGTTGCATTCACTGCTCGAAGCAATTCAGAGAAACCTTGGAACCTATTGTGGATTTCCCCCAACTTGCTGAACTCATGGAGATAAGGACTTTACCACATTCTTATTTCATTGAGATTCACACGTAGACAGAATATCAGCCCAATGACATTCACTGCTCGAAGGTATTCCAAGAAACTTTGTAACCTATTGTGGATTTCTTCCAATTTGCTGAACTCATCGAGATTACCAATTTCTCATTTCATTGAGATACACACATTGGCAGATAATCAGCCAAAAGGCACTCACTACTCGAAGGTATTCCGAGAAACTTTGGAACCTATTGTGGATTTCTTCCAATTTGCTGAACTGAACGAGATCAGGACATTACCACTTTCTCATTTCATTGTGATACACACATTGGCAGAATATCAGCCAAATGGCATTCACTACACGAAGGCATTCAGTGAATCTTTGGAACCAATTGGGGATTTCTTACAACTTGCTGAACTCATGGAGATAAGGACTATACCACTTTCTCATTTCATTGAGATAAACACATTGGCAGAATATCAGCCAAGTTGCATTCACTGCTCGAAGCAATTCAGAGAAACCTTGGAACCTATTGTGGATTGCCCCCAACTTGCTGAACTCACCGAGGCAAACACTTTACGACTTTCTCGTTTCATTGAGATACACACATTGTCAGAATATCAGACAAATGGCATTCACTGCTCGAAGGTATTCAGAGAAACTTTGGAACCAATTGTGGATTTATTGCAACTTGCTGAACTCATGGAGATAAGGACTTTACCACTTTCTCATTTCACTGAGATACAGACATAGACAGAATATCAGCCCAATGGCATTCACTGATCGGCGGTATTCAGAGAAAATTTGGAAACTATTGTGGATTTCTTCCCACTTGCTGAACTCAGGGAGATAAGGACTTTTCCACTTTCTCATTTCATTGAGATACACACATAGACAGAATATCAGCGCAATGGCATTCACTGCTCTGCAGTATTCAGAGAAAATTTGGAAACTATTGTGGATGTCCTCCACCTTGCTGATCTCACCGAGACAAACACTTTACGGCATTCACATTTCATTGAGATGTAACATTGGCAGAATATCAGCCAAATGGCTTTCACTGCTCGAAGGAATTCCGAGAATGTTTGGAACTATTGTGGATTTCTTCCAATTTGCTGAACTGAACGAGATAAGGACTTTACCACTTTCACATTTCATTGTGATACACACATTGGCAGAATATCAGCCAAATGGCATTCACTACACGAACGCATTCAGTGAATCTTTGGAACCCATTGGCGATTTCCTACAACTTGCTGAACTCATGGAGATAAGGACTTTACCACTTTCTCATTTCATTGAGATAAACACATTGGCAGAATGTCAGCCAAGTTGCATTCACTGCTCGAAGCAATTCAGAGAAACCTTGGAACCTATTGTGGATTTCCCCCAACTTGCTGAACTCATGGAGATAAGGACTTTACCACATTCTCATTTCATTGAGATTCACACGTAGACAGAATATCAGCCCAATGACATTCACTGCTCGAAGGTATTCCAAGAAACTTTGTAACCTATTGTGGATTTCTTCCAATTTGCTGAACTCATCGAGATTACCAATTTCTCATTTCATTGAGATACACACATTGGCAGATAATCAGCCAAAAGGCATTCACTACTCGAAGGTATTCCGAGAAACTTTGGAACCTATTGTGGATTTCTTCCAATTTGCTGAACTGAACGAGATCAGGACATTACCACTTTCTCATTTCATTGTGATACACACATTGGCAGAATATCAGCCAAATGGCATTCACTACACGAAGGCATTCAGTGAATCTTTGGAACCAATTGGGGATTTCTTACAACTTGCTGAACTCATGGAGATAAGGACTATACCACTTTCTCATTTCATTGAGATAAACACATTGGCAGAATATCAGCCAAGTTGCATTCACTGCTCGAAGCAATTCAGAGAAACCTTGGAACCTATTGTGGATTGCCCCCAACTTGCTGAACTCACCGAGGCAAACACTTTACGACTTTCTCGTTTCATTGAGATACACACATTGGCAGAATATCAGACAAATGGCATTCACTGCTCGAAGGTATTCAGAGAAACTTTGGAAACTATTGTGGATTTCTTCCCACTTGCTGAACTCAGGGAGATAAGGACTTTTCCACTTTCTCATTTCATTGAGATACACACATAGACAGAATATCAGCGCAATGGCATTCACTGCTCTGCAGTATTCAGAGAAAATTTGGAAACTATTGTGGATGTCCTCCACCTTGCTGATCTCACCGAGACAAACACTTTACGGCATTCACATTTCATTGAGATGTAACATTGGCAGAATATCAGCCAAATGGCTTTCACTGCTCGAAGGAATTCCGAGAATGTTTGGAACTATTGTGGATTTCTTCCAATTTGCTGAACTGAACGAGATAAGGACTTTACCACTTTCACATTTCATTGTGATACACACATTGGCAGAATATCAGCCAAGTGGCATTCACTGCTCGAAGGTTTTCCGAGAAGCTTTGGAACCTATTGTGGATTTCCCCCAACTTGCTGAACTCACCGAGACAAACACTTTACGACTTTCTCATTTCATTGAGATACACACATTGGCAGAATAACAAACCAAATGGCATTCACTGCTCGAAGGTATTCCGAGAATCTCTGGAACCCACTGTGGATTTCTTCCCACTTGCTGAACTCATGGGGATAAGTACTTTACCGCTTTCTCATTTCATTGAGATTCACACGTAGACAGAATATCAGCCCAATGGCATTCACTGCTCGACGGTATTCAGAGAAAATTTGGAACCTATTGTGGGTTTCCACCAAATTGCTGATCTCACCGAGACAAACAGTTTACGACATTCTCATTTCATTGAGATACACACATTGGCAGAATATCAGCCAAGTGGCATTCACTGCTCGAAGGTATTCCGAGAAAATTTGGAACCCATTGTGGATTTCTTCCAATTTGCTGAACTCAACGAGATAAACACTTTACCACTTTCTCATATCATTGAGACACACACATTGGCAGAATATCAGACGAATGGCAGTCACTGCTCAAAGGTATTCAGAGAAACTTTGGAACCGATTGTGGATTTCTTCCAACTTGCTGAACTCATGAAGATAAGGACTTTACCACTTTCTCATTTCATTGAGATACACACATAGACAGAATATCAGCCAAATGCTCGTAGATATTCCGAGAAACTTTGTAACCTATTGTGGAATTCTTCTAATTCCTGAACTCATCGAGATGAACAATGAACCAATTTCTCATTTCATTGAGCTATTCACATTGGCAGCATATCAGCTAAATGGTATTCACTGCTCGAAGGTATTCCGAGAAACTTTGGAACTTATTGTGGATTTCTTCCAACTTGCTGAACTCATGGAGATAAGGACTTTACCACTTTCTCATTTCATTGTGATGCACGCATTGGCAGAATATCAGCCAAATGCCATTCTCTACACGAAGGCATTCAGTGAATCTTTGGAACCTACTGGGGATTTCTTCCAACTTGCTGAATTCATCGAGATAAGAACTTTACCTCTATCTCATTTCATTGTGATACACACATTGGCAGAATATCAGAAAAATGGCATTGACTGCTCGATGGTATTCAGAGAAACGTTGGAACCGATTGTGGATTTCTTGCAAATTGCTGAACTCATGGAGATAAGGACTTTACCATTTTCTCATTTCATTGAGATGCACACATAGACAGAATATCAGCCCAATGGCATTCACTGCTCGACGGTATTCAGAGAACATTTGGAACCTATTGTGGATTTCTTCCAATTTGCTGGACTGAACGAGATAAACACTTTACCACTTTCTCATTTCATTGTGATACACACATCGGCAGACTATCAGCCAAATGGCATTCACCACTCGAAGGTATTCAGAGAAGCTTTTGGAACCGATTGTGGATTTCTAGCAACTTGCTGAACTCATGGAGATAAGGACTTTACCACTTTGTCATTTCATTGAGATAAACTCATTGGCAGAATATCAGCCAAATGGCATTCACTGCTCGACGGTATTCCGAGAAACTTTGTAACCGACTGTGGATTTCTTCCCAATTGCTGAACTCATCGAGATAAACAATGAACCAATTTCCCATTTCATTGAGATACACACATTGGCAGATAATCGGTCAACTGGCGTTCACTGCTCGAAGGTATTCCGAGAAACTTTGGAACTATTGTGGATTTCTTCCAATTTGCTGAACTTAACGACATCAGGACTCTACCACGTTCTCATTTCATTGTGATACACACATTGGCAGAATATCAGCCAAATGGCATTCACTACACGAAGGCATTCAGTGAATCATTGGAACCCATTGGTGATTTCTTACAACTTGCTGAACTCATGGAGATAAGGACTTTACCACTTTCTCATTTCATTGAGATAAACACATTGGCAGAATATCAGCCAAGTTGCATTCACTGCTCGAAGCAATTGAGACAAACCGTGGAACATATTGTGGATTTCCGCCAGCTTGCAGAACTCACCGAGACAAACACTTTACGACTATCTCATTTCATTGAGATACACACATTGGCAGAATATCAGCCCAATGGCATTCACTGAACAACGGAATTCAGAGAAAATTTGGAAACTATTGTGGATTTGTTCCCACTTGCTGAACTCAGGGAGATTAGGAATTTTCCACTTTCTCATTTCATTGAGATACACACATAGACAGAATATCAGCCCAATGGCATTCACTGCTCTGCAGTATTCAGAGAAAATTTGGAAACTATTGTAGATTTCCTCCACCTTGCTGATCTCACCGAGACAAACACTTTACGGCATTCTCATTTCATTGAGATACACACATTGGCAGAATAACAGCCAAATGGCATTCACTGCTCGAAGGTATTCCGAGAAACTTTGGAACTATTGTGGATTTCTTCCAATTTGCTGAACTGAACGAGATAAGGACTTTACCACTTTCTCATTTCATTGTGATACACTCACTGGCAGAATATCAGCCAAATGGCATTCACTACACGAAGGCATTCAGTGAATCTTTGGAACCCATTGGCGATTTCTTACAACTTGCTGAACTCATGGAGATAAGGACGTTACCACTTTCTCGTTTCATTGAGATACACACATTGGCAGGATATCAGCCAAATGGCATTCACTGCTCGAAGGTATTCCGAGAAGCTTTGGAACCTATTGTGGATTTCTTCCAATTTGCTGAACTGAACGAGATCAGAAATGTACCACTTTCTCATTTCATTATGATACACACATTGGCAGAAGATGAGCCAAATGGCTTTCACTACACGAAGGCATTCAGTGAATCTTTGGAACCCATTGGCGATTTCTTACAACTTGCTGAACTCATGGAGATAAGGACTTTACCACTTTCTCATTTCGTTGAGATAAACACATTGGCAGAATATCAGCCAAGTTGCATTCACTGCTCGAAGCAATTCAGAGAAACCTTGGAACCTATTGTGGATTTCCCCCAACTTGCTGAACTCACCGAGACAAACACTTTACGACTTTCTCATTTCATTGAGATACACACATTGGCAGAATAACAGCCAAATGGCATTCACTGCTCGAAGGTATTCCGAGAATCTCTGGAACCCATTGTGGATTTCTTCCCACTTGCTGAACTCATGGAGATAAGGACTTTACCACTTTCTCATTTCACTGAGATACAGACATAGACAGAATATCAGCCCAATGGCATTCACTGATCGACGGTATTCAGAGAAAATTTGGAAACTATTGTGGATTTCTTCCCACTTGCTGAACTCAGGGAGATAAGGACTTTTCCACTTTCTCATTTCATTGAGATACACACATAGACAGAATATCAGCCCAATGGCATTCACTGAACAACGGAATTCAGAGAAAATTTGGAAACTATTGTGGATTTTTTTCCCACTTGCTGAACTCAGGGAGATAAGGACTTTTCCACTTTCTCATTTCATTGAGATACACAGATAGACAGAATACCAGCCCAATGGAATTCACTGCTCTGCAGTATTCAGAGAAAATTTGGAAACTATTGTAGCTTTCCTCCACCTTGCTGATCTCACCGAGACAAACACTTTACGGCATTCTCATTTCATTGAGATACACTCATTGGCAGAACATCAGCCAAATTGCATTCACTGCTCGAAGGTATTCAGAGAAACTTTGGAACTTATTGCGGATTTCTTCCAACTTGCTGAATTCATCGAGATAAGAACATTACCACTATCTCATTTCATTGACATACACGCATTGGCAGAATATCAGACAAATGGCAGTCACTGCTCGAAGGTATTCAGAGAAACTTTGGAACCGAGTGTGGATTTCTTCCAACTTGCTGAACTCATGAAGATAAGGACTTTACCACTTTCTCATTTCATTGAGATACACACACAGACAGAATATCAGCCAAATGGCATTCACTGCTCGTAGATATTCCGAGAAACTTTGTAACCTATTGTGGAATTCTTCTAATTCCTGAACTCATCGAGATGAACAATGAACCAATTTCTCATTTCATTGAGCTACTCACATTGGCAGCATATCAGCCAAATGGTATTCACTGCTCGAAGGTATTCCGAGAAACTTTGGAACTTATTGTGGATTTCTTGCAGCTTGCTGAACTCATGGAGATAAGGACTTTACCACTTTCTCATTTCATTGTGATGCACGCATTGGCAGAATATCAGCCAAATGCCATTCTCTACACGAAGGCATTCAGTGAATCTTTGGAACCTACTGGGGATTTCTTCCAACTTGCTGAATTCATCGAGATAAGAACTTTACCTCTATCTCATTTCGTTGTGATACACACATTGGAAGAATATCAGAAAAATGGCATTGACTGCTCGAAGGTATTCAGAGAAACGATGGAACCGATTGTGGATTTCTTGCAAATTGCTGAACTCATTGAGATACACACATAGACAGAATATCAGCCCAATGGCATTCACTGCTCGACGGTATTCAGAGAACATTTGGAACCTATTGTGGATTTCCCCCAACTTGCTGAACTCACCGAGACAAACAGTTTACGACATTCTCATTTCATTGAGATACACACATTGGCAGAATATCAGCCAAGTGGCATTCACTGCTCGAAGGTATTCCGAGAAACTTTGGAACCTATTGTGGATTTCTTCCAATTTGCTGGACTGAACGAGATAAACACTTTACCACTTTCTCATTTCATTGTGATACACACATTGGCAGACTATCAGCAAAATGGCATTCACCACTCGAAGGTATTCAGAGAAACTTTGGAACCGATTGTGGATTTCTTGCAACTTGCTGAACTCATGGAGATAAGGACTTTACCACTTTGTCATTTCATTGAGATAAACTCATTGGCAGAATATCAGCCAAATGGCATTCACTTCTCGAAGGTATTCCGAGAAACTTTGTAACCGACTGTGGATTTCTTCCCAATTGCTGAACTCATCGAGATAAACAATGAACCAATTTCCCATTTCATTGAGATACACACATTGGCAGATAATCGGCCAGCTGGCGTTCACTGCTCGAAGGTATTCCGAGAAACTTTGGAACCTATTGTGGATTTCTTCCAATTTACCGAACTTAACGACATCAGGACTCTACCACGTTCTCATTTCATTGTGATACACACATTGGCAGAATATCAGCCAAATGGCATTCACTACACGAAGGCATTCAGTGAAGCATTGGAACCCATTGGTGATTTCTTACAACTTGCTGAACTCATGGAGATAAGGACTTTACCAATTTCTCATTTCACTGAGATACACACATAGACAGAATATCAGCCCAACGGCATTCACTGCTCGACGGTATTCAGAGAACATTTGGAACCTATTGTGGATTTCCCCCAACTTGCTGAACTCACCGAGACAAACACTTTACCACTTTTTCATTTCATTGAGATAAAGAAATTGTCAGAATAACAGCCAAATTGCATTCACTGCTCGAAGGTATTCAGAGAAACTTTGGAACTTATTGCGGATTTCTTCCAACTTGCTGAATTCATCGAGATAAGAACATTACCACTATCTCATTTCATTGACATACACACATTGGCAGAATATCAGACGAATGGCAGTCACTGCTCGAAGGTATTCAGAGAAACTTTGGAACCGAGTGTGGATTTCTTCCAACTTGCTGAACTCATGAAGATAAGGACTTTACCACTTTCTCATTTCATTGAGATACACACATAGACAGAATATCAGCCAAATGGCATTCACTGCTCGTAGATATTCCGAGAAACTTTGTAACCTATTGTGGAATTCTTCTAATTCCTGAACTCATCGAGATAAACAATGAACCAATTTCTCATTTCATTGAGCTACTCACATTGGCAGCATATCAGCCAAATGGTATTCACTGCTCGAAGGTATTCCGAGAAACTTTGGAACTTATTGTGGATTTCTTGCAACTTGCTGAACTCATGGAGATAAGGACTTTACCACTTTCTCATTTCATTGTGATGCACGCATTGGCAGAATATCAGCCAAATGCCATTCTCTACACGAAGGCATTCAGTGAATCTTTGGAACCTACTGGGGATTTCTTCCATCTTGCTGAATTCATCGAGATAAGATCTTTACCTCTATCTCATTTCGTTGTGATACACACATTGGAAGAATATCAGAAAAATAGCATTGACTGCTCGAAGGTATTCAGAGAAACGTTGGAATCGATTGTGGATTTCTTGCAAATTGCTGAACTCATTGAGATACACACATAGACAGAATATCAGCCCAATGGCATTCACTGCTCGACGGTATTCAGAGAATATTTGGAACCTATTGTGGATTTCCCCCAACTTGCTGAACTCACCGAGACAAACAGTTTACGACATTCTCATTTCATTGAGATACACACATTGGCAGAATATCAGCCAAGTGGCATTCACTGCTCGAAGGTATTCCGAGAAACTTTGGAACCTATTGTGGATTTCTTCCAATTTGGTGAACTGAACGACATAAGGACTTTACCACTTTCTCATTTCATTGAGATACACACATTGGCAGAATATCATCCAAGTCGCATTCACTGCTCGAAGGTTTTCCGAGAAACTTTGGAACCTATTGTGGATTTCTTCCAATTTGCTGAACTGAACGACATCAAGACTCTACCACTTTCTCATTTCATTGAGATAAACACATTGGCAGAATATCAGCCAAGTTGCATTCACTGCTCGTAGCAATTGAGACAAACCGTGGAACATATTGTGGATTTCCGCCAACTTGCAGAACTCGCCGAGACAAACACTTTACGACTATCTCATTTCATTGAGATACACACATTGGCAGAATATGAGACAAATGGCATTCACTGCTCGAAGGTATTCAGAGAAACTTTGGAACCCATTGTGGATTTATTGCAACTTGCTGAACTCATGGAGATAAGGACTTTACCACTTTCTCATTTCATTGAGATAAACTCATTGGCAGAATATCAGCCAAGGTGCATTCACTGCTCGAAGGTATTCCGAGAACCTTTGGAACCTATTGTGGATTTCTTCCAATTTGCTGAACTGAACGAGATCAGAACTTTACCACTTTCTCATTTCATTGTGATACACACATTGGCAGAAGATCAGCCAAATGGCATTCACTACACGAAGGCATTTAGTGAATCTTTGGAATCCATTGGCGATTTCTTACAACTTGCTGAACTCATGGTGATGAGGACTTTGCCACCTTCTCATTTCATTGAGATAAACACATTGGCAGAATATCAGCCAAGTTGCATTCACTGCTCGAAGCAATTCAGAGAAACCTTGGAACCTATTGTGGGTTTCCCCCAACTGGCTGAACTCACCGAGACAAACACTTTACCACTTTCTCATTTCATTGAGATAAATAAATTGTCAGAATAACAGCCAAATTGCATTCACTGCTCGAAGGTATTCAGAGAAACTTTGGAACTTATTGCGGATTTCTTCCAACTTGCTGAATTCATCGAGATAAGAACATTACCACTATCTCATTTCATTGACATACACGCATTGGCAGAATATCAGACAAATGGCAGTCACTGCTCGAAGGTATTCAGAGAAACTTTGGAACCGAGTGTGGATTTCTTCCAACTTGCTGAACTCATGAAGATAAGGACTTTACCACTTTCTCATTTCATTGAGATACACACACAGACAGAATATCAGCCAAATGGCATTCACTGCTCGTAGATATTCCGAGAAACTTTGTAACCTATTGTGGAATTCTTCTAATTCCTGAACTCATCGAGATGAACAATGAACCAATTTCTCATTTCATTGAGTTACTCACTTTGGCAGCATATCAGCCAAATGGTATTCACTGCTCGAAGGTATTCCGAGAAACTTTGGAACTTATTGTGGATTTCTTGCAGCTTGCTGAACTCATGGAGATAAGGACTTTACCACTTTCTCATTTCATTGTGATGCACGCATTGGCAGAATATCAGCCAAATGCCATTCTCTACACGAAGGCATTCAGTGAATCTTTGGAACCTACTGGGGATTTCTTCCAACTTGCTGAATTCATCGAGATAAGAACTTTACCTCTATCTCATTTCGTTGTGATACACACATTGGAAGAATATCAGAAAAATGGCATTGACTGCTCGAAGGTATTCAGAGAAACGATGGAACCGATTGTGGATTTCTTGCAAATTGCTGAACTCATTGAGATACACACATAGACAGAATATCAGCCCAATGGCATTCACTGCTCGACGGTATTCAGAGAACATTTGGAACCTATTGTGGATTTCCCCCAACTTGCTGAACTCACCGAGACAAACAGTTTACGACATTCTCATTTCATTGAGATACACACATTGGCAGAATATCAGCCAAGTGGCATTCACTGCTCGAAGGTATTCCGAGAAACTTTGGAACCTATTGTGGATTTCTTCCAATTTGCTGGACTGAACGAGATAAACACTTTACCACTTTCTCATTTCATTGTGATACACACATTGGCAGACTATCAGCAAAATGGCATTCACCACTCGAAGGTATTCAGAGAAACTTTGGAACCGATTGTGGATTTCTTGCAACTTGCTGAACTCATGGAGATAAGGACTTTACCACTTTGTCATTTCATTGAGATAAACTCATTGGCAGAATATCAGCCAAATGGCATTCACTTCTCGAAGGTATTCCGAGAAACTTTGTAACCGACTGTGGATTTCTTCCCAATTGCTGAACTCATCGAGATAAACAATGAACCAATTTCCCATTTCATTGAGATACACACATTGGCAGATAATCGGCCAACTGGCGTTCACTGCTCGAAGGTATTCCGAGAAACTTTGGAACCTATTGTGGATTTCTTCCAATTTACCGAACTTAACGACATCAGGACTCTACCACGTTCTCATTTCATTGTGATACACACATTGGCAGAATATCAGCCAAATGGCATTCACTACACGAAGGCATTCAGTGAAGCATTGGAACCCATTGGTGATTTCTTACAACTTGCTGAACTCATGGAGATAAGGACTTTACCAATTTCTCATTTCACTGAGATACACACATAGACAGAATATCAGCCCAATGGCATTCACTGCTCGACGGTATTCAGAGAACATTTGGAACCTATTGTGGATTTCCCCCAACTTGCTGAACTCACCGAGACAAACACTTTACCACTTTTTCATTTCATTGAGATAAAGAAATTGTCAGAATAACAGCCAAATTGCATTCACTGCTCGAAGGTATTCAGAGAAACTTTGGAACTTATTGCGGATTTCTTCCAACTTGCTGAATTCATCGAGATAAGAACATTACCACTATCTCATTTCATTGACATACACACATTGGCAGAATATCAGACGAATGGCAGTCACTGCTCGAAGGTATTCAGAGAAACTTTGGAACCGAGTGTGGATTTCTTCCAACTTGCTGAACTCATGAAGATAAGGACTTTACCACTTTCTCATTTCATTGAGATACACACATAGACAGAATATCAGCCAAATGGCATTCACTGCTCGTAGATATTCCGAGAAACTTTGTAACCTATTGTGGAATTCTTCTAATTCCTGAACTCATCGAGATAAACAATGAACCAATTTCTCATTTCATTGAGCTACTCACATTGGCAGCATATCAGCCAAATGGTATTCACTGCTCGAAGGTATTCCGAGAAACTTTGGAACTTATTGTGGATTTCTTGCAACTTGCTGAACTCATGGAGATAAGGACTTTACCACTTTCTCATTTCATTGTGATGCACGCATTGGCAGAATATCAGCCAAATGCCATTCTCTACACGAAGGCATTCAGTGAATCTTTGGAACCTACTGGGGATTTCTTCCATCTTGCTGAATTCATCGAGATAAGATCTTTACCTCTATCTCATTTCGTTGTGATACACACATTGGAAGAATATCAGAAAAATAGCATTGACTGCTCGAAGGTATTCAGAGAAACGTTGGAATCGATTGTGGATTTCTTGCAAATTGCTGAACTCATTGAGATACACACATAGACAGAATATCAGCCCAATGGCATTCACTGCTCGACGGTATTCAGAGAATATTTGGAACCTATTGTGGATTTCCCCCAACTTGCTGAACTCACCGAGACAAACAGTTTACGACATTCTCATTTCATTGAGATACACACATTGGCAGAATATCAGCCAAGTGGCATTCACTGCTCGAAGGTATTCCGAGAAACTTTGGAACCTATTGTGGATTTCTTCCAATTTGGTGAACTGAACGACATAAGGACTTTACCACTTTCTCATTTCATTGAGATACACACATTGGCAGAATATCATCCAAGTCGCATTCACTGCTCGAAGGTTTTCCGAGAAACTTTGGAACCTATTGTGGATTTCTTCCAATTTGCTGAACTGAACGACATCAAGACTCTACCACTTTCTCATTTCATTGAGATAAACACATTGGCAGAATATCAGCCAAGTTGCATTCACTGCTCGTAGCAATTGAGACAAACCGTGGAACATATTGTGGATTTCCGCCAACTTGCAGAACTCGCCGAGACAAACACTTTACGACTATCTCATTTCATTGAGATACACACATTGGCAGAATATGAGACAAATGGCATTCACTGCTCGAAGGTATTCAGAGAAACTTTGGAACCCATTGTGGATTTATTGCAACTTGCTGAACTCATGGAGATAAGGACTTTACCACTTTCTCATTTCATTGAGATAAACTCATTGGCAGAATATCAGCCAAGGTGCATTCACTGCTCGAAGGTATTCCGAGAACCTTTGGAACCTATTGTGGATTTCTCCCAATTTGCTGAACTGAACGAGATCAGAACTTTACCACTTTCTCATTTCATTGTGATACACACATTGGCAGAAGATCAGCCAAAAGGCATTCACTACACGAAGGCATTTAGTGAATCTTTGGATTCCATTGGCGAATTCTTACAACTTGCTGAACTCATGGTGATGAGGACTTTGCCACCTTCTCATTTCATTGAGATAAACACATTGGCAGAATATCAGCCAAGTTGCATTCACTGCTCGAAGCAATTCAGAGAAACCTTGGAACCTATTGTGGGTTTCCCCCAACTGGCTGAACTCACCGAGACAAACACTTTACCACTTTCTCATTTCATTGAGATACACACATAGACAGAATATTAGCCAAATGGCATTCACTGCTCGTAGATATTCCGAGAAAATTTGTAACCTATTGTGGAATTCTTCTAATTCCTGAACTCATCGAGATAAACAATGAACCAATTTCCCATTTCATTGAGCAACTCACATTGGCAGCATATCAGCCAAATGGTATTCACTGCTCGAAGGTATTCCGAGAAACTTTGGAACTTATTGTGGATTTCTTGCAACTTGCTGAACTCATGGAGATAAGGACTTTACCACTTTCTCATTTCATTGTGATGCACGCATTGGCAGAATATCAGCCAAATGCCATTCTCTACACGAAGGCATTCAGTGAATCTTTGGAACCTACTGGGGATTTCTTCCAACTTGCTGAATTCATCGAGATAAGAACTTTACCTCTATCTCATTTCGTTGTGATACACACATTGGAAGAATATCAGAAAAATGGCTTTGACTGCGCGAAGGTATTCAGAGAAACGATGGAACCGATTGTGGATTTCTTGCAAATTGCTGAACTCATTGAGATACACACATAGACAGAATATCAGCCCAATGGCATTCACTGCTCGACGGTATTCAGAGAACATTTGGAACCTATTGTGGATTTCCCCCAACTTGCTGAACTCACCGAGACAAACAGTTTACGACATTCTCATTTCATTGAGATGCACACATTGGCAGAATATCAGCCAAGTGGCATTCACTGCTCGAAGGTATTCCGAGAAACTTTGGAACCTATTGTGGATTTCTTCCAATTTGCTGGACTGAACGAGATAAACACTTTACCACTTTCTCATTTCATTGTGATACACACTTTGGCAGACTATCAGCAAAATGGCATTCACCACTCGAAGGTATTCAGAGAAACTTTGGAACCGATTGTGGATTTCTTGCAACTTGCTGAACTCATGGAGATAAGGACTTTACCACTTTGTCATTTCATTGAGATAAACTCATTGGCAGAATATCAGCCAAATGGCATTCACTTCTCGAAGGTATTCCGAGAAACTTTGTAACCGACTGTGGATTTCTTCCCAATTGCTGAACTCATCGAGATAAACAATGAACCAATTTCCCATTTCATTGAGATACACACATTGGCAGATAATCGGCCAGCTGGCGTTCACTGCTCGAAGGTATTCCGAGAAACTTTGGAACCTATTGTGGATTTCTTCCAATTTACCGAACTTAACGACATCAGGACTCTACCACGTTCTCATTTCATTGTGATACACACATTGGCAGAATATCAGCCAAATGGCATTCACTACACGAAGGCATTCAGTGAAGCATTGGAACCCATTGGTGATTTCTTACAACTTGCTGAACTCATGGAGATAAGGACTTTACCAATTTCTCATTTCACTGAGATACACACATAGACAGAATATCAGCCCAATGGCATTCACTGCTCGACGGTATTCAGAGAACATTTGGGACCTATTGTGGATTTCCCCCAACTTGCTGAACTCACCGAGACAAACACTTTACCACTTTTTCATTTCATTGAGATAAAGAAATTGTCAGAATAACAGCCAAATTGCATTCACTGCTCGAAGGTATTCAGAGAAACTTTGGAACTTATTGCGGATTTCTTCCAACTTGCTGAATTCATCGAGATAAGAACATTACCACTATCTCATTTCATTGACATACACACATTGGCAGAATATCAGACGAATGGCAGTCACTGCTCGAAGGTATTCAGAGAAACTTTGGAACCGAGTGTGGATTTCTTCCAACTTGCTGAACTCATGAAGATAAGGACTTTACCACTTTCTCATTTCATTGAGATACACACACAGACAGAATATCAGCCAAATGGCATTCACTGCTCGTAGATATTCCGAGAAACTTTGTAACCTATTGTGGAATTCTTCTAATTCCTGAACTCATCGAGATGAACAATGAACCAATTTCTCATTTCATTGAGTTACTCACTTTGGCAGCATATCAGCCAAATGGTATTCACTGCTCGAAGGTATTCCGAGAAACTTTGGAACTTATTGTGGATTTCTTGCAGCTTGCTGAACTCATGGAGATAAGGACTTTACCACTTTCTCATTTCATTGTGATGCACGCATTGGCAGAATATCAGCCAAATGCCATTCTCTACACGAAGGCATTCAGTGAATCTTTGGAACCTACTGGGGATTTCTTCCAACTTGCTGAATTCATCGAGATAAGAACTTTACCTCTATCTCATTTCGTTGTGATACACACATTGGAAGAATATCAGAAAAATGGCATTGACTGCTCGAAGGTATTCAGAGAAACGATGGAACCGATTGTGGATTTCTTGCAAATTGCTGAACTCATTGAGATACACACATAGACAGAATATCAGCCCAATGGCATTCACTGCTCGACGGTATTCAGAGAACATTTGGAACCTATTGTGGATTTCCCCCAACTTGCTGAACTCACCGAGACAAACAGTTTACGACATTCTCATTTCATTGAGATACACACATTGGCAGAATATCAGCCAAGTGGCATTCACTGCTCGAAGGTATTCCGAGAAACTTTGGAACCTATTGTGGATTTCTTCCAATTTGCTGGACTGAACGAGATAAACACTTTACCACTTTCTCATTTCATTGTGATACACACATTGGCAGACTATCAGCAAAATGGCATTCACCACTCGAAGGTATTCAGAGAAACTTTGGAACCGATTGTGGATTTCTTGCAACTTGCTGAACTCATGGAGATAAGGACTTTACCACTTTGTCATTTCATTGAGATAAACTCATTGGCAGAATATCAGCCAAATGGCATTCACTTCTCGAAGGTATTCCGAGAAACTTTGTAACCGACTGTGGATTTCTTCCCAATTGCTGAACTCATCGAGATAAACAATGAACCAATTTCCCATTTCATTGAGATACACACATTGGCAGATAATCGGCCAACTGGCGTTCACTGCTCGAAGGTATTCCGAGAAACTTTGGAACCTATTGTGGATTTCTTCCAATTTACCGAACTTAACGACATCAGGACTCTACCACGTTCTCATTTCATTGTGATACACACATTGGCAGAATATCAGCCAAATGGCATTCACTACACGAAGGCATTCAGTGAAGCATTGGAACCCATTGGTGATTTCTTACAACTTGCTGAACTCATGGAGATAAGGACTTTACCAATTTCTCATTTCACTGAGATACACACATAGACAGAATATCAGCCCAATGGCATTCACTGCTCGACGGTATTCAGAGAACATTTGGAACCTATTGTGGATTTCCCCCAACTTGCTGAACTCACCGAGACAAACACTTTACCACTTTTTCATTTCATTGAGATAAAGAAATTGTCAGAATAACAGCCAAATTGCATTCACTGCTCGAAGGTATTCAGAGAAACTTTGGAACTTATTGCGGATTTCTTCCAACTTGCTGAATTCATCGAGATAAGAACATTACCACTATCTCATTTCATTGACATACACACATTGGCAGAATATCAGACGAATGGCAGTCACTGCTCGAAGGTATTCAGAGAAACTTTGGAACCGAGTGTGGATTTCTTCCAACTTGCTGAACTCATGAAGATAAGGACTTTACCACTTTCTCATTTCATTGAGATACACACATAGACAGAATATCAGCCAAATGGCATTCACTGCTCGTAGATATTCCGAGAAACTTTGTAACCTATTGTGGAATTCTTCTAATTCCTGAACTCATCGAGATAAACAATGAACCAATTTCTCATTTCATTGAGCTACTCACATTGGCAGCATATCAGCCAAATGGTATTCACTGCTCGAAGGTATTCCGAGAAACTTTGGAACTTATTGTGGATTTCTTGCAACTTGCTGAACTCATGGAGATAAGGACTTTACCACTTTCTCATTTCATTGTGATGCACGCATTGGCAGAATATCAGCCAAATGCCATTCTCTACACGAAGGCATTCAGTGAATCTTTGGAACCTACTGGGGATTTCTTCCATCTTGCTGAATTCATCGAGATAAGATCTTTACCTCTATCTCATTTCGTTGTGATACACACATTGGAAGAATATCAGAAAAATAGCATTGACTGCTCGAAGGTATTCAGAGAAACGTTGGAATCGATTGTGGATTTCTTGCAAATTGCTGAACTCATTGAGATACACACATAGACAGAATATCAGCCCAATGGCATTCACTGCTCGACGGTATTCAGAGAATATTTGGAACCTATTGTGGATTTCCCCCAACTTGCTGAACTCACCGAGACAAACAGTTTACGACATTCTCATTTCATTGAGATACACACATTGGCAGAATATCAGCCAAGTGGCATTCACTGCTCGAAGGTATTCCGAGAAACTTTGGAACCTATTGTGGATTTCTTCCAATTTGGTGAACTGAACGACATAAGGACTTTACCACTTTCTCATTTCATTGAGATACACACATTGGCAGAATATCATCCAAGTCGCATTCACTGCTCGAAGGTTTTCCGAGAAACTTTGGAACCTATTGTGGATTTCTTCCAATTTGCTGAACTGAACGACATCAAGACTCTACCACTTTCTCATTTCATTGAGATAAACACATTGGCAGAATATCAGCCAAGTTGCATTCACTGCTCGTAGCAATTGAGACAAACCGTGGAACATATTGTGGATTTCCGCCAACTTGCAGAACTCGCCGAGACAAACACTTTACGACTATCTCATTTCATTGAGATACACACATTGGCAGAATATGAGACAAATGGCATTCACTGCTCGAAGGTATTCAGAGAAACTTTGGAACCCATTGTGGATTTATTGCAACTTGCTGAACTCATGGAGATAAGGACTTTACCACTTTCTCATTTCATTGAGATAAACTCATTGGCAGAATATCAGCCAAGGTGCATTCACTGCTCGAAGGTATTCCGAGAACCTTTGGAACCTATTGTGGATTTCTCCCAATTTGCTGAACTGAACGAGATCAGAACTTTACCACTTTCTCATTTCATTGTGATACACACATTGGCAGAAGATCAGCCAAAAGGCATTCACTACACGAAGGCATTTAGTGAATCTTTGGATTCCATTGGCGAATTCTTACAACTTGCTGAACTCATGGTGATGAGGACTTTGCCACCTTCTCATTTCATTGAGATAAACACATTGGCAGAATATCAGCCAAGTTGCATTCACTGCTCGAAGCAATTCAGAGAAACCTTGGAACCTATTGTGGGTTTCCCCCAACTGGCTGAACTCACCGAGACAAACACTTTACCACTTTCTCATTTCATTGAGATACACACATAGACAGAATATTAGCCAAATGGCATTCACTGCTCGTAGATATTCCGAGAAAATTTGTAACCTATTGTGGAATTCTTCTAATTCCTGAACTCATCGAGATAAACAATGAACCAATTTCCCATTTCATTGAGCAACTCACATTGGCAGCATATCAGCCAAATGGTATTCACTGCTCGAAGGTATTCCGAGAAACTTTGGAACTTATTGTGGATTTCTTGCAACTTGCTGAACTCATGGAGATAAGGACTTTACCACTTTCTCATTTCATTGTGATGCACGCATTGGCAGAATATCAGCCAAATGCCATTCTCTACACGAAGGCATTCAGTGAATCTTTGGAACCTACTGGGGATTTCTTCCAACTTGCTGAATTCATCGAGATAAGAACTTTACCTCTATCTCATTTCGTTGTGATACACACATTGGAAGAATATCAGAAAAATGGCTTTGACTGCGCGAAGGTATTCAGAGAAACGATGGAACCGATTGTGGATTTCTTGCAAATTGCTGAACTCATTGAGATACACACATAGACAGAATATCAGCCCAATGGCATTCACTGCTCGACGGTATTCAGAGAACATTTGGAACCTATTGTGGATTTCCCCCAACTTGCTGAACTCACCGAGACAAACAGTTTACGACATTCTCATTTCATTGAGATGCACACATTGGCAGAATATCAGCCAAGTGGCATTCACTGCTCGAAGGTATTCCGAGAAACTTTGGAACCTATTGTGGATTTCTTCCAATTTGCTGGACTGAACGAGATAAACACTTTACCACTTTCTCATTTCATTGTGATACACACTTTGGCAGACTATCAGCAAAATGGCATTCACCACTCGAAGGTATTCAGAGAAACTTTGGAACCGATTGTGGATTTCTTGCAACTTGCTGAACTCATGGAGATAAGGACTTTACCACTTTGTCATTTCATTGAGATAAACTCATTGGCAGAATATCAGCCAAATGGCATTCACTTCTCGAAGGTATTCCGAGAAACTTTGTAACCGACTGTGGATTTCTTCCCAATTGCTGAACTCATCGAGATAAACAATGAACCAATTTCCCATTTCATTGAGATACACACATTGGCAGATAATCGGCCAGCTGGCGTTCACTGCTCGAAGGTATTCCGAGAAACTTTGGAACCTATTGTGGATTTCTTCCAATTTACCGAACTTAACGACATCAGGACTCTACCACGTTCTCATTTCATTGTGATACACACATTGGCAGAATATCAGCCAAATGGCATTCACTACACGAAGGCATTCAGTGAAGCATTGGAACCCATTGGTGATTTCTTACAACTTGCTGAACTCATGGAGATAAGGACTTTACCAATTTCTCATTTCACTGAGATACACACATAGACAGAATATCAGCCCAATGGCATTCACTGCTCGACGGTATTCAGAGAACATTTGGGACCTATTGTGGATTTCCCCCAACTTGCTGAACTCACCGAGACAAACACTTTACCACTTTTTCATTTCATTGAGATAAAGAAATTGTCAGAATAACAGCCAAATTGCATTCACTGCTCGAAGGTATTCAGAGAAACTTTGGAACTTATTGCGGATTTCTTCCAACTTGCTGAATTCATCGAGATAAGAACATTACCACTATCTCATTTCATTGACATACACACATTGGCAGAATATCAGACGAATGGCAGTCACTGCTCGAAGGTATTCAGAGAAACTTTGGAACCGAGTGTGGATTTCTTCCAACTTGCTGAACTCATGAAGATAAGGACTTTACCACTTTCTCATTTCATTGAGATACACACATAGACAGAATATCAGCCAAATGGCATTCACTGCTCGTAGATATTCCGAGAAACTTTGTAACCTATTGTGGAATTCTTCTAATTCCTGAACTCATCGAGATAAACAATGAACCAATTTCTCATTTCATTGAGCTACTCACATTGGCAGCATATCAGCCAAATGGTATTCACTGCTCGAAGGTATTCCGAGAAACTTTGGAACTTATTGTGGATTTCTTGCAGCTTGCTGAACTCATGGAGATAAGGACTTTACCACTTTCTCATTTCATTGTGATGCACGCATTGGCAGAATATCAGCCAAATGCCATTCTCTACACGAAGGCATTCAGTGAATCTTTGGAACCTACTGGGGATTTCTTCCAACTTGCTGAATTCATCGAGATAAGAACTTTACCTCTATCTCATTTCGTTGTGATACACACATTGGAAGAATATCAGAAAAATGGCTTTGACTGCGCGAAGGTATTCAGAGAAACGATGGAACCGATTGTGGATTTCTTGCAAATTGCTGAACTCATTGAGATACACACATAGACAGAATATCAGCCCAATGGCATTCACTGCTCGACGGTATTCAGAGAACATTTGGAACCTATTGTGGATTTCCCCCAACTTGCTGAACTCACCGAGACAAACAGTTTACGACATTCTCATTTCATTGAGATACACACATTGGCAGAATATCAGCCAAGTGGCATTCACTGCTCGAAGGTATTCCGAGAAACTTTGGAACCTATTGTGGATTTCTTCCAATTTGCTGGACTGAACGAGATAAACACTTTACCACTTTCTCATTTCATTGTGATACACACATTGGCAGACTATCAGCAAAATGGCATTCACCACTCGAAGGTATTCAGAGAAACTTTGGAACCGATTGTGGATTTCTTGCAACTTGCTGAACTCATGGAGATAAGGACTTTACCACTTTGTCATTTCATTGAGATAAACTCATTGGCAGAATATCAGCCAAATGGCATTCACTTCTCGAAGGTATTCCGAGAAACTTTGTAACCGACTGTGGATTTCTTCCCAATTGCTGAACTCATCGAGATAAACAATGAACCAATTTCCCATTTCATTGAGATACACACATTGGCAGATAATCGGCCAACTGGCGTTCACTGCTCGAAGGTATTCCGAGAAACTTTGGAACCTATTGTGGATTTCTTCCAATTTACCGAACTTAACGACATCAGGACTCTACCACGTTCTCATTTCATTGTGATACACACATTGGCAGAATATCAGCCAAATGGCATTCACTACACGAAGGCATTCAGTGAAGCATTGGAACCCATTGGTGATTTCTTACAACTTGCTGAACTCATGGAGATAAGGACTTTACCAATTTCTCATTTCACTGAGATACACACATAGACAGAATATCAGCCCAATGGCATTCACTGCTCGACGGTATTCAGAGAACATTTGGAACCTATTGTGGATTTCCCCCAACTTGCTGAACTCACCGAGACAAACACTTTACCACTTTTTCATTTCATTGAGATAAAGAAATTGTCAGAATAACAGCCAAATTGCATTCACTGCTCGAAGGTATTCAGAGAAACTTTGGAACTTATTGCGGATTTCTTCCAACTTGCTGAATTCATCGAGATAAGAACATTACCACTATCTCATTTCATTGACATACACACATTGGCAGAATATCAGACGAATGGCAGTCACTGCTCGAAGGTATTCAGAGAAACTTTGGAACCGAGTGTGGATTTCTTCCAACTTGCTGAACTCATGAAGATAAGGACTTTACCACTTTCTCATTTCATTGAGATACACACATAGACAGAATATCAGCCAAGTTGCATTCACTGCTCAAAGCAATTAAGAGAAACCTTGGAACCTATTGTGGATTTCTTGCAACTTGCTGAACTCATGGAGATAAGGACTTTACCACTTTCTCATTTCAATGAGATACACACATTGGCAGAATATCAGCCAAATGGCATTCACTGCTCGAAGGTATTCCGAGAACCTTTGGAACCTATTGTGGATTTCTCCCAATTTGCTGAACTGAACGAGATCAGAACTTTACCACTTTCTCATTTCATTGTGATACACACATTGGCAGAAGATCAGCCAAATGGCATTCACTACACGAAGGCATTTAGTGAATCTTTGGAATCCATTGGCGATTTCTTACAACTTGCTGAACTCATGGAGATAAGGACTTTACCACTTTCTCATTTCATTGTGATGCACGCATTGGCAGAATATCAGCCAAATGCCATTCTCTACACGAAGGCATTCAGTGAATCTTTGGAACCTACTGGGGATTTCTTCCAACTTGCTGAATTCATCGAGATAAGAACTTTACCTCTACCTCATTTCGTTGTGATACACACATTGGAAGAATATCAGAAAAATGGCATTGACTGCTCGAAGGTATTCAGAGAAACGTTGGAATCGATTGTGGATTTCTTGCAAATTGCTGAACTCATTGAGATACACACATAGACAGAATATCAGCCCAATGGCATTCACTGCTCGACGGTATTCAGAGAACATTTGGAACCTATTGTGGATTTCCCCCAACTTGCTGAACTCACCGAGACAAACACTTTACCACTTTTTCATTTCATTGAGATAAAGAAATTGTCAGAATAACAGCCAAATTGCATTCACTGCTCGAAGGTATTCAGAGAAACTTTGGAACTTATTGCGGATTTCTTCCAACTTGCTGAATTCATCGAGATAAGAACATTACCACTATCTCATTTCATTGACATACACACATTGGCAGAATATCAGACGAATGGCAGTCACTGCTCGAAGGTATTCAGAGAAACTTTGGAACCGAGTGTGGATTTCTTCCAACTTGCTGAACTCATGAAGATAAGGACTTTACCACTTTCTCATTTCATTGAGATACACACATAGACAGAATATCAGCCAAATGGCATTCACTGCTCGTAGATATTCCGAGAAACTTTGTAACCTATTGTAGAATTCTTCTAATTCCTGAACTCATCGAGATAAACAATGAACCAATTTCTCATTTCATTGAGCTACTCACATTGGCAGCATATCACCCAAATGGTTTTCACTGCTCGAAGGTATTCCGAGAAACTTTGGAACTTATTGTGGATTTCTTGCAACTTGCTGAACTCCTGGAGATAAGGACTTTACCACTTTCTCATTTCATTGTGAAGCACGCATTGGCAGAATATCAGCCAAATGCCATTCTCTACACGAAGGCATTCAGTGAATCTTTGGAACCTACTGGGGATTTCTTCCAACTTGCTGAATTCATCGAGATAAGAACTTTACCTCTATCTCATTTCATTGTGATACACACATTGGCAGAATATCAGAAAAATGGCATTGACTGCTCGAAGGTATTCAGAGAAACGTTGGAACCGATTGTGGATTTCTTGCAAATTGCTGAACTCATGGAGATAAGGACTTTACCATTTTCTCATTTCATTGAGATGCACACATAGACAGAATATCAGCCCAATGGCATTCACTGCTCGACGGTATTCAGAGAACATTTGGAACCTATTGTGGATTTCCCCCAACTTGCTGAACTCACCGAGACAAACATTTTACGACATTCTCATTTCATTGAGATACGCACATTGGCAGAATAGCAGCCAAGTGGCATTCACTGCTCGAAGGTATTCCGAGAAACTTTGGAACCTATTGTGGATTTCTTCCAATTTGCTGGACTGAACGAGATAAACACTTTACCACTTTCTCATTTCATTGTGATACACACATCGGCAGACTATCAGCCAAATGGCATTCACCACTCGAAGGTATTCAGAGAAGCTTTGGAACCGATTGTGGATTTCTAGCAACTTGCTGAACTCATGGAGATAAGGACTTTGTCATTTCATTGAGATAAACTCATTGGCAGAATATCAGCCAAATGGCATTCACTGCTCGACGGTATTCCGAGAAACTTTGTAACCGACTGTGGATTTCTTCCCAATTGCTGAACTCATCGAGATAAACAATGAACCAATTTCCCATTTCATTGAGATACACACATTGGCAGATAATCGGTCAACTGGCGTTCACTGCTCGAAGGTATTCCGAGAAACTTTGGAACTATTGTGGATTTCTTCCAATTTGCTGAACTTAACGACATCAGGACTCTACCACGTTCTCATTTCATTGTGATACACACATTGGCAGAATATCAGCCAAATGGCATTCACTACACGAAGGCATTCAGTGAATCATTGGAACCCATTGGTGATTTCTTACAACTTGCTGAACTCATGGAGATAAGGACTTTACCACTTACTCATTTCATTGAGATAAACACATTGGCAGAATATCAGCCAAGTTGCATTCACTGCTCGAAGCAATTCAGAGAAACGTTGGAACCTATTGTGCATTTCCCACAACTTGCAGAACTCACCGAGACAAACACTTTACGACTTTCTCATTTCACTGAGATACACACATTAGCAGAATATCAGACAAATGGCATTCACTGCTCGAAGGTATTCAGAGAAACTTTGGAACCGATTGTGGATTTATTACAACTTGCTGAACTCATGGAGATAAGGACTTTACCACTTTCTCATTTCATTGTGATGCACGCATTGGCAGAATATCAGCCAAGTGCCATTCTCTACACGAAGGCATTCAGTGAATCTTTGGAACCTACTGGGGATTTCTTCCAACTTGCTGAATTCATCGAGATAAGAACTTTACCTCTATCTCATTTCATTGTGATACACACATTGGCAGAATATCAGAAAAATGGCATTGACTGCTCGAAGGTATTCAGAGAAACTTTGGAACCCATTGTGGATTTATTGCAACTTGCTGAACTCATGGAGATAAGGATTTTACCACTTTCTCATTTCATTGAGATAAACTCATTGGCAGAATATCAGCCAAGTTGCATTCACTGCTCAAAGCAATTAAGAGAAACCTTGGAACCTATTGTGGATTTCTTGCAACTTGCTGAACTCATGGAGATAAGGACTTTACCACTTTCTCATTTCAATGAGATACACACATTGGCAGAATATCAGCCAAATGGCATTCACTGCTCGAAGGTATTCCGAGAACCTTTGGAACCTATTGTGGATTTCTTCCAATTTGCTGAACTGAACGAGATCAGAACTTTACCACTTTCTCATTTCATTGTGATACACACATTGGCAGAAGATCAGCCAAATGGCATTCAATACACGAAGGCATTTAGTGAATCTTTGGAATCCATTGGCGATTTCTTACAACTTGCTGAACTCATGGTGATGAGGACTTTGCCACCTTCTCATTTCATTGAGATAAACACATTGGCAGAATATCAGCCAAGTTGCATTCACTGCTCGAAGCAATTCAGAGAAACCTTGGAACCTATTGTGGGTTTCCCCCAACTGGCTGAACTCACCGAGACAAACACTTTACCACTTTCTCATTTCATTGAGATAAATAAATTGTCAGAATAACAGCCAAATTGCATTCACTGCTCGAAGGTATTCAGAGAAACTTTGGAACTTATTGCGGATTTCTTCCAACTTGCTGAATTCATCGAGATAAGAACATTACCACTATCTCATTTCATTGACATACACGCATTGGCAGAATATCAGACAAATGGCAGTCACTGCTCGAAGGTATTCAGATAAACTTTGGAACCGAGTGTGGATTTCTTCCAACTTGCTGAACTCATGAAGATAAGGACTTTACCACTTTCTCATTTCATTGAGATACACACATAGACAGAATATCAGCCAAATGGCATTCACTGCTCGTAGATATTCCGAGAAACTTTGTAACCTATTGTGGAATTCTTCTAATTCCTGAACTCATCGAGATAAACAATGAACCAATTTCTCATTTCATTGAGCTACTCACATTGGCAGCATATCAGCCAAATGGTATTCACTGCTCGAAGGTATTCCGAGAAACTTTGGAACTTATTGTGGATTTCTTGCAGCTTGCTGAACTCATGGAGATAAGGACTTTACCACTTTCTCATTTCATTGTGATGCACGCATTGGCAGAATATCAGCCAAATGCCATTCTCTACACGAAGGCATTCAGTGAATCTTTGGAACCTACTGGGGATTTCTTCCAACTTGCTGAATTCATCGAGATAAGAACTTTACCTCTATCTCATTTCGTTGTGATACACACATTGGAAGAATATCAGAAAAATGGCTTTGACTGCGCGAAGGTATTCAGAGAAACGATGGAACCGATTGTGGATTTCTTGCAAATTGCTGAACTCATTGAGATACACACATAGACAGAATATCAGCCCAATGGCATTCACTGCTCGACGGTATTCAGAGAACATTTGGAACCTATTGTGGATTTCCCCCAACTTGCTGAACTCACCGAGACAAACAGTTTACGACATTCTCATTTCATTGAGATACACACATTGGCAGAATATCAGCCAAGTGGCATTCACTGCTCGAAGGTATTCCGAGAAACTTTGGAACCTATTGTGGATTTCTTCCAATTTGCTGGACTGAACGAGATAAACACTTTACCACTTTCTCATTTCATTGTGATACACACATTGGCAGACTATCAGCAAAATGGCATTCACCACTCGAAGGTATTCAGAGAAACTTTGGAACCGATTGTGGATTTCTTGCAACTTGCTGAACTCATGGAGATAAGGACTTTACCACTTTGTCATTTCATTGAGATAAACTCATTGGCAGAATATCAGCCAAATGGCATTCACTTCTCGAAGGTATTCCGAGAAACTTTGTAACCGACTGTGGATTTCTTCCCAATTGCTGAACTCATCGAGATAAACAATGAACCAATTTCCCATTTCATTGAGATACACACATTGGCAGATAATCGGCCAACTGGCGTTCACTGCTCGAAGGTATTCCGAGAAACTTTGGAACCTATTGTGGATTTCTTCCAATTTACCGAACTTAACGACATCAGGACTCTACCACGTTCTCATTTCATTGTGATACACACATTGGCAGAATATCAGCCAAATGGCATTCACTACACGAAGGCATTCAGTGAAGCATTGGAACCCATTGGTGATTTCTTACAACTTGCTGAACTCATGGAGATAAGGACTTTACCAATTTCTCATTTCACTGAGATACACACATAGACAGAATATCAGCCCAATGGCATTCACTGCTCGACGGTATTCAGAGAACATTTGGAACCTATTGTGGATTTCCCCCAACTTGCTGAACTCACCGAGACAAACACTTTACCACTTTTTCATTTCATTGAGATAAAGAAATTGTCAGAATAACAGCCAAATTGCATTCACTGCTCGAAGGTATTCAGAGAAACTTTGGAACTTATTGCGGATTTCTTCCAACTTGCTGAATTCATCGAGATAAGAACATTACCACTATCTCATTTCATTGACATACACACATTGGCAGAATATCAGACGAATGGCAGTCACTGCTCGAAGGTATTCAGAGAAACTTTGGAACCGAGTGTGGATTTCTTCCAACTTGCTGAACTCATGAAGATAAGGACTTTACCACTTTCTCATTTCATTGAGATACACACATAGACAGAATATCAGCCAAATGGCATTCACTGCTCGTAGATATTCCGAGAAACTTTGTAACCTATTGTGGAATTCTTCTAATTCCTGAACTCATCGAGATAAACAATGAACCAATTTCTCATTTCATTGAGCTACTCACATTGGCAGCATATCAGCCAAATGGTATTCACTGCTCGAAGGTATTCCGAGAAACTTTGGAACTTATTGTGGATTTCTTGCAACTTGCTGAACTCATGGAGATAAGGACTTTACCACTTTCTCATTTCATTGTGATGCACGCATTGGCAGAATATCAGCCAAATGCCATTCTCTACACGAAGGCATTCAGTGAATCTTTGGAACCTACTGGGGATTTCTTCCATCTTGCTGAATTCATCGAGATAAGATCTTTACCTCTATCTCATTTCGTTGTGATACACACATTGGAAGAATATCAGAAAAATAGCATTGACTGCTCGAAGGTATTCAGAGAAACGTTGGAATCGATTGTGGATTTCTTGCAAATTGCTGAACTCATTGAGATACACACATAGACAGAATATCAGCCCAATGGCATTCACTGCTCGACGGTATTCAGAGAATATTTGGAACCTATTGTGGATTTCCCCCAACTTGCTGAACTCACCGAGACAAACAGTTTACGACATTCTCATTTCATTGAGATACACACATTGGCAGAATATCAGCCAAGTGGCATTCACTGCTCGAAGGTATTCCGAGAAACTTTGGAACCTATTGTGGATTTCTTCCAATTTGGTGAACTGAACGACATAAGGACTTTACCACTTTCTCATTTCATTGAGATACACACATTGGCAGAATATCATCCAAGTCGCATTCACTGCTCGAAGGTTTTCCGAGAAACTTTGGAACCTATTGTGGATTTCTTCCAATTTGCTGAACTGAACGACATCAAGACTCTACCACTTTCTCATTTCATTGAGATAAACACATTGGCAGAATATCAGCCAAGTTGCATTCACTGCTCGTAGCAATTGAGACAAACCGTGGAACATATTGTGGATTTCCGCCAACTTGCAGAACTCGCCGAGACAAACACTTTACGACTATCTCATTTCATTGAGATACACACATTGGCAGAATATGAGACAAATGGCATTCACTGCTCGAAGGTATTCAGAGAAACTTTGGAACCCATTGTGGATTTATTGCAACTTGCTGAACTCATGGAGATAAGGACTTTACCACTTTCTCATTTCATTGAGATAAACTCATTGGCAGAATATCAGCCAAGGTGCATTCACTGCTCGAAGGTATTCCGAGAACCTTTGGAACCTATTGTGGATTTCTCCCAATTTGCTGAACTGAACGAGATCAGAACTTTACCACTTTCTCATTTCATTGTGATACACACATTGGCAGAAGATCAGCCAAATGGCATTCACTACACGAAGGCATTTAGTGAATCTTTGGATTCCATTGGCGAATTCTTACAACTTGCTGAACTCATGGTGATGAGGACTTTGCCACCTTCTCATTTCATTGAGATAAACACATTGGCAGAATATCAGCCAAGTTGCATTCACTGCTCGAAGCAATTCAGAGAAACCTTGGAACCTATTGTGGGTTTCCCCCAACTGGCTGAACTCACCGAGACAAACACTTTACCACTTTCTCATTTCATTGAGATACACACATAGACAGAATATTAGCCAAATGGCATTCACTGCTCGTAGATATTACGAGAAAATTTGTAACCTATTGTGGAATTCTTCTAATTCCTGAACTCATCGAGATAAACAATGAACCAATTTCTCATTTCATTGAGCTACTCACATTGGCAGCATATCAGCCAAATGGTATTCACTGCTCGAAGGTATTCCGAGAAACTTTGGAACTTATTGTGGATTTCTTGCAACTTGCTGAACTCATGGAGATAAGGACTTTACCACTTTCTCATTTCATTGTGATGCACGCATTGGCAGAATATCAGCCAAATGCCATTCTCTACACGAAGGCATTCAGTGAATCTTTGGAACCTACTGGGGATTTCTTCCAACTTGCTGAATTCATCGAGATAAGAACTTTACCTCTACCTCATTTCGTTGTGATACACACATTGGAAGAATATCAGAAAAATGGCATTGACTGCTCGAAGGTATTCAGAGAAACGTTGGAATCGATTGTGGATTTCTTGCAAATTGCTGAACTCATTGAGATACACACATAGACAGAATATCAGCCCAATGGCATTCACTGCTCGACGGTATTCAGAGAACATTTGGAACCTATTGTGGATTTCCCCCAACTTGCTGAACTCACCGAGACAAACACTTTACCACTTTTTCATTTCATTGAGATAAAGAAATTGTCAGAATAACAGCCAAATTGCATTCACTGCTCGAAGGTATTCAGAGAAACTTTGGAACTTATTGCGGATTTCTTCCAACTTGCTGAATTCATCGAGATAAGAACATTACCACTATCTCATTTCATTGACATACACACATTGGCAGAATATCAGACGAATGGCAGTCACTGCTCGAAGGTATTCAGAGAAACTTTGGAACCGAGTGTGGATTTCTTCCAACTTGCTGAACTCATGAAGATAAGGACTTTACCACTTTCTCATTTCATTGAGATACACACATAGACAGAATATCAGCCAAATGGCATTCACTGCTCGTAGATATTCCGAGAAACTTTGTAACCTATTGTAGAATTCTTCTAATTCCTGAACTCATCGAGATAAACAATGAACCAATTTCTCATTTCATTGAGCTACTCACATTGGCAGCATATCACCCAAATGGTTTTCACTGCTCGAAGGTATTCCGAGAAACTTTGGAACTTATTGTGGATTTCTTGCAACTTGCTGAACTCCTGGAGATAAGGACTTTACCACTTTCTCATTTCATTGTGATGCACGCATTGGCAGAATATCAGCCAAATGCCATTCTCTACACGAAGGCATTCAGTGAATCTTTGGAACCTACTGGGGATTTCTTCCAACTTGCTGAATTCATCGAGATAAGAACTTTACCTCTATCTCATTTCATTGTGATACACACATTGGCAGAATATCAGAAAAATGGCATTGACTGCTCGAAGGTATTCAGAGAAACGTTGGAACCGATTGTGGATTTCTTGCAAATTGCTGAACTCATGGAGATAAGGACTTTACCATTTTCTCATTTCATTGAGATACACACATAGACAGAACATCAGCCCAATGGCATTCACTGCTCGACGGTATTCAGAGAACATTTGGAACCTATTGTGGATTTCCCCCAACTTGCTGAACTCACCGAGACAAACATTTTACGACATTCTCATTTCATTGAGATACGCACATTGGCAGAATATCAGCCAAGTGGCATTCACTGCTCGAAGGTATTCCGAGAAACTTTGGAACCTATTGTGGATTTCTTCCAATTTGCTGGACTGAACGAGATAAACACATTACCACTTTCTCATTTCATTGTGATACACACATCGGCAGACTATCAGCCAAATGGCATTCACCACTCGAAGGTATTCAGAGAAGCTTTGGAACCGATTGTGGATTTCTAGCAACTTGCTGAACTCATGGAGATAAGGACTTTACCACTTTGTCATTTCATTGAGATAAACTCATTGGCAGAATATCAGCCAAATGGCATTCACTGCTCGACGGTATTCCGAGAAACTTTGTAACCGACTGTGGATTTCTTCCCAATTGCTGAACTCATCGAGATAAACAATGAACCAATTTCCCATTTCATTGAGATACACACATTGTCAGATAATCGGTCAACTGGCGTTCACTGCTCGAAGGTATTCCGAGAAACTTTGGAACTATTGTGGATTTCTTCCAATTTGCTGAACTTAACGACATCAGGACTCTACCACGTTCTCATTTCATTGTGATACACACATTGGCAGAATATCAGCCAAATGGCATTCACTACACGAAGGCATTCAGTGAATCATTGGAACCTATTGGTGATTTCTTACAACTTGCTGAACTCATGGAGATAAGGACTTTACCACTTACTCATTTCATTGAGATAAACACATTGGCAGAATATCAGCCAAGTTGCATTCACTGCTCGAAGCAATTCAGAGAAACGTTGGAACCTATTGTGCATTTCGCACAACTTGCAGAACTCACCGAGACAAACACTTTACGACTTTCTCATTTCACTGAGATACACACATTAGCAGAATATCAGACAAATGGCATTCACTGCTCGAAGGTATTCCGAGAAACTTTGGAACCTATTGTGGATTTCTTCCAATTTACCGAACTTAACGACATCAGGACTCTACCACGTTCTCATTTCATTGTGATACACACATTGGCAGAATATCAGCCAAATGGCATTCACTACACGAAGGCATTCAGTGAAGCATTGGAACCCATTGGTGATTTCTTACAACTTGCTGAACTCATGGAGATAAGGACTTTACAAATTTCTCATTTCACTGAGATACACACATAGACAGAATATCAGCCCAATGGCATTCACTGCTCGACGGTATTCAGAGAACATTTGGAACCTATTGTGGATTTCCCCCAACTTGCTGAACTCACCGAGACAAACACTTTACCACTTTTTCATTTCATTGAGATAAAGAAATTGTCAGAATAACAGCCAAATTGCATTCACTGCTCGAAGGTATTCAGAGAAACTTTGGAACTTATTGCGGATTTCTTCCAACTTGCTGAATTCATCGAGATAAGAACATTACCACTATCTCATTTCATTGACATACACACATTGGCAGAATATCAGACGAATGGCAGTCACTGCTCGAAGGTATTCAGAGAAACTTTGGAACCGAGTGTGGATTTCTTCCAACTTGCTGAACTCATGAAGATAAGGACTTTACCACTTTCTCATTTCATTGAGATACACACATAGACAGAATATCAGCCAAATGGCATTCACTGCTCGTAGATATTCCGAGAAACTTTGTAACCTATTGTGGAATTCTTCTAATTCCTGAACTCATCGAGATAAACAATGAACCAATTTCTCATTTCATTGAGCTACTCACATTGGCAGCATATCAGCCAAATGGTATTCACTGCTCGAAGGTATTCCGAGAAACTTTGGAACTTATTGTGGATTTCTTGCAACTTGCTGAACTCATGGAGATAAGGACTTTACCACTTTCTCATTTCATTGTGATGCACGCATTGGCAGAATATCAGCCAAATGCCATTCTCTACACGAAGGCATTCAGTGAATCTTTGGAACCTACTGGGGATTTCTTCCATCTTGCTGAATTCATCGAGATAAGATCTTTACCTCTATCTCATTTCGTTGTGATACACACATTGGAAGAATATCAGAAAAATAGCATTGACTGCTCGAAGGTATTCAGAGAAACGTTGGAATCGATTGTGGATTTCTTGCAAATTGCTGAACTCATTGAGATACACACATAGACAGAATATCAGCCCAATGGCATTCACTGCTCGACGGTATTCAGAGAATATTTGGAACCTATTGTGGATTTCCCCCAACTTGCTGAACTCACCGAGACAAACAGTTTACGACATTCTCATTTCATTGAGATACACACATTGGCAGAATATCAGCCAAGTGGCATTCACTGCTCGAAGGTATTCCGAGAAACTTTGGAACCTATTGTGGATTTCTTCCAATTTGGTGAACTGAACGACATAAGGACTTTACCACTTTCTCATTTCATTGAGATACACACATTGGCAGAATATCATCCAAGTCGCATTCACTGCTCGAAGGTTTTCCGAAAAACTTTGGAACCTATTGTGGATTTCTTCCAATTTGCTGAACTGAACGACATCAAGACTCTACCACTTTCTCATTTCATTGAGATAAACACATTGGCAGAATATCAGCCAAGTTGCATTCACTGCTCGTAGCAATTGAGACAAACCGTGGAACATATTGTGGATTTCCGCCAACTTGCAGAACTCGCCGAGACAAACACTTTACGACTATCTCATTTCATTGAGATACACACATTGGCAGAATATGAGACAAATGGCATTCACTGCTCGAAGGTATTCAGAGAAACTTTGGAACCCATTGTGGATTTCTTGCAACTTGCTGAACTCATGGAGATAAGGACTTTACCACTTTGTCATTTCATTGAGATAAACTCATTGGCAGAATATCAGCCAAGGTGCATTCACTGCTCGAAGGTATTCCGAGAACCTTTGGAACCTATTGTGGATTTCTCCCAATTTGCTGAACTGAACGAGATCAGAACTTTACCACTTTCTCATTTCATTGTGATACACACATTGGCAGAAGATCAGCCAAATGGCATTCACTACACGAAGGCATTTAGTGAATCTTTGGATTCCATTGGCGAATTCTTACAACTTGCTGAACTCATGGTGATGAGGACTTTGCCACCTTCTCATTTCATTGAGATAAACACATTGGCAGAATATCAGCCAAGTTGCATTCACTGCTCGAAGCAATTCAGAGAAACCTTGGAACCTATTGTGGGTTTCCCCCAACTGGCTGAACTCACCGAGACAAACACTTTACCACTTTCTCATTTCATTGAGATACACACATAGACAGAATATTAGCCAAATGGCATTCACTGCTCGTAGATATTACGAGAAAATTTGTAACCTATTGTGGAATTCTTCTAATTCCTGAACTCATCGAGATAAACAATGAACCAATTTCTCATTTCATTGAGCTACTCACATTGGCAGCATATCAGCCAAATGGTATTCACTGCTCGAAGGTATTCCGAGAAACTTTGGAACTTATTGTGGATTTCTTCCAACTTGCTGAACTCATGGAGATAAGGACTTTACCACTTTCTCATTTCATTGTGATGCACGCATTGGCAGAATATCAGCCAAATGCCATTCTCTACACGAAGGCATTCAGTGAATCTTTGGAACCTACTGGGGATTTCTTCCAACTTGCTGAATTCATCGAGATAAGAACTTTACCTCTACCTCATTTCGTTGTGATACACACATTGGAAGAATATCAGAAAAATGGCATT
Organism: Carcharhinus amblyrhynchos; assembly: GCF_965287045.1. Taxonomy (NCBI): domain Eukaryota; kingdom Metazoa; phylum Chordata; class Chondrichthyes; order Carcharhiniformes; family Carcharhinidae; genus Carcharhinus; species Carcharhinus amblyrhynchos. The sequence continues at coordinate 656,315 of NW_027649833.1, read as the reverse complement.
GACTGCTCGAAGGTATTCAGAGAAACGTTGGAATCGATTGTGGATGTCTTGCAAATTGCTGAACTCATTGAGATACACACATAGACAGAATATCAGCCCAATGGCATTCACTGCTCGACGGTATTCAGAGAACATTTGGAACCTATTGTGGATTTCCCCCAACTTGCTGAACTCACCGAGACAAACACTTTACCACTTTTTCATTTCATTGAGATAAAGAAATTGTCAGAATAACAGCCAAATTGCATTCACTGCTCGAAGGTATTCAGAGAAACTTTGGAACTTATTGCGGATTTCTTCCAACTTGCTGAATTCATCGAGATAAGAACATTACCACTATCTCATTTCATTGACATACACACATTGGCAGAATATCAGACGAATGGCAGTCACTGCTCGAAGGTATTCAGAGAAACTTTGGAACCGAGTGTGGATTTCTTCCAACTTGCTGAACTCATGAAGATAAGGACTTTACCACTTTCTCATTTCATTGAGATACACACATAGACAGAATATCAGCCAAATGGCATTCACTGCTCGTAGATATTCCGAGAAACTTTGTAACCTATTGTAGAATTCTTCTAATTCCTGAACTCATCGAGATAAACAATGAACCAATTTCTCATTTCATTGAGCTACTCACATTGGCAGCATATCACCCAAATGGTTTTCACTGCTCGAAGGTATTCCGAGAAACTTTGGAACTTATTGTGGATTTCTTGCAACTTGCTGAACTCCTGGAGATAAGGACTTTACCACTTTCTCATTTCATTGTGATGCACGCATTGGCAGAATATCAGCCAAATGCCATTCTCTACACGAAGGCATTCAGTGAATCTTTGGAACCTACTGGGGATTTCTTCCAACTTGCTGAATTCATCGAGATAAGAACTTTACCTCTATCTCATTTCATTGTGATACACACATTGGCAGAATATCAGAAAAATGGCATTGACTGCTCGAAGGTATTCAGAGAAACGTTGGAACCGATTGTGGATTTCTTGCAAATTGCTGAACTCATGGAGATAAGGACTTTACCATTTTCTCATTTCATTGAGATGCACACATAGACAGAATATCAGCCCAATGGCATTCACTGCTCGACGGTATTCAGAGAACATTTGGAACCTATTGTGGATTTCCCCCAACTTGCTGAACTCACCGAGACAAACATTTTACGACATTCTCATTTCATTGAGATACGCACATTGGCAGAATATCAGCCAAGTAGCATTCACTGCTCGAAGATATTCCGAGAAACTTTGGAACCTATTGTGGATTTCTTCCAATTTGCTGGACTGAACGAGATAAACACTTTACCACTTTCTCATTTCATTGTGATACACACATCGGCAGACTATCAGCCAAATGGCATTCACCACTCGAAGGTATTCAGAGAAGCTTTGGAACCGATTGTGGATTTCTAGCAACTTGCTGAACTCATGGAGATAAGGACTTTACCACTTTGTCATTTCATTGAGATAAACTCATTGGCAGAATATCAGCCAAATGGCATTCACTGCTCGACGGTATTCCGAGAAACTTTGTAACCGACTGTGGATTTCTTCCCAATTGCTGAACTCATCGAGATAAACAATGAACCAATTTCCCATTTCATTGAGATACACACATTGTCAGATAATCGGTCAACTGGCGTTCACTGCTCGAAGGTATTCCGAGAAACTTTGGAACTATTGTGGATTTCTTCCAATTTGCTGAACTTAACGACATCAGGACTCTACCACGTTCTCATTTCATTGTGATACACACATTGGCAGAATATCAGCCAAATGGCATTCACTACACGAAGGCATTCAGTGAATCATTGGAACCCATTGGTGATTTCTTACAACTTGCTGAACTCATGGAGATAAGGACTTTACCACTTACTCATTTCATTGAGATAAACACATTGGCAGAATATCAGCCAAGTTGCATTCACTGCTCGAAGCAATTCAGAGAAACGTTGGAACCTATTGTGCATTTCCCACAACTTGCAGAACTCACCGAGACAAACACTTTACGACTTTCTCATTTCACTGAGATACACACATTAGCAGAATATCAGACAAATGGCATTCACTGCTCGAAGGTATTCAGAGAAACTTTGGAACCGATTGTGGATTTATTACAACTTGCTGAACTCATGGAGATAAGGACTTTACCACTTTCTCATTTCATTGTGATGCACGCATTGGCAGAATATCAGCCAAGTGCCATTCTCTACACGAAGGCATTCAGTGAATCTTTGGAACCTACTGGGGATTTCTTCCAACTTGCTGAATTCATCGAGATAAGAACTTTACCTCTATCTCATTTCATTGTGATACACACATTGGCAGAATATCAGAAAAATGGCATTGACTGCTCGAAGGTATTCAGAGAAACTTTGGAACCCATTGCGGATTTATTGCAACTTGCTGAACTCATGGAGATAAGGACTTTACCACTTTCTCATTTCATTGAGATAAACTCATTGGCAGAATATCAGCCAAGTTGCATTCACTGCTCAAAGCAATTAAGAGAAACCTTGGAACCTATTGTGGATTTCTTGCAACTTGCTGAACTCATGGAGATAAGGACTTTACCACTTTCTCATTTCAATGAGATACACACATTGGCAGAATATCAGCCAAATGGCATTCACTGCTCGAAGGTATTCCGAGAACCTTTGGAACCTATTGTGGATTTCTTCCAATTTGCTGAACTGAACGAGATCAGAACTTTACCACTTTCTCATTTCATTGTGATACACACATTGGCAGAAGATCAGCCAAATGGCATTCACTACACGAAGGCATTTAGTGAATCTTCGGAATCCATTGGCGATTTCTTACAACTTGCTGAACTCATGGTGATGAGGACTTTGCCACCTTGTCATTTCATTGAGATAAACACATTGGCAGAATATCAGCCAAGTTGCATTCACTGCTCGAAGCAATTCAGAGAAACCTTGGAACCTATTGTGGGTTTCCCCCAACTGGCTGAACTCACCGAGACAAACACTTTACCACTTTCTCATTTCATTGAGATAAATAAATTGTCAGAATAACAGCCAAATTGCATTCACTGCTCGAAGGTATTCAGAGAAACTTTGGAACTTATTGCGGATTTCTTCCAACTTGCTGAATTCATCGAGATAAGAACATTACCACTATCTCATTTCATTGACATACACGCATTGGCAGAATATCAGACAAATGGCAGTCACTGCTCGAAGGTATTCAGAGAAACTTTGGAACCGAGTGTGGATTTCTTCCAACTTGCTGAAATCATGAAGATAAGGACTTTACCACTTTCTCATTTCATTGAGATACACACACAGACAGAATATCAGCCAAATGGCATTCACTGCTCGTAGATATTCCGAGAAACTTTGTAACCTATTGTGGAAGTCTTCTAATTCCTGAACTCATCGAGATGAACAATGAACCAATTTCTCATTTCATTGAGCTACTCACATTGGCAGCATATCAGCCAAATGGTATTCACTGCTCGAAGGTATTCCGAGAAACTTTGGAACTTATTGTGGATTTCTTGCAGCTTGCTGAACTCATGGAGATAAGGACTTTACCACTTTCTCATTTCATTGTGATGCACGCATTGGCAGAATATCAGCCAAATGCCATTCTCTACACGAAGGCATTCAGTGAATCTTTGGAACCTACTGGGGATTTCTTCCAACTTGCTGAATTCATCGAGATAAGAACTTTACCTCTATCTCATTTCGTTGTGATACACACATTGGAAGAATATCAGAAAAATGGCTTTGACTGCGCGAAGGTATTCAGAGAAACGATGGAACCGATTGTGGATTTCTTGCAAATTGCTGAACTCATTGAGATACACACATAGACAGAATATCAGCCCAATGGCATTCACTGCTCGACGGTATTCAGAGAACATTTGGAACCTATTGTGGATTTCCCCCAACTTGCTGAACTCACCGAGACAAACAGTTTACGACATTCTCATTTCATTGAGATACACACATTGGCAGAATATCAGCCAAGTGGCATTCACTGCTCGAAGGTATTCCGAGAAACTTTGGAACCTATTGTGGATTTCTTCCAATTTGCTGGACTGAACGAGATAAACACTTTACCACTTTCTCATTTCATTGTGATACACACATTGGCAGACTATCAGCAAAATGGCATTCACCACTCGAAGGTATTCAGAGAAACTTTGGAACCGATTGTGGATTTCTTGCAACTTGCTGAACTCATGGAGATAAGGACTTTACCACTTTGTCATTTCATTGAGATAAACTCATTGGCAGAATATCAGCCAAATGGCATTCACTTCTCGAAGGTATTCCGAGAAACTTTGTAACCGACTGTGGATTTCTTCCCAATTGCTGAACTCATCGAGATAAACAATGAACCAATTTCCCATTTCATTGAGATACACACATTGGCAGATAATCGGCCAACTGGCGTTCACTGCTCGAAGGTATTCCGAGAAACTTTGGAACCTATTGTGGATTTCTTCCAATTTACCGAACTTAACGACATCAGGACTCTACCACGTTCTCATTTCATTGTGATACACACATTGGCAGAATATCAGCCAAATGGCATTCACTACACGAAGGCATTCAGTGAAGCATTGGAACCCATTGGTGATTTCTTACAACTTGCTGAACTCATGGAGATAAGGACTTTACCAATTTCTCATTTCACTGAGATACACACATAGACAGAATATCAGCCCAACGGCATTCACTGCTCGACGGTATTCAGAGAACATTTGGAACCTATTGTGGATTTCCCCCAACTTGCTGAACTCACCGAGACAAACACTTTACCACTTTTTCATTTCATTGAGATAAAGAAATTGTCAGAATAACAGCCAAATTGCATTCACTGCTCGAAGGTATTCAGAGAAACTTTGGAACTTATTGCGGATTTCTTCCAACTTGCTGAATTCATCGAGATAAGAACATTACCACTATCTCATTTCATTGACATACACACATTGGCAGAATATCAGACGAATGGCAGTCACTGCTCGAAGGTATTCAGAGAAACTTTGGAACCGAGTGTGGATTTCTTCCAACTTGCTGAACTCATGAAGATAAGGACTTTTCCACTTTCTCATTTCATTGAGATACACACATAGACAGAATATCAGCCAAATGGCATTCACTGCTCGTAGATATTCCGAGAAACTTTGTAACCTATTGTGGAATTCTTCTAATTCCTGAACTCATCGAGATAAACAATGAACCAATTTCTCATTTCATTGAGCTACTCACATTGGCAGCATATCAGCCAAATGGTATTCACTGCTCGAAGGTATTCCGAGAAACTTTGGAACTTATTGTGGATTTCTTGCAACTTGCTGAACTCCTCGAGATAAGGACTTTACCACTTACTCATTTCATTGTGATGCACGCATTGGCAGAATATCAGCCAAATGCCATTCTCTACACGAAGGCATTCAGTGAATCTTTGGAACCTACTGGGGATTTCTTCCAACTTGCTGAATTCATCGAGATAAGATCTTTACCTCTATCTCATTTCGTTGTGACACACACATTGGAAGAATATCAGAAAAATAGCATTGACTGCTCGAAGGTATTCAGAGAAACGTTGGAATCGATTGTGGATTTCTTGCAAATTGCTGAACTCATTGAGATACACACATAGACAGAATATCAGCCCAATGGCATTCACTGCTCGACGGTATTCAGAGAATATTTGGAACCTATTGTGGATTTCCCCCAACTTGCTGAACTCACCGAGACAAACAGTTTACGACATTCTCATTTCATTGAGATACACACATTGGCAGAATATCAGCCAAGTGGCATTCACTGCTCGAAGGTATTCCGAGAAACTTTGGAACCTATTGTGGATTTCTTCCAATTTGGTGAACTGAACGACATAAGGACTTTACCACTTTCTCATTTCATTGAGATACACACATTGGCAGAATATCATCCAAGTCGCATTCACTGCTCGAAGGTTTTCCGAGAAACTTTGGAACCTATTGTGGATTTCTTCCAATTTGCTGAACTGAACGACATCAGGACTCTACCACTTTCTCATTTAATTGAGATAAACACATTGGCAGAATATCAGCCAAGTTGCATTCACTGCTCGAAGCAATTGAGACAAACCGTGGAACATATTGTGGATTTCCGCCAACTTGCAGAACTCGCCGAGACAAACACTTTACGACTATCTCATTTCATTGAGATACACACATTGGCAGAATATGAGACAAATGGCATTCACTGCTCGAAGGTATTCAGAGAAACTTTGGAACCCATTGTGGATTTATTGCAACTTGCTGAACTCATGGAGATAAGGACTTTACCACTTTCTCATTTCATTGAGATAAACTCATTGGCAGAATATCAGCCAAGTTGCACTCACTGCTCGAAGGTATTCCGAGAACCTTTGGAACATATTGTGGATTTCTTCCAATTTGCTGAACTGAACGAGATCAGAACTTTACCACTTTCTCATTTCATTGTGATACACACATTGGCAGAAGATCAGCCAAATGGCATTCACTACACGAAGGCATTTAGTGAATCTTTGGAATCCATTGGCGATTTCTTACAACTTGCTGAACTCATGGTGATGAGGACTTTGCCACCTTGTCATTTCATTGAGATAAACACATTGGCAGAATATCAGCCAAGTTGCATTCACTGCTCGAAGCAATTCAGAGAAACCTTGGAACCTATTGTGGGTTTCCCCCAACTGGCTGAACTCACCGAGACAAACACTTTACCACTTTCTCATTTCATTGAGATACACACATAGACAGAATATTAGCCAAATTGCATTCACTGCTCGTAGATATTCCGAGAAACTTTGTAACCTATTGTGGAATTCTTCTAATTCCTGAACTCATCGAGATAAACAATGAACCAATTTCTCATTTCATTGAGCTACTCACATTGGCAGCATATCAGCCAAATGGTATTCACTGCTCGAAGGTATTCCGAGAAACTTTGGAACTTATTGTGGATTTCTTGCAACTTGCTGAACTCATGGAGATAAGGACTTTACCACTTTCTGATTTCATTGAGATAAACTCATTGGCAGAATATCAGCCAAATGGCATTCACTTCTCGAAGGTATTCCGAGAAACTTTGGAACTTATTGTGGATTTCTTGCAACTTGCTGAACTCATGGAGATAAGGACTTTACCACTTTCTCATTTCATTGTGATGCACGCATTGGCAGAATATCAGCCAAATGCCATTCTCTACACGAAGGCATTCAGTGAATCTGTGGAACCTACTGGGGATTTCTTCCAACTTGCTGAATTCACCGAGATAAGAACTTTACCTCTATCTCATTTCGTTGTGATACACACATTGGAAGAATATCAGAAAAATGGCATTGACTGCTCGAAGGTATTCAGAGAAACGTTGGAATCGATTGTGGATTTCTTGCAAATTGCTGAACTCATTGAGATACACACATAGACAGAATATCAGCCCAATGGCATTCACTGCTCGACGGTATTCAGAGAACATTTGGAACCTATTGTGGATTTCCCCCAACTTGCTGAACTCACCGAGACAAAGACTTTACCACTTTTTCATTTCATTGAGATAATGAAATTGTCAGAATAACAGCCAAATTGCATTCACTGCTCGAAGGTATTCAGAGAAACTTTGGAACTTATTGCGGATTTCTTCCAACTTGCTGAATTCATCGAGATAAGAACATTACCACTATCTCATTTCATTGAGATACACACATTGGCAGAATATCAGACAAATGGCAGTCACTGCTCGAAGGTATTCAGAGAAACTTTGGAACCGAGTGTGGATTTCTTCCAACTTGCTGAACTCATGAAGATAAGGACTTTACCACTTTCTCATTTCATTGAGATACACACATAGACAGAATAACAGCCAAATGGCATTCACTGCTCGTAGATATTCCGAGAAACTTTGTAACCTATTGTGGAATTCTTCTAATTCCTGAACTCATCGAGATGAACAATGAACCAATTTCTCATTTCATTGAGCTACTCACATTGGCAGCATATCAGCCAAATGGTATTCACTGCTCGAAGGTATTCCGAGAAACTTTGGAACTTATTGTGGATTTCTTGCAACTTGCTGAACTCATGGAGATAAGGACTTTACCACTTTCTCATTTCATTCTGATGCACGCATTGGCAGAATATCAGCCAAATGCCATTCTCTACAAGAAGGCATTCAGTGAATCTTTGGAACCTACTGGGGATTTCTTCCATCTTGCTGAATTCATCGAGATAAGAACGTTACCTCGATCTCATTTCGTTGTGATACACACATTGGAAGAATATCAGAAAAATGGCATTGACTGCTCGAAGGTATTCAGAGAAACGATGGAACCGATTGTGGATTTCTTGCAAATTGCTGAACTCATTGAGATACACACATAGACAGAATATCAGCCCAATGGCATTCACTGCTCGACGGTATTCAGAGAACATTTGGAACCTATTGTGGATTTCCCCCAACTTGCTGAACTCACCGAGACAAACAGTTTACGACATTCTCATTTCATTGAGATACACACATTGGCAGAATATCAGCCAAGTGGCATTCACTGCTCGAAGGTATTCCGAGAAACTTTGGAACCTATTGTGGATTTCTTCCAATTTGCTGGACTGAACGAGATAAACACTTTACCACTTTCTCATTTCATTGTGATACACACATTGGCAGACTATCAGCAAAATGGCATTCACCACTCGAAGGTATTCAGAGAAACTTTGGAACCGATTGTGGATTTCTTGCAACTTGCTGAACTCATGGAGATAAGGACTTTACCACTTTGTCATTTCATTGAGATAAACTCATTGGCAGAATATCAGCCAAATGGCATTCACTTCTCGAAGGTATTCCGAGAAACTTTGTAACCGACTGTGGATTTCTTCCCAATTGCTGAACTCATCGAGATAAACAATGAACCAATTTCCCATTTCATTGAGATACACACATTGGCAGATAATCGGCCAACTGGCGTTCACTGCTCGAAGGTATTCCGAGAAACTTTGGAACCTATTGTGGATTTCTTCCAATTTACCGAACTTAACGACATCAGGACTCTACCACGTTCTCATTTCATTGTGATACACACATTGGCAGAATATCAGCCAAATGGCATTCACTACACGAAGGCATTCAGTGAAGCATTGGAACCCATTGGTGATTTCTTACAACTTGCTGAACTCATGGAGATAAGGACTTTACAAATTTCTCATTTCACTGAGATACACACATAGACAGAATATCAGCCCAATGGCATTCACTGCTCGACGGTATTCAGAGAACATTTGGAACCTATTGTGGATTTCCCCCAACTTGCTGAACTCACCGAGACAAACACTTTACCACTTTTTCATTTCATTGAGATAAAGAAATTGTCAGAATAACAGCCAAATTGCATTCACTGCTCGAAGGTATTCAGAGAAACTTTGGAACTTATTGCGGATTTCTTCCAACTTGCTGAATTCATCGAGATAAGAACATTACCACTATCTCATTTCATTGACATACACACATTGGCAGAATATCAGACGAATGGCAGTCACTGCTCGAAGGTATTCAGAGAAACTTTGGAACCGAGTGTGCATTTCTTCCAACTTGCTGAACTCATGAAGATAAGGACTTTACCACTTTCTCATTTCATTGAGATACACACATAGACAGAATATCAGCCCAATGGCATTCACTGCTCGTAGATATTCCGAGAAACTTTGTAACCTATTGTGGAATTCTTCTAATTCCTGAACTCATCGAGATAAACAATGAACCAATTTCTCATTTCATTGAGCTACTCACATTGGCAGCATATCAGCCAAATGGTATTCACTGCTCGAAGGTATTCCGAGAAACTTTGGAACTTATTGTGGATATCTTGCAACTTGCTGAACTCATGGAGATAAGGACTTTACCACTTTCTCATTTCATTGTGATGCACGCATTGGGAGAATATCAGCCAAATGCCATTCTCTACACGAAGGCATTCAGTGAATCTTTGGAACCTACTGGGGATTTCTTCCAACTTGCTGAATTCATCGAGATAAGATCTTTACCTCTATCTCATTTCGTTGTGATACACACATTGGAAGAATATCAGAAAAATAGCATTGACTGCTCGAAGGTATTCAGAGAAACGTTGGAATCGATTGTGGATTTCTTGCAAATTGCTGAACTCATTGAGATACACACATAGACAGAATATCAGCCCAATGGCATTCACTGCTCGACGGTATTCAGAGAATATTTGGAACCTATTGTGGATTTCCCCCAACTTGCTGAACTCACCGAGACAAACAGTTTACGACATTCTCATTTCATTGAGATACACACATTGGCAGAATATCAGCCAAGTGGCATTCACTGCTCGAAGGTATTCCGAGAAACTTTGGAACCTATTGTGGATTTCTTCCAATTTGGTGAACTGAACGACATAAGGACTTTACCACTTTCTCATTTCATTGAGATACACACATTGGCAGAATATCATCCAAGTCGCATTCACTGCTCGAAGGTTTTCCGAGAAACTTTGGAACCTATTGTGGATTTCTTCCAATTTGCTGAACTGAACGACATCAGGACTCTACCACTTTCTCATTTAATTGAGATAAACACATTGGCAGAATATCAGCCAAGTTGCATTCACTGCTCGAAGCAATTGAGACAAACCGTGGAACATATTGTGGATTTCCGCCAACTTGCAGAACTCGCCGAGACAAACACTTTACGACTATCTCATTTCATTGAGATACACACATTGGCAGAATATGAGACAAATGGCATTCACTGCTCGAAGGTATTCAGAGAAACTTTGGAACCCATTGTGGATTTATTGCAACTTGCTGAACTCATGGAGATAAGGACTTTACCACTTTCTCATTTCATTGAGATAAACTCATTGGCAGAATATCAGCCAAGTTGCATTCACTGCTCGAAGGTATTCCGAGAACCTTTGGAACCTATTGTGGATTTCTTCCAATTTGCTGAACTGAACGAGATCAGAACTTTACCACTTTCTCATTTCATTGTGATACACACATTGGCAGAAGATCAGCCAAATGGCATTCACTACACGAAGGCATTTAGTGAATCTTTGGAATCCATTGGCGATTTCTTACAACTTGCTGAACTCATGGTGATGAGGACTTTGCCACCTTGTCATTTCATTGAGATAAACACATTGGCAGAATATCAGCCAAGTTGCATTCACTGCTCGAAGCAATTCAGAGAAACCTTGGAACCTATTGTGGGTTTCCCCCAACTGGCTGAACTCACCGAGACAAACACTTTACCACTTTCTCATTTCATTGAGATACACACATAGACAGAATATTAGCCAAATGGCATTCACTGCTCGTAGATATTCCGAGAAACTTTGTAACCTATTGTGGAATTCTTCTAATTCCTGAACTCATCGAGATAAACAATGAACCAATTTCTCATTTCATTGAGCTACTCACATTGGCAGCATATCAGCCAAATGGTATTCACTGCTCGAAGGTATTCCGAGAAACTTTGGAACTTATTGTGGATTTCTTGCAACTTGCTGAACTCATGGAGATAAGGACTTTACCACTTTCTCATTTCATTGTGATGCACGCATTGGCAGAATATCAGCCAAATGCCATTCTCTACACGAAGGCATTCAGTGAATCTTTGGAACCTACTGGGGATTTCTTCCAACTTGCTGAATTCATCGAGATAAGAACTTTACCTCTACCTCATTTCGTTGTGATACACACATTGGAAGAATATCAGAGAAATGGCATTGACTGCTCGACGGTATTCAGAGAAACGTTGGAATCGATTGTCGATTTCTTGCAAATTGCTGAACTCATTGAGATACACACATAGACAGAATATCAGCCCAATGGCATTCACTGCTCGACGGTATTCAGAGAACATTTGGAACCTATTGTGGATTTCCCCCAACTTGCTGAACTCACCGAGACAAACACTTTACCACTTTTTCATTTCATTGAGATAAAGAAATTGTCAGAATAACAGCCAAATTGCATTCACTGCTCGAAGGTATTCAGAGAAACTTTGGAACTTATTGCGGATTTCTTCCAACTTGCTGAATTCATCGAGATAAGAACATTACCACTATCTCATTTCATTGACATACACACATTGGCAGAATATCAGACGAATGGCAGTCACTGCTCGAAGGTATTCAGAGAAACTTTGGAACCGAGTGTGGATTTCTTCCAACTTGCTGAACTCATGAAGATAAGGACTTTACCACTTTCTCATTTCATTGAGATACACACATAGACAGAATATCAGCCAAATGGCATTCACTGCTCGTAGATATTCCGAGAAACTTTGTAACCTATTGTGGAATTCTTCTAATTCCTGAACTCATCGAGATAAACAATGAACCAATTTCTCATTTCATTGAGCTACTCACATTGGCAGCATATCAGCCAAATGGTATTCACTGCTCGAAGGTATTCCGAGAAACTTTGGAACTTATTGTGGATTTCTTGCAACTTGCTGAACTCATGGAGATAAGGACTTTACCACTTTCTCATTTCATTGTGATGCACGCATTGGCAGAATATCAGCCAAATGCCATTCTCTACACGAAGGCATTCAGTGAATCTTTGGAACCTACTGGGGATTTCTTCCAACTTGCTGAATTCATCGAGATAAGAACTTTACCTCTATCTCATTTCGTTGTGATACACACATTGGAAGAATATCAGAAAAATGGCTTTGACTGCGCGAAGGTATTCAGAGAAACGATGGAACCGATTGTGGATTTCTTGCAAATTGCTGAACTCATTGAGATACACACATAGACAGAATATCAGCCCAATGGCATTCACTGCTCGACGGTATTCAGAGAATATTTGGAACCTATTGTGGATTTCCCCCAACTTGCTGAACTCACCGAGACAAACAGTTTACGACATTCTCATTTCATTGAGATGCACACATTGGCAGAATATCAGCCAAGTGGCATTCACTGCTCGAAGGTATTCCGAGAAACTTTGGAACCTATTGTGGATTTCTTCCAATTTGCTGGACTGAACGAGATAAACACTTTACCACTTTCTCATTTCATTGTGATACACACATTGGCAGACTATCAGCAAAATGGCATTCACCACTCGAAGGTATTCAGAGAAACTTTGGAACCGATTGTGGATTTCTTGCAACTTGCTGAACTCATGGAGATAAGGACTTTACCACTTTGTCATTTCATTGAGATAAACTCATTGGCAGAATATCAGCCAAATGGCATTCACTTCTCGAAGGTATTCCGAGAAACTTTGTAACCGACTGTGGATTTCTTCCCAATTGCTGAACTCATCGAGATAAACAATGAACCAATTTCCCATTTCATTGAGATACACACATTGGCAGATAATCGGCCAACTGGCGTTCACTGCTCGAAGGTATTCCGAGAAACTTTGGAACCTATTGTGGATTTCTTCCAATTTACCGAACTTAACGACATCAGGACTCTACCACGTTCTCATTTCATTGTGATACACACATTGGCAGAATATCAGCCAAATGGCATTCACTACACGAAGGCATTCAGTGAAGCATTGGAACCCATTGGTGATTTCTTACAACTTGCTGAACTCATGGAGATAAGGACTTTACAAATTTCTCATTTCACTGAGATACACACATAGACAGAATATCAGCCCAATGGCATTCACTGCTCGACGGTATTCAGAGAACATTTGGAACCTATTGTGGATTTCCCCCAACTTGCTGAACTCACCGAGACAAACACTTTACCACTTTTTCATTTCATTGAGATAAAGAAACTGTCAGAATAACAGCCAAATTGCATTCACTGCTCGAAGGTATTCAGAGAAACTTTGGAACTTATTGTGGATTTCTTGCAACTTGCTGAACTCATGGAGATAAGGACTTTACCACTTTCTCATTTCATTGTGATGCACGCATTGGCAGAATATCAGCCAAATGCCATTCTCTACACGAAGGCATTCAGTGAATCTTTGGAACCTACTGGGGATTTCTTCCAACTTGCTGAATTCATCGAGATAAGAACTTTACCTCTACCTCATTTCGTTGTGATACACACATTGGAAGAATATCAGAAAAATGGCATTGACTGCTCGAAGGTATTCAGAGAAACGTTGGAATCGATTGTCGATTTCTTGCAAATTGCTGAACTCATTGAGATACACACATAGACAGAATATCAGCCCAATGGCATTCACTGCTCGACGGTATTCAGAGAACATTTGGAACCTATTGTGGATTTCCCCCAAGTTGCTGAACTCACCGAGACAAACACTTTACCACTTTTTCATTTCATTGAGATAAAGAAATTGTCAGAATAACAGCCAAATTGCATTCACTGCTCGAAGGTATTCAGAGAAACTTTGGAACTTATTGCGGATTTCTTCCAACTTGCTGAATTCATCGAGATAAGAACATTACCACTATCTCATTTCATTGACATACACACATTGGCAGAATATCAGACGAATGGCAGTCACTGCTCGAAGGTATTCAGAGAAACTTTGGAACCGAGTGTGGATTTCTTCCAACTTGCTGAACTCATGAAGATAAGGACTTTACCACTTTCTCATTTCATTGAGATACACACATAGACAGAATATCAGCCAAATGGCATTCACTGCTCGTAGATATTCCGAGAAACTTTGTAACCTATTGTGGAATTCTTCTAATTCCTGAACTCATCGAGATAAACAATGAACCAATTTCTCATTTCATTGAGCTACTCACATTGGCAGCATATCAGCCAAATGGTATTCACTGCTCGAAGGTATTCCGAGAAACTTTGGAACTTATTGTGGATTTCTTGCAACTTGCTGAACTCATGGAGATAAGGACTTTACCACTTTCTCATTTCATTGTGATGCACGCATTGGCAGAATATCAGCCAAATGCCATTCTCTACACGAAGGCATTCAGTGAATCTTTGGAACCTACTGGGGATTTCTTCCAACTTGCTGAATTCATCGAGATAAGAACTTTACCTCTATCTCATTTCGTTGTGATACACACATTGGAAGAATATCAGAAAAATGGCTTTGACTGCGCGAAGGTATTCAGAGAAACGATGGAACCGATTGTGGATTTCTTGCAAATTGCTGAACTCATTGAGATACACACATAGACAGAATATCAGCCCAATGGCATTCACTGCTCGACGGTATTCAGAGAATATTTGGAACCTATTGTGGATTTCCCCCAACTTGCTGAACTCACCGAGACAAACAGTTTACGACATTCTCATTTCATTGAGATGCACACATTGGCAGAATATCAGCCAAGTGGCATTCATTGCTCGAAGGTATTCCGAGAAACTTTGGAACCTATTGTGGATTTCTTCCAATTTGCTGGACTGAACGAGATAAACACTTTACCACTTTCTCATTTCATTGTGATACACACATTGGCAGACTATCAGCAAAATGGCATTCACCACTCGAAGGTATTCAGAGAAACTTTGGAACCGATTGTGGATTTCTTGCAACTTGCTGAACTCATGGAGATAAGGACTTTACCACTTTGTCATTTCATTGAGATAAACTCATTGGCAGAATATCAGCCAAATGGCATTCACTTCTCGAAGGTATTCCGAGAAACTTTGTAACCGACTGTGGATTTCTTCCCAATTGCTGAACTCATCGAGATAAACAATGAACCAATTTCCCATTTCATTGAGATACACACATTGGCAGATAATCGGCCAACTGGCGTTCACTGCTCGAAGGTATTCCGAGAAACTTTGGAACCTATTGTGGATTTCTTCCAATTTACCGAACTTAACGACATCAGGACTCTACCACGTTCTCATTTCATTGTGATACACACATTGGCAGAATATCAGCCAAATGGCATTCACTACACGAAGGCATTCAGTGAAGCATTGGAACCCATTGGTGATTTCTTACAACTTGCTGAACTCATGGAGATAAGGACTTTACAAATTTCTCATTTCACTGAGATACACACATAGACAGAATATCAGCCCAATGGCATTCACTGCTCGACGGTATTCAGAGAACATTTGGAACCTATTGTGGATTTCCCCCAACTTGCTGAACTCACCGAGACAAACACTTTACCACTTTTTCATTTCATTGAGATAAAGAAATTGTCAGAATAACAGCCAAATTGCATTCACTGCTCGAAGGTATTCAGAGAAACTTTGGAACTTATTGCGGATTTCTTCCAACTTGCTGAATTCATCGAGATAAGAACATTACCACTATCTCATTTCATTGACATACACACATTGGCAGAATATCAGACGAATGGCAGTCACTGCTCGAAGGTATTCAGAGAAACTTTGGAACCGAGTGTGGATTTCTTCCAACTTGCTGAACTCATGAAGATAAGGACTTTACCACTTTCTCATTTCATTGAGATACACACATAGACAGAATATCAGCCAAATGGCATTCACTGCTCGTAGATATTCCGAGAAACTTTGTAACCTATTGTGGAATTCTTCTAATTCCTGAACTCATCGAGATAAACAATGAACCAATTTCTCATTTCATTGAGCTACTCACATTGGCAGCATATCAGCCAAATGGTATTCACTGCTCGAAGGTATTCCGAGAAACTTTGGAACTTATTGTGGATTTGTTGCAACTTGCTGAACTCATGGAGATAAGGACTTTACCACTTTCTCATTTCATTGTGATGCACGCATTGGCAGAATATCAGCCAAATGCCATTCTCTACACGAAGGCATTCAGTGAATCTTTGGAACCTACTGGGGATTTCTTCCAACTTGCTGAATTCATCGAGATAAGAACTTTACCTCTATCTCATTTCGTTGTGATACACACATTGGAAGAATATCAGAAAAATGGCTTTGACTGCGCGAAGGTATTCAGAGAAACGATGGAACCGATTGTGGATTTCTTGCAAATTGCTGAACTCATTGAGATACACACATAGACAGAATATCAGCCCAATGGCATTCACTGCTCGACGGTATTCAGAGAATATTTGGAACCTATTGTGGATTTCCCCCAACTTGCTGAACTCACCGAGACAAACAGTTTACGACATTCTCATTTCATTGAGATACACACATTGGCAGAATATCAGCCAAGTGGCATTCACTGCTCGAAGGTATTCCGAGAAACTTTGGAACCTATTGTGGATTTCTTCCAATTTGGTGAACTGAACGACATAAGGACTTTACCACTTTCTCATTTCATTGAGATACACACATTGGCAGAATATCATCCAAGTCGCATTCACTGCTCGAAGGTTTTCCGAGAAACTTTGGAACCTATTGTGGATTTCTTCCAATTTGCTGAACTGAACGACATCAGGACTCTACCACTTTCTCATTTAATTGAGATAAACACATTGGCAGAATATCAGCCAAGTTGCATTCACTGCTCGAAGCAATTGAGACAAACCGTGGAACATATTGTGGATTTCCGCCAACTTGCAGAACTCGCCGAGACAAACACTTTACGACATTCTCATTTCATTGAGATGCACACATTGGCAGAATATCAGCCAAGTGGCATTCACTGCTCGAAGGTATTCCGAGAAACTTTGGAACCTATTGTGGATTTCTTCCAATTTGCTGGACTGAACGAGATAAACACTTTACCACTTTCTCATTTCATTGTGATACACACATTGGCAGACTATCAGCAAAATGGCATTCACCACTCGAAGGTATTCAGAGAAACTTTGGAACCGATTGTGGATTTCTTGCAACTTGCTGAACTCATGGAGATAAGGACTTTACCACTTTGTCATTTCATTGAGATAAACTCATTGGCAGAATATCAGCCAAATGGCATTCACTTCTCGAAGGTATTCCGAGAAACTTTGTAACCGACTGTGGATTTTTTCCCAATTGCTGAACTCATCGAGATAAACAATGAACCAATTTCCCATTTCATTGAGATACACACATTGGCAGATAATCGGCCAACTGGCGTTCACTGCTCGAAGGTATTCCGAGAAACTTTGGAACCTATTGTGGATTTCTTCCAATTTACCGAACTTAACGACATCAGGACTCTACCACGTTCTCATTTCATTGTGATACACACATTGGCAGAATATCAGCCAAATGGCATTCACTACACGAAGGCATTCAGTGAAGCATTGGAACCCATTGGTGATTTCTTACAACTTGCTGAACTCATGGAGATAAGGACTTTACAAATTTCTCATTTCACTGAGATACACACATAGACAGAATATCAGCCCAATGGCATTCACTGCTCGACGGTATTCAGAGAACATTTGGAACCTATTGTGGATTTCCCCCAACTTGCTGAACTCACCGAGACAAACACTTTACCACTTTTTCATTTCATTGAGATAAAGAAATTGTCAGAATAACAGCCAAATTGCATTCACTGCTCGAAGGTATTCCGAGAAGCTTTGGAACCTATTGTGGATTTCTTCCAATTTGCTTAACTGAACGAGATCAGAACTGTACCACTTTCTCATTTCATTATGATACACACATTGGCAGAAGATCGGCCAAATGGCTTTCACTACACGAAGGCATTCAGTGAATCTTTGGAACCCATTGGCGATTTCTTACAACTTGCTGAACTCATGGAGATAAGGACTTTACCACTTTCTCATTTCGTTGAGATAAACACATTGGCAGAATATCAGCCAAGTTGCATTCACTGCTCGAAGCAATTCAGAGAAACCTTGGAACCTATTGTGGATTTCCCCCAACTTGCTGAACTCACAGAGACAAACACTTTACGACTTTCTCATTTCATTGAGATACACACATTGGCAGAATAACAGCCAAGTGGCATTCACTGCTCGAAGGTATTCCGAGAATCTCTGGAACCCATTGTGGATTTCTTCCCACTTGCTGAACTCATGGGGATAAGTACTTTACCGCTTTCTCATTTCATTGAGATGCACACGTAGACAGAATATCAGCCCAATGGCATTCACTGCTCGACGGTATTCAGAGAAAATTTGGAACCTATTGTGGCTTTCCTCCAACTTGCTGATCTCACCGAGACAAACAGTTTACGACATTCTCATTTCATTGAGATACACACATTGGCAGAATATCAGACAAATGGCAGTCACTGCTCGAAGGTATTCAGACAAACTTTGGAACCGATTGTAGATTTCTTCCAACTTGCTGAACTCATGAAGATAAGGACTTTACCACTTTCTCATTTCATTGAGATACACACATAGACAGAATATCAGCCAAATGGCATTCACTGCTCGTAGATATTCCGAGAAACTTTGTAACCTATTGTGGAATTCTTCTAATTCCTGAACTCATCGAGATAAACAATGAACCAATTTCTCATTTCATTGAGCTACTCACATTGGCAGCATATCAGCCAAATGGTATTCACTGCTCGAAGGTATTCCGAGAAACTTTGGAACCTATTGTGGATTTCTTCCAATTTGCTGGACTGAACGAGATAAACACTCTACCACTTTCTCATTTCATTGAGATAAACAAATTGGCAGAATATCAGCCAAGTTGCATTCACTGCTCGTAGCAATTGAGACAAACCGTGGAACATATTGTGGATTTCCGCCAACTTGCGGAACTCACCGAGACAAACACTTTACGACTATCTCATTTCATTGAGATACACACATTGGCAGAATATCAGACAAATGGCATTCACTGCTCGAAGGTATTCAGAGAAACTTTGGAACCCATTGTGGATTTATTGCAACTTGCTGAACTCATGGAGATTAGGACTTTACCACTTTCTCATTTCACTGAGATACAGACATAGACAGAATATCAGCCCAATGGCATTCACTGATCGACGGTATTCAGAGAAAATTTGGAAACTATTGTGGATTTGTTCCAATTTGCTGAACTGAACGAGATAAGGACTTTACAACTTTCTCATTTCATTGAGATAAACTCATTGGCAGAATATCAGCCAAGTTGCATTCACTGCTCGAAGCAATTCAGAGAAACCTTGGAACCTATTGTGGATTTCTTGCAACTTGCTGAACTCATGGAGATAAGGACTTTACCACTTTCTCATTTCATTGAGATACACACATTGGCAGAATATCAGCCAAATGGCATTCACTGCTCGAAGGTATTCCGAGAAGCTTTGGAACCTATTGTGGATTTCTTCCAATTTGCTGAACTGAACGAGATCAGAACTGTACCACTTTCTCATTTCATTATGATACACACATTGGCAGAAGATCAGCCAAATGGCTTTCACTACACGAACGCATTCAGTGAATCTTTGGAACCCATTGGCGATTTCTTACAACTTGCTGAACTCATGGAGATAAGGACTTTACCACTTTCTCATTTCGTTGAGATAAACACATTGGCAGAATATCAGCCAAGTTGCATTCACTGCTCGAAGCAATTCAGAGAAACCTTGGAACCTATTGTGGATTTCCCCCAACTTGCTGAACTCACAGAGACAAACACTTTACGACTTTCTCATTTCATTGAGATACACACATTGGCAGAATATCAGCCAAATGGCATTCACTGCTCGAAGGTATTCCGAGAATCTCTGGAACCCATTGTGGATTTCTTCCCACTTGCTGAACTCATGGGGATAAGTACTTTACAGCTTTCTCATTTCATTGAGATTCACACGTAGACAGAATATCAGCCCAATGGCATTCACTGCTCGACGGTATTCAGAGAAAATTTGGAACCTATTGTGGGTTTCCCCCACCTTGCTGATCTCACCGAGACAAACAGTTTACGACATTCTCATTTCATTGAGATACAAACATTGGCAGAATATCAGCCAAGTGGCATTCACTGCTCGAAGGTATTCCGAGAAACTTTGGAACCCATTGTGGGTTTCTTCCAATTTGCTGAACTCAACGACATAAACACTTTACCACTTTCTCATATCATTGAGACACACACATTGGCAGAATATCAGACAAATGGCAGTCACTGCTCGAAGGTATTCAGAGAAACTTTGGAACCGATTGTGGATTTCTTCCAACTTGCTGAACTCATGAAGATAAGGACTTTACCACTTTCTCATTTCATTGAGATACACACATAGACAGAATATCAGCCCAATGGCATTCACTGATCGAGGGTATTCAGATAAAATTTGGAAACTATTGTGGATTTCTTCCCACTTGCTGAACTCAGGGAGATAAGGACTTTTCCACTTTCTCATTTCATTGAGATACGCACATGGACAGAATATCAGCCCAATGGCATTCACTGACAACGGTATTCAGAGAAAATTTGGAAACTATTGTGGATTTGTTCCCACTTGCTGAACTCAGGGAGATAAGGACTTTTCCACTTTCTCATTTCATTAAGATACACACATAGATAGAATATCAGCCCAATGGCATTCACTGCTCTGCAGTATTCAGAGAAAATTTGGAAACTATTGTAGATTTCCTCCACCTTGCTGATCTCACCGAGACAAACACTTTACGGCATTCTCATTTCATTGAGATACACACATTGGCAGAATATCAGCCAAGTTGCATTCACTGCTCGAAGCAATTCAGAGAAACCTTGGAACCTATTGTGGATTTCCCCCAACTTGCTGAACTCACAGAGACAAACACTTTACGACTTTCTCATTTCATTGAGATACACACATTGGCAGAATAACAGCCAAGTGGCATTCACTGCTCGAAGGTATTCCGAGAATCTCTGGAACCCATTGTGGATTTCTTCCCACTTGCTGAACTCATGGGGATAAGTACTTTACCGCTTTCTCATTTCATTGAGATTCACACGGAGACAGAATATCAGCCCAATGGCATTCACTGCTCGACGGTATTCAGAGAAAATTTGGAACCTATTGTGGGTTTCCCCCAACTTGCTGATCTCACCGATACAAACAGTTTACGACATTCTCATTTCATTGAGATACACACATTGGCAGAATATCAGCCAAGTGGCATTCACTGCTCGAAGGTATTCCGAGAAACTTTGGAACCCATTGTGGATTTCTTCCAATTTGCTGAACTCAACGAGATAAACACTTTACCACTTTCTCATATCATTGAGACACACACATTGGCAGAATATCAGACAAATGGCAGTCACTGCTCGAAGGTATTCAGAGAAACTTTGGAACCGATTGTGGATTTCTTCCAACTTGCTGAACTCATGAAGATAAGGACTTTACCACTTTCTCATTTCATTGAGATACACACATAGACAGAATATCAAAAAAATGGCATTCACTGCTCGTAGATATTCCGAGAAACTTTGTAACCTATTGTGGAATTCTTCTAATTCCTGAACTCATCGAGATAAACAATGAACCAATTTCTCATTTCATTGAACTACTCGCATTGGCAGCATATCAGCCAAATGGTATTCACTGCTCGAAGGTATTCCGAGAAACTTTGGAACTTATTGTGGATTTCTTCCAACTTGCTGAACTCATGGAGATAAGGACTTTACCACTTTCTCATTTCATTGTGATGCACGCATTGGCAGAATATCAGCCAAATGCCATTCTCTACACGAAGGCATTCAGTGAATCTTTGGAACCTACTGGGGATTTCTTCCAACTTGCTGAATTCATCGAGATAAGAACTTTACCTCTATCTCATTTCATTGTGATACCCACATTGGCAGAATATCAGATAAATGGCATTGACTGCTCGAAGGTATTTAGAGAAACGTTGGAACCGATTGTGGATTTCTTGCAAATGCTGAACTCATGGAGATAAGGACGTTACCATTTTCTCATTTCATTGAGATACACACATAGACAGAATATCAGCCCAATGGCATTCACTGCTCGACGGTATTCAGAGAACATTTGGAACCTTTGTGGATTTCCCCCAACTTGCTGAACTCAGGGAGATAAGGACTTTTCCACTTTCTCATTTCATTGAGTTACACACATAGACAGAATATCAGCCCAATGGCTTTAACTGCTCTGCAGTATTCAGAGAAAATTTGGAAACTATTGTAGATTTCCTCCACCTTGCTGATCTCACCGAGACAAAAACTTTACGGCATTCTCATTTCATTGAGATACACACATTGGCAGAATATCAGCCAAATGGCATTCACTGCTCGAAGGTATTCCGAGAAACCTTGGAACCTATTGTGGATTTCTTGCAACTTGCTGAACTCATGGAGATAAGGACTTTACCACTTTCTCATTTCATTGAGACACTCACATTGGCAGAATATCAGCCAAATGGCATTCACTGCTCGAAGGTATTCCGAGAAGCTTTGGAACCTATTGTGGATTTCTTCCAATTTGCTGAACTGAACGAGATCAGAACTGTACCACTTTCTCACTTCATTATGATACACACATTGGCAGAAGATCAGCCAAATGGCTTTCACTACACGAAGGCATTCGGTGAATCTTTGGAACCCATTGGCGATTTCTTACAACTTGCTGAACTCATGGAGATAAGGACTTTACCACTTTCTCATTTCATTGTGATGCACGCATTGGCAGAATATCAGCCAAATGCCATTCTCTACACGAAGGCATTCAGTGAAACTTTGGAACCTACTGGGGATTTCTTCCAACTTGCTGAATTCATCGAGATAAGAACTTTACCTCTATCTCATTTCATTGTGATACCCACATTGGCAGAATATCAGATAAATGGCATTGACTGCTCGAAGGTATTTAGAGAAACGTTGGAACCGATTGTGGATTTCTTGCAAATGCTGAACTCATGGAGATAAGGACTTTACCATTTTCTCATTTCATTGAGATACACACATAGACAGAATATCAGCCCAATGGCATTCACTGCTCGACGGTATTCAGAGAACATTTGGAACCTTTGTGGATTTCCCCCAACTTGCTGAACTCAGGGAGATAAGGACTTTTCCACTTTCTCATTTCATTGAGATACACACATAGACAGAATATCAGCCCAATGGCTTTAACTGCTCTGCAGTATTCAGAGAACATTTGGAACCTATTGTGGGTTTCCCCCAACTTGCTGATCTCTCCGAGACAAACAGTTTACGACATTCTCATTTCATTGAGATACACACATTGGCAGAATATCAGACAAATGGCAGTCACTGCTCTAAGGTATTCAGAGAAACTTTGGAACCGATTGTGGATTTCTTCCAACTTGCTGAACTCATGAAGATAAGGACTTTACCACTTTCTCATTTCATTGAGATACACACATAGACAGAATATCAGCCAAATGGCATTCACTGCTCGAAGGTATTCCGAGAAGCTTTGGAACCTATTGTGGATTTCTTCCAATTTGCTGAACTGAACGAGATCAGAACTGTACCACTTTCTCATTTCATTATGATACACACATTGGCAGAAGATCGGCCAAATGGCTTTCACTACACGAAGGCATTCAGTGAATCTTTGGAACCCATTGGCGATTTCTTACAACTTGCTGAACTCATGGAGATAAGGACTTTACCACTTTCTCATTTCGTTGAGATAAACACATTGGCAGAATATCAGCCAACTTGCAATCACTGCTCGAAGCAATTCAGAGAAACCTTGGAACCTATTGTGGATTTCCCCCAACTTGCTGAACTCACCGAGACAAACACTTTACGACTTTCTCATTTCATTGAGATACACACATTGGCAGAATAACAGCCAAGTGGCATTCACTGCTCGAAGGTATTCCGAGAATCTCTGGAACCCATTGTGGATTTCTTCCCACTTGCTGAACTCATGGGGATAAGTACTTTACCGCTTTCTCATTTCATTGAGATTCACACGTAGACAGAATATCAGCCCAATGGCATTAACTCCTCGACTTTATTCAGAGAAAATTTGGAACCTATTGTGGGTTTCCCCCAACTTGCTGATCTCACCGAGACAAACAGTTTACGACATTCTCATTTCATTGAGATACACACATTGGCAGAATATCAGACAAATGGCAGTCACTGCTCGAAGGTATTCAGAGAAACTTTGGAACCGATTGTAGATTTCTTCCAACTTGCTGAACTCATGAAGATAAGGACTTTACCACTTTCTCATTTCATTGAGATACACACATAGACAGAATATCAAAAAAATGGCATTCACTGCTCGTAGATATTCCGAGAAACTTTGTAACCTATTGTGGAATTCTTCTAATTCCTGAACTCATCGAGATAAACAATGAACCAATTTCTCATTTCATTGACCTACTCATATTGGCAGCATATCAGCACAATGGTATTCACTGCTCGAAGGTATTCCGAGAAATTTTGGAACCTATTGTAGATTTCTTCCAATTTGCTGGACTGAACGAGATAAACACTCTACCACTTTCTCATTTCATTGAGATAAACACATTGGCAGAATATCAGCCAAGTTGCATTCAGTGCTCGAAGCAATTGAGACAAACCGTGGAACATATTGTGGATTTCCGCCAACTTGCAGAACTCACCGAGACAAACACTTTACGACTATCTCATTTCATTGAGATACACACATTGGCAGAATATCAGACAAATGGCATTCACTGCTCGAAGGTATTCAGAGAAACTTTGGAACCCATTGTGGATTTATTGCAACTTGCTGAATTCATGGAGATAAGGACTTTACCACTTTCTCATTTCACTGAGATACAGACATAGACAGAATATCAGCCTAATGGCATTCACTGATCGACGGTATTCAGAGTAAACTTGGAAACTATTGTGGATTTCTTCCCACTTGCTGAACTCAGGGAGATAAGGAATTTTCCACTTTCTCATTTCATTGAGATACACACATAGAAAGAATATTAGCCCAAGGGCATTCACTGCTCTGCAGTATTCAGAGAAAATTTGGAAACTATTGTAGATTTCCTCCACCTTGCTGATCTCAACGAGACAAACACTTTACGGCATTCTCATTTCATTGAGATACAAACATTGGCAGAATATCAGCCAAATGGCATTCACTGCTCGAAGGTATTCCGAGAAACTTTGGAACTATTGTGGATTTCTTCCAATTTGCTGAACTGAACGAGATAAGGACTTTACCACTTTCTCATTTCATTGTGATACACTCACTGGCAGAATATCAGCCAAATGGCATTCACTACACGAAGGCATTCAGTGAATCTTTGGAACCCATTGGCGATTTCTTACAACTTGCTGAACTCATGGAGATAAGGACTTTACCACTTTCTCATTTCATTGTGATAAACTCATTGGCAGAATATCAGCCAAGTTGCATTCACTGCTCGAAGCAATTCAGAGAAACCTTGGAACCTATTGTGGATTTCTTGCAACTTGCTGAACTCATGGAGATAAGGACTTTACCACTTTCTCATTTCATTGAGATACACACATTGGCAGAATATCAGCCAAATGGCATTCACTGCTCGAAGGTATTCCGAGAAGCTTTGGAACCTATTGTGGATTTCTTCCAATTTGCTGAACTGAACGAGATCAGAACTGTACCACTTTCTCATTTCATTATGATACACACATTGGCAGAAGATCAGCCAAATGGCTTTCACTACACGAAGGCATTCAGTGAATCTTTGGAACCCATTGGCGATTTCTTACAACTTGCTGAACTCATGGAGATAAGGACTTTACCACTTTCTCATTTCGTTGAGATAAACACATTGGCAGGATATCAGCCAAGTTGCATTCACTGCTCGAAGCAATTCAGAGAAACCTTGGAACCTATTGTGGATTTCCCCCAACTTGCTGAACTGACCGAGACAAAAACTTTACGACTTTCTCATTTCATTGAGATACACACATTGGCAGAATAACAGCCAAGTGGCATTCACTGCTCGAAGGTATTCCGAGAATCTCTGGAACCCATTGTGGATTTCTTCCCACTTGCTGAACTCATGGGGATAAGTACTTTACCGCTTTCTCATTTCATTGAGATTCACACGGAGACAGAATATCAGCCCAATGGCATTCACTGCTCGACGGTATTCAGAGAAAATTTGGAACCTATTGTGGGTTTCCCCCAACTTGCTGATCTCACCGAGACAAACAGTTTACGACATTCTCATTTCATTGAGATACAAACATTGGCAGAATATCAGCCAAGTGGCATTCACTGCTCGAAGGTATTCCGAGAAACTTTGGAACCCATTGTGGATTTCTTCCAATTTGCTGAACTCAACGACATAAACACTTTACCACTTTCTCATATCATTGAGACTCACACATTGGCAGAATATCAGACAAATGGCAGTCACTGCTCGAAGGTATTCAGAGAAACTTTGGAACCGATTGTGGATTTCTTCCAACTTGCTGAACTCATGAAGATAAGGACTTTACCACTTTCTCATTTCATTGAGATACACACATAGACAGAATATCAGCCCAATGGCATTCACTGATCGAGGGTATTTGATAAAATTTGGAAACTATTGTGGATTTCTTCCCACTTGCTGAACTCAGGGAGATAAGGACTTTTCCACTTTCTCATTTCATTGAGATACACACATGGACAGAATATCAGCCCAATGGCATTCACTGACAACGGTATTCAGAGAAAATTTGGAAACTATTGTGGATTTGTTCCCACTTGCTGAACTCAGGGAGATAAGGACTTTTCCACTTTCTCATTTCATTGAGATACACACATAGATAGAATATCAGCCCAATGGTATTCACTGCTCTGCAGTATTCAGAGAAAATTTGGAAACTATTGTGGATTTCCTCCACCTTGCTGATCTCACCGAGACAAACACTTTACGGCATTCTCATTTCATTGAGATACACACATTGGCAGAATATCAGCCAAATGGCATTCACTGCTCGAAGGTATTCCGAGAAACTTTGGAACTATTGTGGATTTCTTCCAATTTGCTGAACTGAACGAGATAAGGACTTTACCACTTTCTCATTTCATTGTGAGACACTCACTGGCAGAATATCAGCCAAATGGCATTCACTACACGAAGGCATTCAGTGAATCTTTGGACACCATTGGCGATTTCTTACAACTTGCTGAACTCATGGAGATAAGGACTTTACCACTTTCTCATTTCATTGAGATAAACTCATTGGCAGAATATCAGACAAGTTGCATTCACTGCTCGAAGCAATTCAGAGAATCCTTGGAACCTATTGTGGATTTCTTGCAACTTGCTGAACTCATGGAGATAAGGACTTTACCACTTTCTCATTTCATTGAGATACACACATTGACAGAACATCAGCCAAATGGCATTCACTGCTCGAAGGTATTCCGAGAAGCTTTGGAACCTATTGTGGATTTCTTCCAATTTGCTGAACTGAACGAGATCAGAACTGTACCACTTTCTCATTTCATTATGATACACACATTGGCAGAAGATCAGCCAAATGGCTTTCACTACACGAAGGCATTCAGTGAATCTTTGGAACCCATTGGCGATTTCTTACAACTTGCTGAACTCATGGAGATAAGGACTTGACCACTTTCTCATTTCGTTGAGATAAACACATTGGCAGAATATCAGCCAAGTTGCATTCACTGCTCGAAGCAATTCAGAGAAACCTTGGAACCTATTGTGGATTTCCCCCAACTTGCTGAACTCACCGAGACAAACACTTTACGACTTTCTCATTTCATTGAGATACACACATTGGCAGAATAACAGCCAAGTGGCATTCACTGCTCGAAGGTATTCCGAGAATCTCTGGAACCCATTGTGGATTTCTTCCCACTTGCTGAACTCATGGGGATAAGTACTTTACCGCTTTCTCATTTCATTGAGATTCACACGGAGACAGAATATCAGCCCAATGGCATTCACTGCTCGACGGTATTCAGAGAAAATTTGGAACCTATTGTGGGTTTCCCCCAACTTGCTGATCTCACCGATACAAACAGTTTACGACATTCTCATTTCATTGAGATACACACATTGGCAGAATATCAGCCAAGTGGCATTCACTGCTCGAAGGTATTCCGAGAAACTTTGGAACCCATTGTGGATTTCTTCCAATTTGCTGAACTCAACGAGATAAACACTTTACCACTTTCTCATATCATTGAGACACACACATTGGCAGAATATCAGACAAATGGCAGTCACTGCTCGAAGGTATTCAGAGAAACTTTGGAACCGATTGTGGATTTCTTCCAACTTGCTGAACTCATGAAGATAAGGACTTTACCACTTTCTCATTTCATTGAGATACACACATAGACAGAATATCAAAAAAATGGCATTCACTGCTCGTAGATATTCCGAGAAACTTTGTAACCTATTGTGGAATTCTTCTAATTCCTGAACTCATCGAGATAAACAATGAACCAATTTCTCATTTCATTGAACTACTCGCATTGGCAGCATATCAGCCAAATGGTATTCACTGCTCGAAGGTATTCCGAGAAACTTTGGAACTTATTGTGGATTTCTTCCAACTTGCTGAACTCATGGAGATAAGGACTTTACCACTTTCTCATTTCATTGTGATGCACGCATTGGCAGAATATCAGCCAAATGCCATTCTCTACACGAAGGCATTCAGTGAATCTTTGGAACCTACTGGGGATTTCTTCCAACTTGCTGAATTCATCGAGATAAGAACTTTACCTCTATCTCATTTCATTGTGATACCCACATTGGCAGAATATCAGATAAATGGCATTGACTGCTCGAAGGTATTTAGAGAAACGTTGGAACCGATTGTGGATTTCTTGCAAATGCTGAACTCATGGAGATAAGGACGTTACCATTTTCTCATTTCATTGAGATACACACATAGACAGAATATCAGCCCAATGGCATTCACTGCTCGACGGTATTCAGAGAACATTTGGAACCTTTGTGGATTTCCCCCAACTTGCTGAACTCAGGGAGATAAGGACTTTTCCACTTTCTCATTTCATTGAGTTACACACATAGACAGAATATCAGCCCAATGGCTTTAACTGCTCTGCAGTATTCAGAGAAAATTTGGAAACTATTGTAGATTTCCTCCACCTTGCTGATCTCACCGAGACAAAAACTTTACGGCATTCTCATTTCATTGAGATACACACATTGGCAGAATATCAGCCAAATGGCATTCACTGCTCGAAGGTATTCCGAGAAACCTTGGAACCTATTGTGGATTTCTTGCTACTTGCTGAACTCATGGAGATAAGGACTTTACCACTTTCTCATTTCATTGAGACACTCACATTGGCAGAATATCAGCCAAATGGCATTCACTGCTCGAAGGTATTCCGAGAAGCTTTGGAACCTATTGTGGATTTCTTCCAATTTGCTGAACTGAACGAGATCAGAACTGTACCACTTTCTCATTTCATTATGATACACACATTGGCAGAAGATCAGCCAAATGGCTTTCACTACACGAAGGCATTCAGTGAATCTTTGGAACCCATTGGCGATTTCTTACAACTTGCTGAACTCATGGAGATAAGGACTTTACCACTTTCTCATTTCATTGTGATGCACGCATTGGCAGAATATCAGCCAAATGCCATTCTCTACACGACGGCATTCAGTGAATCTTTGGAACCTACTGGGGATTTCTTCCAACTTGCTGAATTCATCGAGATAAGAACTTTACCTCTATCTCATTTCATTGTGATACCCACATTGGCAGAATATCAGATAAATGGCATTGACTGCTCGAAGGTATTTAGAGAAACGTTGGAACCGATTGTGGATTTCTTGCAAATGCTGAACTCATGGAGATAAGGACGTTACCATTTTCTCATTTCATTGAGATACACACATAGACAGAATATCAGCCCAATGGCATTCACTGCTCGACGGTATTCAGAGAACATTTGGAACCTTTGTGGATTTCCCCCAACTTGCTGAACTCAGGGAGATAAGGACTTTTCCACTTTCTCATTTCATTGAGTTACACACATAGACAGAATATCAGCCCAATGGCTTTAACTGCTCTGCAGTATTCAGAGAAAATTTGGAAACTATTGTAGATTTCCTCCACCTTGCTGATCTCACCGAGACAAAAACTTTACGGCATTCTCATTTCATTGAGATACACACATTGGCAGAATATCAGCCAAATGGCATTCACTGCTCGAAGATATTCCGAGAAACTTTGTAACCTATTGTGGAATTCTTCCAATTCCTGAACTCATCGAGATAAACAATGAACTAATTTCTCATTTCATTGAGATACTCACATTGGCAGAATATCAGCCGAAGGGCTTTCACTGCTCGAAGGTATTCCGTGAAACTTTGGAACCTATTGTGGATTTCTTCCAATTTGCTGATCTGAAGGAGATAAGGACTTTACCACTTTCTCATTTCATTGAGATACACACATAGACAGAATATCAGCCCAATGGCATTCACTGCTCGAAGATATTCCGAGAAACTTTGTAACCTATTGTGGAACTCTTCCAATTCCTGAACTCATCGAGATAAACAATGAACCAATTTCTCATTTCATTGAGATACACGCATAGACAGAATATCAGCCCAATGGCATTCACTGCACGAAGGCATTCAGTGAATGTTAGGAACCTACTGGGGATTTCTTCCAACTTGCTGAATTCATCGAGATAAGAACTTTACCTCGATCTCATTTCACTGAGATACACACATTGGCAGAACTTCAGACAAATGGCATTGTCTACTCGAAGGTACTCAGAGAAACTTTGGAATCGATT
This sequence comes from Carcharhinus amblyrhynchos, assembly GCF_965287045.1. Taxonomy (NCBI): domain Eukaryota; kingdom Metazoa; phylum Chordata; class Chondrichthyes; order Carcharhiniformes; family Carcharhinidae; genus Carcharhinus; species Carcharhinus amblyrhynchos. The sequence continues at coordinate 624,803 of NW_027649833.1, read as the reverse complement.
GTGGATTTAATGCAACTTGCTGAACTCATGGAGATAAGGACTTTACTTCTTACTCATTTCATTGAGATACACACATAGACAGAATATCAGGCCAATGGAATTCACTGCTCGACGGTATTCAGAGAAAATTTGGAACCTATTTTGGATTTCCCCCAACTTGCTGATCTCTCCGAGACAAACAGTTTACGACATTCTCATTTCATTGAGATACACACATTGACAGAATATCAGCCAAATGGCATTCACTGCTCGAAGGTATTCCGAGAATCTTTGGAACCCAATGTGGATTTCTTCCAATTTGCTGAAGTATTCGAGATAAACAATTAAGCAATTTCTCATTTCATTGAGATACACACACTGGCAGAATATCAGCCGAATGGCTTTCACTGCTCGAAGGTATTAAGAAACTTTGGAACCTATTGTGGATTTCTTCCAATTTGCTGATCTGAAGGAGATAAGGACTTTACCACTTTCTCATTTCATTGAGATACACACATAGACAGAATATCAGCCCAATGGCATTCACTGCTCGAAGACATTCCGAGAAACTTTGTAACCTATTGTGGAATTCTTCCAATTCCTGAACTCATCGAGATAAACAATGAACCAATTTCTCATTTCATTGAGATACACACATTGGCAGAACATCAGACAAATGGCATTGACTGCTCGAAGGTATTCAGAGAAACTTTGGAATCGATTGTGCATTTAATGCAACTTTCTGAACTCATGGAGATAAGGACTTTACCACTTTCTCATTTCATTGAGATACACACATAGACAGAATATCAGCCCAATGGCATTCACTGCTCGACGGTATTCAGAGAAAATTTGGAACCTATTGTGGATTTCCCCCAACTTGCTGATCTCACCGGGACAAGCAGTTTACGACATTCTCATTTCATTGAGATACACACATTGGCAGAATATCAGCCAAGTGGCATTCACTGCTCGAAGGTATTCCGAGAATCTTTGGAACCTATTGTAGATTTCTTCCAATTTGCTGGACTGAACGAGATAAACACTTTACCACTTTCTCATTTCATTGTGATACATACATTGGCAGAATATCAGACAAATGGCATTCACCACTCGAAGGTATTCAGAGAAACTTTGGAACCGATTGTGGATTTCTTGCAAATTGCTGAACTCATGGAGATAAGGACTTTACCACTTCCTCATTTCATTGAGATACACACATAGACAGAATATCAGCCCAATGGTATTCACTGCTGCAAGATGTTCCGAGAATCTTTGTAACCTATTGTGGAATTCTTCTAATTCCTGAACTCATCGAGATAAACAATGAACCAATTTCTCATTTCATTAAGCTACTCACATTGGCAGAATATCAGCCAAATGGCATTCACTGCTCGAAGGTATTCCGAGAAACTTTGGAACTAATTGTGGATTTCTTCCAATTTGCTCAACTCATGGAGATAAGGACTTTACCACTTTCTCATTTCATTGTGATGCACGCATTGACAGAATATCAGCCAAATGCCATTCTCTACACGAAGGCATTCAGTGAATCTTTGGAACCTACTGGGGATTTCTTCCAACTTGCTGAATTCATCGAGATAAGAACTTTACCTCTATCTCATTTCATTGTGATACACACATTGGCAGAACATCAGACAAATGGCATTGACTGCTCGAAGGTATTCAGAGAAACTTTGGAACCGATTGTGGATTTCTTGCAAATTGCTGAACTCATGGAGATAAGGACTTTACCATTTTCTGAATTCATTGAGATACACTCATAGACAGAATATGAGCCCAATGGCATTCACTGCTCGAAGGTATTCCGAGAAACTTTGGAACCGATTGTGGATTTCTTCCAATTTGCTGAACTGAACGAGATAAGGACTTTACCACTATCTCATTTCATTGTGATACACACATTGGAAGAATATCAACCAAATGGCATTCACCACTCGAAGGTATTCAGAGAAACTTTGGAACCGATTGTGGATTTCATGCAACTTGCTGAACTCATGGAGATCAGGACTTTACCACTTTCTCATTTCATTGAGATACACACATAGACAGAACATTAGCCCAATGGCATTCACTGCTCGAAGGTATTCCGAGAAACTTTGTAACCTATTGTGGATTTCTTCCAATTTGCTGAGCTCATCGAGATAATCAATGAACCAATTTCTCATTTCATTGAGATACACACATTGGCAGATAATCAGCCAAATGGCATTCACTGCTCGAAGCAATTCAGAGAAACCTTGGAACCTATTGTGGATTTCCCCCAACTTGCTGAACTCACCGACACAAACACTTTACGGCTTTCTCATTTCATTGGGATACAAACATTGGCAGAATATCAGCCAAATGGCATTCAGTACTCGAAGTCATTCAGTGAATCTTTGGAATCTATTGGGGTTTTCTTACAACTTGCTGAACTCAATGAGGTAAGGACTTTACCACTTTCTCATTTCATTGAGATAAACACATTGGCAGAATATCAGCCAAGTTGCATTCACTGCTCGAAGCAATTCAGAGAAACCTTGGAACCTATTGTGGATTTCCCCGAACTTGCTGAACTCACCGAGACAAACACTTTACGACTTTCTCATTTCATTGAGATACACACACTGGCAGAATAACAGACAAATGGCATTCAGTGCTCGAAGGTATTCAGAGAAACTTTGGAATCGATTGTGGATTTATTGCAACTTGCTGAACTCATGGAGATAAGGACTTTACCACTTTCTCATTTCACTGAGATACACACAGAGACAGAATATCAGCCTAATGGCATTCACTGATCGGCGGTATTCAGAAAAAATTTGAAAACTATTGTGGATTTCTTCCCAGTTGCTGAACTCAGGGAGATAAGGACTTTACCACTTTCTCATTGCATTGAGATACACACATAGACAGAATATCAGCCCAATGGCATTCACTGCTCTGCAGTATTCAGGGAAAATTTGGAAACTATTGTGGATTTCCTCAACCTTGCTGATCTCATCGAGACAAACACTTTACGGCATTCTCATTTCATTGAGATACACACATTGGCAGAATATCAGCCAAATGGCATTCACTGCTCGAAGGTATTCCGAGAAACTTTGGAACTATTGTGGATTTGTTCCAATTTGCTGAACTGAACGAGATAAGGACTTTACCACTTTCTCATTTCATTGTGATACACACATTGGCAGAATATCAGCCAAATGGCATTCACTACTCGAAGGCATTCACTGAATCTTTGGAACTTATTGGGGATTTGTTACAACTTGCTGAACTCAATGAGATAAGGACTTTACCACTTTCTCATTTCATTGAGATACACACATAGACAGAATATCAGCCCCATGGCATTCACTGCTCGAAGGTATTCCGAGAAACTTTGTAACCTATTGTGGATTTCTGCCAATTTGCTGAACTCATCGAGATTACCAATTTCTCATTTCATTGAGATACACACATTGGCAGATAATCAGCCAAATGGCATTCACTGCTCGAGGTATTCCGAGAAACTTTGGAACCTATTGTGGATTTCTTTCAATTTGCTGAACTGTACGAGATCAGGACTTTACCACTTTCTCATTTCATTGTGATACACACATTGGCAGAATATCAGCCAAATGGCATTCACTACACGAAGGCATTCAGCGAATCTTTGGAACCAATTGGAGATTTCTTACAACTTGCTGAACTCATGGAGATAAGGACTTTACCACTTTCTCATTTCATTGAGATAAACACATTGGCAGAATATCAGCCAAGTTGCATTCACTGCTCGAAGCAATTCAGAGAAACCTTGGAAGCTATTGTGGCTTTCCCCCAACTTGCAGAACTCACCGAGACAAACACTTTACGACTTTCTCATTTCATTGAGATACACACATTGGCAGAATATCAGGCAAATGGCATTCACTGCTCGAAGGTATTCAGAGAAACTTTGGAACTGATTGTCGATTCATTGCAACTTGCTGAACTGATGGAGATAAGGACTTTACCACTTTCTCATTTCACTGAGATACACACATAGACAGAATATCAGCCCAATGGCATTCACTGATCGGCGGTATTCAGAGAAAATTTGGAAACTATTGTGGATTTCTCCCCACTTGCTTAACTCAGGGAGGTAAGGACTTTACCACTTTCTGATTTCATTGAGATACACACATAGATAGAATATCAGCCCAATGGCATTCACTGCTCTGCAGTATTCAGAGAAAATTTGGAAACTATTGTGGATTTCCTCCACCTTGCTGATCTCACCGAGACAAACACTTTACGGCATTCTCATTTCATTGAGTTAGTTTACAATGATTCAGTCACTGTCATAGAGAACTTTCTGTCAAGTATTGTGGCGAAGAACTCGTTCGATTATTAACCATTTTTACGAAATCCACGATGATTCCAAATTTGAACCCATCGCAATCAAGCTTTATTCGCCAATCAATGTGATCTTGCAGCCAAATGCTTATCCCATTGAGTAAAGCATTTAAAGAAAACGGCGTTAGCTTCCCATGTTTCTTATGTAGTAATGAATCATTTTTCGTCGCGAAAATGAATTAGCTTCAAAGTGGATATCTCAATGAGTTGAGCGATTTGCGTAAATCTCCAATACTTTCCAATCATTTTCTCAATGTCATACAGTTTTCTGCTAGTTACTCATATTATGCTGAAGAGTTCATTCGATGGGTTTAGCATTTTCATGAAATCCAAAATGTTTCCATGCTTCCATTCATACCAATCAAGCACTGTTCTCTGAACAACGTGATCTTGCCACCAAGTGCCTATCCCGTTGAGCGAAGCATTCGGAGTCCATCCAGTTTAGTTTCCATTCTTTCTCTCATAGTATTTATCCTTTTTTTGCCACTGAAATGATATTGCTGCAAAGTAATGATCTCGGTTAGTTTAGCAAATCATTCTCTCAATGGCATAGAGGATTTTATGCCATGTTACTCACACTGTGGCGAAGACCTCATCCCGATGCTCTCAGCACGGTTTCTAAATCCACAACGTTTCCAAACTGTCAGCCATACCAACAACCTTTATGCGCCAAAGCAAGGTGACATTGCCGCCAAGTGTCTATCCCGTTGAGTTAAGCATTTGGAGTCCATCCAGTTTAGCTTCCATCTTTCTCTTATGGTATTATCCATTTTTCGCGACTGAGCTGGTTTTAATGAGAAATTGCTTATCTCGATGACCTGAGCAATTTGTGTAACTTTCCACTAGTTTAGACGAATTCGCTGAATGTCATAGAGAGTTTATTTTTGCCAAGTGATTTGTATCGTGGCGAAGGCCTCATCGCGATGTGTTCAGCATTTTCACTGAACCAAAATGTTTCCAAACTTTCACCCACACCAATCAATCTTGGTTCCCCATCAACATGATATTGCTGCCAGGTGCTATCCCATTGAGTTAAGCATTTGGACTCTATCCCGATAAGCTTCCAATCATTTTCTCACAGTAATTAACCATTTTTCACCACTGAATTGATATTGCAGCAGGTTTGATCACTACGAGTTGAGAAATTTGTGTAAATCTCCATTACTTTCCAATCATTCACCCAATGTCATAGTTTTCTGCCTAGTTATTCATTCAATGTGTTAAGAATTTTCACTCAATCCACAAAGTTTCCAATCTTTCACCCATACCATTCAATCTTCATTCGCCCTGCAGCAGGATATTGCTGCCAAATGCTTATCCCTTAGAATGAAGCTTTCAAGTAAATCCACATGAGCTTCCCATCTTTGTGTCATAGTAATAAACCACTTTTCGCCATTGAACTGATATTGCTGCAAAGTGCTTCTCTCAATGAGTGGATCAATTGGCGTAAATCACCATTGGTTTGCAATGATTCTCTCAATGTCATACAGTTTTCTGCCTAGTTATTCATATTGTGGTGGAGGGCTCATTCGATGTGTTGAGCATTTTCACTAAATCCACAATGTTTCCAAACTTTCATCCCTACCAATCAAGCACTGTTCTCCGAACAACGTGATCTTGCCACCAAGTGCCTATCCCTTCGAGTTAAGCATTTGTAGTCAATCCAGATAAGGTTCCAATCTTTCTCTCATACTAATTAACCATTTTTCACCACTGAACTGATAATAAGAGCATAAGAAATAGGAAGAGGAGTAGGCCATCTAGCCCCTCGAGCTTCCCCCGCCATTCAATAAGATCATGGCTGATCTGTCGTGGCTCAGTTCAACATTCCCGCCCTCTCCCCATAACTCTTATCAAAAACCCATCAACCCGCGTCTTAAAAATATTTAGCGAGGCAGCCTCCACCACTTCAACGGGCAGAGAATTCCAGAGAGTCACCACCCTTTGAGTGAAGAAGTTCCTCCTCAACTCCGTTCTAAACCGCACCCGCTTTATCTTGAGGCTGTGCCCCCTAGTCCGACAGTCCTTTCTGAGCAGGAAGAGTCTCTCCACCTCTATCCTATCCACCCCATTCATCATCTTATACGTCTCAATGAGATCTCCCCTCATTCTTCTAAACTCTTAACGAGTACAAGCCTAGTTTATTCAGCCTCTCCTCATAGTTCAACCCCCTCAACTCCAGTATCAGCCGAGTAAACCTCCTCTGCAATCCCTCCAAGGCCAAAAAGGGGTCACAGTGAGCACTGACCCTCTCCCCAACAGTCACAGTGAGCACTGGCCCTCTCCACAGGGGTCACAGTGAGCACTGACCCTCTCCCCAGGGGTCACAGTGAGCACTGACCGACTCCCCAGGGGTCACAGTGAGCACAGACCCTCTCCCCAGGGGTCACAGTGAGCACTGACCCTCTCCCCAGGGGTCACAGTGAGCACTGACCCTCTCCCCAAGGGTCACATTGAGCACTGACCCTCTCCCCAGGGGTCACAGTGAGCACAGACCCTCTCCCCAGGGGTCACAGTGAGCACGGACCCTCTCCCTAAGGGTCACAGTGAGCACAGACCCTCTCCCCAGGGGTCACAGTGAGCACTGACCCTCTCCCCAAGGGTCACAGTGTGCACTGACCCTCTCCCCAAGGGTCACAGTGAGCACTGACCCTCTCCACAGGGGTCACAGTGAGCACAGACCCTCTCCCCAGGGGTCACAGTGAGCACTGATCCTCTCCCCAGGGGTCACAGTGAGCACTGACCCTCTCCCCAGGGGTCACAGTGAGCACTGACCCTCTCCCCAAGGGTCACAGTGAGCACTGACCGTCTCCCCAGGGGTCACAGTGAGGACTGACCCTCTCCCCAAGGGTCACAGTGAGCACTGACCCACTCCCCAAGGGTCACAGTGAGCACTGACCCTCTCCCCAGGGGTCACAGTGAGCACTGACCCTCTCCCCAAGGGTCACAGTGAGCCATGACCCTATCCCCAGGGGTCAAAGTGAGCACTGACCCTCTCCCCAAGGGTCACAGTGAGCAATGACCCTCTCCCTAAGGGTCACAGTGAGCACTGACAGTCTCCCCAGGGGTCACAGTGAGCACTGACCCTCTCCGCAAGGGTCACAGTGAGCACTGACCATCTCCCCAGGGTCACCGTGACCACTGACAGTCTCCCCAGGGGTCACAGTGAGAACTGACACTCGCCCCAGGGGTCACAGTGAGCACTGACCCTCTCCCCAAGGGTCACAGTGTACACTGACCCGGTCCCCAAGGGGTCACAGTGAACACTGACCCTCTCCCCAGGGGTCACAGTGAGAACTGACCCTCTCCCCGAGGTCAGAGTGAGCACTGACCCTCTCCCGAGGGTCACCGTGAGCACTGACACTCTCCCCAGGGGTCACAGTGAGAACTGACCCTCTCCCCAGGGGTCACAGTGAGCACTGACCCCCTCCCCAGGGGTCACAGTGAACACTGACCCTCTCCCCAAAGGTCACAGTGAGCACTGACCCTCTCCCCAGGGTTCTCAGTGAGCACTGACCCCCTCCCCTGGGGTCACAGCGAGCACTGACCCTCTCCCCAAGGGTCACAGTGTGCACTGACCCTGTCCCCAAGGGGTCACAGTGAGCACTGACCCTCCCCCCAGGGGTCACAGTGAGCACTGACCCTCTCCCCAAGGGGTCACAGAGAGCACTGACCCTCTCCCCAGGGGTCACAGTGAGCACTGACCCTCTCCCCAGGGGTCACAGTGAGCACTGACCCTCTCCCCAAGGGTCACAGACAGCACTGACCCTCTCCCCTGGGGTCACAGTGAGCACTAACCCTCTCCCCAGGAGTCACAGTGTGCAATGACCCTGTCCCCAAGGGGTCACAGTGAGCACTGACCCTCACCCCAGGGGTGACAGTGAGCACTGACCCTGTCCCCTGGGGTCACAGTGAGCACTGACCCTCTCCCCAGGGGTCACACTGAGCACTGACCCTCTCCCCAGGGGTCACACTGAGCACTGACCCTCTCCCCTGGGGTCACACTGAGCACTGACCCTCTCCCCTGGAGTCACAGTGTGCACTGACCCTCTCCCCAAGGGGTCACAGTGAGCAATGACACTCTCCACAGGGGTCACAGTGAGCACTGACCTCCTCCCCAAGGGTCACAGTGAGCACTGACCCTCTCCCCAAGGGTCACAGCAAGCGCTGACCCTCTCCCCAAGGGTCACACTGAGCACTGACCCTCTCCCCAGGGGACACAGTGAGCACTGACCGTCTCCCCAGGGGTCACAGTGAGCACTGACCCTCTCCCCTGGGGTCACTGTGAACACTGACCCTCTCCACAGGGGTCACAGTGAGCACTGACCCTCTCCCCAGGGGTCAACAGTGAGCAATGACCCTCTCCCCAAGGGTCACACTGAGCACTGACCCTCTCCCCAGGGGACACAGTGAGCACTGACCCACTCCCCAGGGGTCACAGTGAGCACTAACCCTCTCCCCAGGGATCACAGTGAGCACTGACCCTCTCCCCAGGGGACACAGTGTGCACTGACCCTATCCCCAAGGGTCACAGTGAGCACTGACCCTCTCCCCAGGGATCACAGTGAGCACTGACCCTCTCCCCAGGGCTCAAAGTGAGACTGACCCTCTCCCCAGGGGTCACAGTGAGCACTGACGCTCATCCCAGGGGTCAACAGTGAGCAATGACCCTCTCCCCAAGGGTCACAGTGAGCACTTACCCTCTCCCCAGGGTTACAGTGAGCACTGACCCCCTCCCCAGGGGTCACAGTGAGCACTGACCCTCTCCCCAATGGCCAGAGTGAGCACAGACCCTCTCCCCAAGGGTCACAGTAAGCACTGACCCGCTCCCCAATGGCCAGAGTGAGCACTTACCCTCTCCCCAAGGGTCACACTGAGCACTGACCCACTCCCCAGGGGTCACAGTGAGCACAGAGCCTCTCCCCAGGGTTCACAGTGAGCACTGACCCTCTCCCCAGGGGTCACAGTGAGCAGTGACCCTCTCCCCTGGGGTCACAGTGAGCACTGACCCTCTCCCCAAGGGTCACAGTGAGCACTGACCCTCTCCCCAGGGGTCACAGTGAGCACTGACCCTCTCCTCAGGGGTCACAGTGAGCACTGACCCTCTCCCCAGGGGTCACAGTGAGCACTGACCGTCTCCCCAGGGGTCACAGTGAGCACTGACCCGATCCCCAGGCGTCACTGTGAGCACTGACCATCCCCCCAGGGGTCACAGTGAGCACTGACCCTCTCCCCAGGGGTCACAGTGAGGACTGACCCTCTCCCCAGGGGACACAGTGAACACTGACCCTCTCCCCAGGGGTCACAGTGAGCACTGACCCTCTCCCCAGGGGTCACAGTGTGCACTGACCATCTCCCCAGGGGTCACAGTGAGCACTGACCCTCTCCCCAAGGGTCACAGTGAGCACTGACCCTCTCCCCAGGGGTCACAGTGAGCACTGACCCTCTCCCCAGGGGTGAAGAGAGCACTGACCCTCTCCCCAGGGGTCACAGTGAGCACTGACCCTCTCCCCAGGGGTCACAGTGAGCACTGACCCACTCCCCAGGGGTCACAGTGAGCACTGACCCTCTCCCCAAGGGTCACCGTGAGCACTGACCCTCTCCCCAGGGAAACAGTGAGCACTGACCGTCTCCCCAGGGGTCACAGTGAGCACTGACCCTCTCCCCAGGGTCACAGTGAGCACTGACCGTCTCCCCAAGGGTCACAGTGAGCACTGACCCTCTCCCCAAGGGTCACAGTGAGCACTGACCCTCTCCCCAGGGTCACAATGAGCACTGACCGTCTCCCCAAGGGTCACAGTGAGCACTGACCCTCTCCCCAGGGGTCACCGTGAGCACTGACCCTGTCCCCAAGGGTCACAGTGAACACTGACCCTCTCCCCAAGGGTCACAGTGAGCACTGACCCTCTCCTCAGGGTCACAGTGAGCACTGACCCTCTCCCCAGGGGTCACAGTGAGCACTGACCCTCTCCCCTGGGGTCACAGTGAGCACTGACCCTATCCCCTGGGGTCACAGTGAGCACTGACCCTCTCCCCAGGGGTCAAGAGAGCACTGACCCTCTCCCCAGGGGTCAAGAGAGCACTGACCCTCTCCCCAGGGGTCACAGTGAGCACTGACCCTCTCCCCAGGGGTCAAGAGAGCACTGACCCTTTCCCCAGGGGTCACAGTGAGGACTGTCCCTATCCCCAAGGGTCACAGTGAGCACTGACCCTCTCCCCTGGGGTCACAGTGAGCACTGACCCTCTCCCCAGGGCTCACTTTAAGCACTGACCCTCTCCCCAGGGGTCACAGTGAAGACTGACCCTATCCCCAGGGGTCACAGTGTGCACTGACCCTCTCCCCAGGGGTCACAGTGAGCACTGACCCTCTCCCCTGGGGTCACAGTGAGTACTGACCCTCTCCCCAAGGGTCACAGTGAGCACTGACCCTATCCCCAAGGGTCACAGTGAGCACTGACGGTCTCCCCGAGGGGTCACAGTGAGCACTGACCCTCTCCCCTTGGGTCACAGTGAGCACTGACCCTCTCCCCTTGGGTCACAGTGAGCACTGACCCTCTCCCCAAGGGTCACAGGGAGGACTGACCCTCTCCCCAGGGGCCACAGTGAGCACTGACCGTCTCCCCAAGGGTCACAGTGAGCACTGACCCTCTCCCCAAGGGCCACAGTGAGCACTGACCGTCTCCCCGAGGGGTCACAGTGAGCACTGACCCTCTCCCCAAGGGTCACAGTGAGCACTGACCCTCTCCCCAGGGTCACAGTGAGCACTGACCCTCTCCCCAGGGAAACAGTGAGCACTGACCCTCTCCCAAAGGGTCACAGTGAGCACTGACCCTCTCCCCAAGGGTCACAGTGAGCACTGACCCTCTCCCAGGGGTCAAAGTGAGCACTGACCGTCTCCCCAAGGGTCACAGGGAGCACTGACCATCCTCCCCAGGGGTCACAGTGTGCACTGACCATCCTGCCCAGGGATCACAGTGAGCACTGACCCTCTCCCCAGGCTTCACAGAGAGCACTGACCTTCTCCCCAGGGGACACAGTGAGCACTGACCCTCTCCCCAGTGGTCACAGTGAGCACTGACCCTCTCCCCAGGGGTCACAGTGAGCACTGACCTTCTCCCCAGGGGTCACAGTGAGGACTGACCCTCTCCCCAGGGGTCACAGTGAGCACTGACCCTCTCCCCAGGGGTCACAGTGAGCACTGACCCTCTCCCCAGGGGTGACAGTGACACTGACCCTCTCCCCAGGGGTCACAGTGATCACTGACCCTCTCCCCAGGGGTTACAGTGAGCACTGACCCTCTCCCCAGGGGTCACAGTGAGCACTGACCCTCTCCCCAGGGGTCACAGTGAGCACTGATCCTCTCCCCAGGGGTCACAGTGATACTGACCCTCTCCCCAGGGGTCACAGTGAGCACTGACCCTCTCCCCAGGGGTCACAGTGAGCACTGACCCTCTCCTCAGGGGTCACAGTGAGCACTGACCCTCTCCCCAGGGGTCACAGTGAGCACTGACCCTCTCCCCAGGGGCCACAGTGAGCACTGACCCTCTCCCCTGGGGTCACAGTGAGCACTGACCCTCTCCACTGGGGTCACAGTGAGCACTGACCCTCTCCCCAGGGGTCAAAGTGATACTGACCCTCTCCCCAGGGGTCAAAGTGAGCACTGACCCTCTCGCCATGGGCCACAGTGAGCACTGACGCACTCCCCAGGGGTCACAGTGAGCACAGACCCTCTCCCCAGGGGTCACAGTGAGCACAGACCCTCTCCCCAGGGGTCACAGTGAGCAATGACCCTCTCCCAAAGGGTCACAGTGAGCACTGACCCTCTCCCCAGGGTCACAGTGAGCACTGACCCTCTCCCCAAGGGTCACAGTGAGCACTGACCCTCTCCCCAGGGGTCACAGTGAGCACTGACCCTCACCTCAGGGGTCACAGTGAGCACTGACCCTCTCCCCAGGGGTCACAGTGAGCACTGACCCTCTCCCCAGGGGTCACAGTGAGCACTGACCCGATCCCCAGGAGTCACTGTGAGCACTGACCATCCCCCCAGGGGTCACAGTGAGCACTGACCCTCTCCCCAGGGGTCACAGTGAGGACTGACCCTCTCCCCAGGGGCCACAGTGAGCACTGACCCTCTCCCCAGGGGTCACAGTGAGCACTGACCCTCTCCCCAAGGGTCTCAGTGAGCACTGACCCTCTCCCCAGGGGTCACAGAGAGCACTGACCCTCTCCCCAGGTGTCACAGTGAGCACTGACCCGCTCCCCAGGGGTCACAGTGAGCACTGACCCTCTCCCCAGGGGTGAAGAGAGCACTGACCCTCTCCCCAGGGGTCACAGTGAGCACTGACCCTCTCCCCAGGGGTCACAGTGAGCACTGACCCACTCCCCAGGGGTCACAGTGAGCACTGACCCTCTCCCCAAGGGTCACCGTGAGCACTGACCCTCTCCCCAGGGGTGAAGAGAGCACTGACCCTCTCCCCAGGGGTCACAGTGAGCACTGACCGTCTCCCCAGGGGCCACAGTGAGCACTCACCCTCTCCCCAGGGGTCACAGTGAGCACTGACCGTCTCCCCAAGGGTCACAGTGAGCACTGACCCTCTCCCCAGGGGTCACAGTGAGCACTGACCCTCTCCCCAGGGTCACAGTGAGCACTGACCGTCTCCCCAGGGGTCACAGTGAGCACTGACCCTCTCCCAGGGGCCACAGTGAACACTGACCCTCTCCCCAGGGGTCACAGTGAGCACTGACCCTCTCCCCAAGGGTCACAGTGAGCACTGACCCTCTCCCCAGGGGTCACAGTGAGCACTGACCCTCTCCCCTGGGGTCACAGTGAGCACTGACCCTCTCCCCAGGGGTCAAGAGAGCCCTGAACCTCTCCCCAGGGGTCACAGTGAGCACTGACCCTATCCCCTGGGGTCACAGTGAGCACTGACCCTCTCCCCAGGGGTCAAGAGAGCACTGACCCTCTCCCCAGGGGTCAAGAGAGCACTGACCCTCTCCCCAGGGGTCACAGTGAGCACTGACCTTCTCACCAGGGGTCACAGTGAGCACTGACCCGCTCCCCTGGGGTCACAGTGAGCACTGACCCTCTCCCCAGGGGCCACAGTGAGCACTGACCCTCTCCCCAGGGTTCACAGTGAGCACTGACCCTCTCCCCAGGGGTCACAGTGAGCTCAGACCCTCTCCCCTGGGGTCACAGTGAGCACTGACCCTCTCCACTGGGGTCACAGTGAGCACTGACCCTCTCCCCAGGGGTCACAGTGAGCACTGACCCTCTCCCCAGGGGTCACAGTGAGCACTGACCCTCTCCCCAGGGGTCCAGAGAGCCCTGAACCTCTCCCCAGGGGTCACAGTGAGCACTGACCCTATCCCCTGGGGTCACAGTGAGCACTGACCCTCTCCCCAGGGGTCAAGAGAGCACTGACCCTCTCCCCAGGGGTCAAGAGAGCACTGACCCTCTCCCCAGGGGTCACAGTGAGCACTGACCTTCTCACCAGGGGTCACAGTGAGCACTGACCCGCTCCCCTGGGCTCACAGTGAGCACTGACCCTCTCCCCAGGGGCCACAGTGAGCACTGACCCTCTCCCCAGGGTTCACAGTGAGCACTGACCCTCTCCCCAGGGGTCACAGTGAGCTCAGACCCTCTCCCCTGGGGTCACAGTGAGCACTGACCCTCTCCCCAGGGGTCACAGTGAGCACTGACCCTCTCCCCAAGGGTCACAGTGAGCAATGACCCTCTCCCCAAGGGTCACAGTGAGCACTAACCCTCTCCCCTGGGGTCACAGTGAGCACTGACCCTCTCCCCAAGGGTCACAGTGAGCAATGACCCTCTCCCCAAGGGTCACAGTGAGCACTAACCCTCTCCCCTGGGGTCACAGTGAGCACTGACCCTCTCGCCAAGGGTGACAGTGAGCACTGACCCTCTCCCCAGGGGTCAAACTGAGCACTGACCCTCTTCCAAGGGGTCACAGTGAACACTGACCCTCTCCCCAGGGGTTAAAGTGATACTGACCCTCTCCCCAGGGGCCACAGTGAGCACTGACCGTCTCCCCAGGGGTCACAGTGAGCACTGACGCTCTCCCCAGGGGTCACAGTGAGCACAGATCCTATCCCCAGGGGTCACAGTGAGCACTGACCCTCTCCCCAGGGGTCACAGTGAGCACAGACACTCTCCCCAGGGGTCACAATGAGCAAATGACCCTCTCCCCAAGGGTCACAGTGAGCACTGACCCTCTCCCCAGGGTCACAGTGAGCACTGACCCTCTCCCCCGGGTCACAGTGAGCACTGACCGTCTCCCCAAGGGTCACAGTGAGCACTGACCATCCTCCCCAGGGGTCACAGTGAGCACTGACAATGCTCCCAGGGGTCAAGTGAGCACTGACCCTCTCCCCAGGGGTCACAGTGAGCACTGACCCTCTACCCAGGGCACACCGTGAGCACTGGCCCTCTCCCCAGGGGTCACAGTGAGCACTGACCGTCTCCCCAGGGGTCACAGTGAGGACAGACCCTCTCCCCAGGGGTCACAGTGAGCACTGACCCTCTCCCCAGGGGTCACAGTGAGGACTGACCCTCTATCCAGGGGACACAGTGAGCACTGACCGTCTCCCCAGGGGTCACAGTGAGCACTGAGCCTCTCCCCAGGGGTCACAGTGAGCACTGTCCCTCTCCCCAGGGGTTACAGTGAGATCTGACACTGTTCCTAAGAGTCACAGTGAGCACTGACCCTCTCCCCAGGGGTGACAGTGACACTGACCCTCTCCCCAGGAGTCAAAGTGAGACTGACCCTCTCCCCAGGGGTCACAGTGAGCACTGACCCTCTCCCCAAGGGTCACACTGAGCACTGACCCTCTCCCCAGGGGTCACAGTAAGCACTGACCCTCTCCCCAGGGTTCACAGTGAGCACTGACCCTCTCCCCAGGGGTCACAGTGAGCTCAGACCCTCTCCCCTGGGGTCACAGTGAGCACTGACCCTCTCCCCAGGGGTCACAGTGAGCACTGACCCTCTCCCCAGGGGTCACAGTGAGCACTGACCCTCTCCCCAGGGGTGACAGTGACACTGACCCTCTCCCCAGGGGTCACAGTGATCACTGACCCTCTCCCCAGGGGTTACAGTGAGCACTGACCCTCTCCCCAGGGGTCACAGTGAGCACTGACCCTCTCCCCAGGGGTCACAGTGAGCACTGATCCTCTCCCCAGGGGTCACAGTGATACTGACCCTCTCCCCAGGGGTCACAGTGAGCACTGACCCTCTCCCCAGGGGTCACAGTGAGCACTGACCCTCTCCTCAGGGGTCACAGTGAGCACTGACCCTCTCCCCAGGGGTCACAGTGAGCACTGACCCTCTCCCCAGGGGCCACAGTGAGCACTGACCCTCTCCCCTGGGGTCACAGTGAGCACTGACCCTCTCCACTGGGGTCACAGTGAGCACTGACCCTCTCCCCAGGGGTCAAAGTGATACTGACCCTCTCCCCAGGGGTCAAAGTGAGCACTGACCCTCTCCCCAGGGGTCACAGTGAGCACAGACCCTCTCCCCAGGGGTCACAGTGAGCACAGACCCTCTCCCCAGGGGTCACAGTGAGCAATGACCCTCTCCCAAAGGGTCACAGTGAGCACTGACCCTCTCCCCAGGGTCACAGTGAGCACTGACCCTCTCCCCAAGGGTCACAGTGAGCACTGACCCTCTCCCCAGGGGTCACAGTGAGCACTGACCCTCACCTCAGGGGTCACAGTGAGCACTGACCCTCTCCCCAGGGGTCACAGTGAGCACTGACCCTCTCCCCAGGGGTCACAGTGAGCACTGACCCGATCCCCAGGAGTCACTGTGAGCACTGACCATCCCCCCAGGGGTCACAGTGAGCACTGACCCTCTCCCCAGGGGTCACAGTGAGGACTGACCCTCTCCCCAGGGGCCACAGTGAGCACTGACCCTCTCCCCAGGGGTCACAGTGAGCACTGACCCTCTCCCCAGGGGTCTCAGTGAGCACTGACCCTCTCCCCAGGGGTCACAGAGAGCACTGACCCTCTCCCCAGGTGTCACAGTGAGCCCTGACCCGCTCCCCAGGGGTCACAGTGAGCACTGACCCTCTCCCCAGGGGTGAAGAGAGCACTGACCCTCTCCCCAGGGGTCACAGTGAGCACTGACCCTCTCCCCAGGGGTCACAGTGAGCACTGACCCACTCCCCAGGGGTCACAGTGAGCACTGACCCTCTCCCCAAGGGTCACCGTGAGCACTGACCCTCTCCCCAGGGGTGAAGAGAGCACTGACCCTCTCCCCAGGGGTCACAGTGAGCACTGACCGTCTCCCCAGGGGCCACAGTGAGCACTCACCCTCTCCCCAGGGGTCACAGTGAGCACTGACCGTCTCCCCAAGGGTCACAGTGAGCACTGACCCTCTCCCCAGGGGTCACAGTGAGCACTGACCCTCTCCCCAGGGTCACAGTGAGCACTGACCGTCTCCCCAGGGGTCACAGTGAGCACTGACCCTCTCCCAGGGGCCACAGTGAGCACTGACCCTCTCCCCAGGGGTCACAGTGAGCACTGACCCTCTCCCCAAGGGTCACAGTGAGCACTGACCCTCTCCCCAGGGGTCACAGTGAGCACTGACCCTCTCCCCTGGGGTCACAGTGAGCACTGACCCTCTCCCCAGGGGTCAAGAGAGCCCTGAACCTCTCCCCAGGGGTCACAGTGAGCACTGACCCTATCCCCTGGGGTCACAGTGAGCACTGACCCTCTCCCCAGGGGTCAAGAGAGCACTGACCCTCTCCCCAGGGGTCAAGAGAGCACTGACCCTCTCCCCAGGGGTCACAGTGAGCACTGACCTTCTCACCAGGGGTCACAGTGAGCACTGACCCGCTCCCCTGGGGTCACAGTGAGCACTGACCCTCTCCCCAGGGGCCACAGTGAGCACTGACCCTCTCCCCAGGGTTCACAGTGAGCACTGACCCTCTCCCCAGGGGTCACAGTGAGCTCAGACCCTCTCCCCTGGGGTCACAGTGAGCACTGACCCTCTCCACTGGGGTCACAGTGAGCACTGACCCTCTCCCCAGGGGTCACAGTGAGCACTGACCCTCTCCCCAGGGGTCACAGTGAGCACTCACCCTCTCCCCAGGGGTCAAGAGAGCCCTGAACCTCTCCCCAGGGGTCACAGTGAGCACTGACCCTATCCCCTGGGGTCACAGTGAGCACTGACCCTCTCCCCAGGGGTCAAGAGAGCACTGACCCTCTCCCCAGGGGTCAAGAGAGCACTGACCCTCTCCCCAGGGGTCACAGTGAGCACTGACCTTCTCACCAGGGGTCACAGTGAGCACTGACCCGCTCCCCTGGGGTCACAGTGAGCACTGACCCTCTCCCCAGGGGCCACAGTGAGCACTGACCCTCTCCCCAGGGTTCACAGTGAGCACTGACCCTCTCCCCAGGGGTCACAGTGAGCTCAGACCCTCTCCCCTGGGGTCACAGTGAGCACTGACCCTCTCCCCAGGGGTCACAGTGAGCACTGACCCTCTCCCCAAGGGTCACAGTGAGCAATGACCCTCTCCCCAAGGGTCACAGTGAGCACTAACCCTCTCCCCTGGGGTCACAGTGAGCACTGACCCTCTCGCCAAGGGTGACAGTGAGCACTGACCCTCTCCCCAGGGGTCAAACTGAGCACTGACCCTCTTCCAAGGGGTCACAGTGAACACTGACCCTCTCCCCAGGGGTTAAAGTGATACTGACCCTCTCCCCAGGGGCCACAGTGAGCACTGACCGTCTCCCCAGGGGTCACAGTGAGCACTGACGCTCTCCCCCGGGGTCACAGTGAGCACAGATCCTCTCCCCAGGGGTCACAGTGAGCACTGACCCTCTCCCCAGGGGTCACAGTGAGCACAGACACTCTCCCCAGGGGTCACAATGAGCAAATGACCCTCTCCCCAAGGGTCACAGTGAGCACTGACCCTCTCCCCAGGGTCACAGTGAGCACTGACCCTCTCCCCCGGGTCACAGTGAGCACTGACCGTCTCCCCAAGGGTCACAGTGAGCACTGACCATCCTCCCCAGGGGTCACAGTGAGCACTGACAATGCTCCCAGGGGTCAAGTGAGCACTGACCCTCTCCCCAGGGGTCACAGTGAGCACTGACCCTCTACCCAGGGCACACCGTGAGCACTGGCCCTCTCCCCAGGGGTCACAGTGAGCACTGACCCTCTCCCCAGGGGTCACAGTGAGGACAGACCCTCTCCCCAGGGGTCACAGTGAGCACTGACCCTCTCCCCAGGGGTCACAGTGAGGACTGACCCTCTATCCAGGGGACACAGTGAGCACTGACCGTCTCCCCAGGGGTCACAGTGAGCACTGAGCCTCTCCCCAGGGGTCACAGTGAGCACTGTCCCTCTCCCCAGGGGTTACAGTGAGATCTGACACTGTTCCTAAGAGTCACAGTGAGCACTGACCCTCTCCCCAGGGGTGACAGTGACACTGACCCTCTCCCCAGGAGTCAAAGTGAGACTGACCCTCTCCCCAGGGGTCACAGTGAGCACTGACCCTCTCCCCAAGGGTCACACTGAGCACTGACCATCTCCCCAGGGGTCACAGTGAGCACTGACCCTCTCCCCAGGGTTCACAGTGAGCACTGACCCTCTCCCCAGGGGTCACAGTGAGCTCAGACCCTCTCCCCTGGGGTCACAGTGAGCACTGACCCTCTCCACTGGGGTCACAGTGAGCACTGACCCTCTCACCAGGGGTCAAAGTGATACTGACCCTCTCCCCAGGGGTCACAGTGAGCACTGACCATCTCCCCAAGGGTCACAGTGAGCACTGACCCTCTCCCCAGGGGTCACAGTGAGCACTGACCCTCTCCTCAGGGGTCACAGTGAGCACTGACCGTCTCCCCAGGGGACACAGTGAGCACTGACCCTCTCCCCAGGGGTGACAGTGACACTGACCCTCTCCCCAGGGGTCACAGTGATTACTGACCCTCTCCCCATGGGTTACAGTGAGCACTGACCCTCTCCCCAGGGGTCACAGTGAGCACTGACCCTCTCCCCAGGGGTCACAGTGAGCACTGATCCTCTCCCCAGGGGTCACACTGATACTGACCCTCTCCCCAGGGGTCACAGTGAGCACTGACCCTCTCCCCAGGGGTCACAGTGAGCACTGACCCTCTCCTCAGGGGTCACAGTGAGCACTGACCCTCTCCCCAGGTGTCACAGTGAGCACTGACCCTCTCCCCAGGGGTCACAGTGAGCACAGATCCTCTCCCCAGGGGTCACAGTGAGCACTGACCCTCTACCCAGGGGACACCGTGAGCACTGGCCCTCTCCCCAGGGGTCACAGTGAGCACTGACCCTCTCCCCAGGGGTCACAGTGAGCACTGACCCTCTACCCAGGGGACACCGTGAGCACTGGCCCTCTCCCCAGGGGTCACAGTGAGCACTGACCCTCTCCCCAGGGGTCACAGTGAGCGCTGACCTTCTCCCCAGGGGTCACAGTGAGGACTGACCCTCTCCCCAGGGGTCACAGTGAGCACTGACCCTCTCCCCAGGGGTCACAGTGAGGACTGACCCTCTACCCAGGGGACACAGTGAGCTCTGACCGCCTCCCCAGGGGTCACAGTGAGCACTCACCCTCTCCCCAGGGGTCACAGTGAGCACTGTCCCTCTCCCCAGGGGTTACAGTGAGATCTGTCACTGTTCCTAAGAGTCACAGTGAGCACTGACCATCTCCCCAGGGGTGACAGTGACACTGACCCTCTCCCCAGGGGTCAAAGTGAGACTGACCCTCTCCACTGGGGTCACAGTGAGCACTGACCCTCTCCCCAGGGGGCAAAGTGAGACTGACCCTCTCCACTGGGGTCACAGAGAGCACTGACCCTCTCCCCAGGGGTCACAGTGAGCACTGACCCTCTCCCCAGGGTTCACAGTGAGCACTGACCCTCTCCCCAGGGGTCACAGTGAGCACTGACCCTCTCCCCTGGGGTCACAGTGAGCACTGACCCTCTCCACTGGGGTCACAGTGAGCACTGACCCTCTCCCCAGGGGTCAAAGTGATACTGAACCTCTCCCCAAGGGTCACAGTGAGCACTGACACTCTCCCCAGGGGTCACAGTGAGCACTGACCCTCTCCTCAGGGGTCACAGTGAGCACTGACCCTCTCCCCAGGGGTCACAGTGAGCACTGACCCTCTCCCCAGGGGTCACAGTGAGCACTGACCCTCTCCCCAGGGGTCACAGTGAGCACTGACCCTCTCCTCAGGGGTCACAGTGAGCACTGACCCGATCCCCAGGCGTCACTGTGAGCACTGACGATCCCCCCAGGGGTCACAGTGAGCACTGACCCTCTCCCCAGGGGTCACAGTGAGGACTGACCCTCTCCCCAGTGGACACAGTGAGCACTGACCCTCTCCCCAGGGGTCACAGTGAACACTGACCCTCTCCCCAGTGGTCTCAGTGAGCACTGACCCTCTCCCCAGGGGTCACAGTGACCACTGACCCTCTCCCCAAGGGTCACAGTGAGCACTGACCCTCTCCCCAGGGGTCACAGTGAGCACTGACCCTCTCCCCAGGGGTGAAGAGAGTACTGACCCTCTCCCCAGGGGTCACAGTGAGCACTGACCCTCTCCCCAGGGGTCAAAGTGAGCACTGACCCACTCCCCAGGGGTCACAGTGAGCACTGACCCTCTCCCCAAGGGTCACCGTGAGCACTGACCCTCTCCCCAGGGAAACAGTGAGCACTGACCGTCTCCCCAGGGGCCACAGTGAGCACTGACCCTCTCCCCTGGGGTCACAGTGAGCACTGACCCTCTCCCCAGGGGTCACAGTGAGCACTGACCCTCTCCCCAGGGTCACAGTGAGCACTGACCATCTCCCCAAGGGTCACAGTGAGCACTGACCCTCTCCCCAGGGGCCACAGTGAGCACTGACCCTCTCCCTAAGGGTCACAGTGAGCACTGACCCTCTCCCCAGGGTCACAGTAAGCACTGACCGTCTCCCCAAGGGTCACAGTGAGCACTGACCCTCTCCCCAGGGGCCACAGTGAGCACTGACCCTCTCCCCGTGGGGTCACCATGAGCACTGACCCTGTCCCCAAGGGTCACAGTGAGCACTGACCCTCTCCCCAAGGGTCACAGTGAGCACTGACCCTCTCCTCAGGGTCACAGTGAGCACTGACCCTCTCCCCAGGGGTCACAGTGAGCACTGACCCTCTCCCCTGGGGTCACAGTGAGCACTGACCCTATCCCCTGGGGTCACAGTGAGCACTGACCCTCTCCCCAGGGGTCACAGTGAGCACTAATCCTCTCCCCAGGGGTCAAGAGCGCCCTGACCCTCTCCCAGGGGTCACAGTGAGCACTGACCCTCTCCCCAGGGGTCAAGAGAGCACTGACCCTCTCCCCAGGGGTCACAGTGAGGACTGTCCCTATCCCCAAGGGTCACAGTGAGCACTGACCCTCTCCCCTGGGGTCACAGTGAGCACTGACCCTCTCCCCAGGGCTCACTTTAAGCACTGACCCTCTCCCCAGGGGTCACAGTGAGCACTGACCCTCTCCCCAGGGGTCACAGTGAGCACTGACCCTCTCCCCAGGGGTCACAGTGAGCTCTGACCCTCTCTCCTGGGGTCACAGTGAGCACTGACCCTCTCCCCAAGGGTCACAGTGAGCACTGACCCTCTCCCCCAGGGTCACAGTGAGCACTGACCGTCTCCCCGTGGGGTCACAGTGAGCACTGACACTCTCCCCTTGGGTCACAGTGAGCACTGACCCTCTCCCCAGGGGTCACAGTGAGCACTGACCCTCTCCCCAGGGGTCACAGTGAGCACTGACCCACTCCCCAGGGGTCACAGTGAGCACTGACCCTCTCCCCAAGGGTCACCGTGAGCACTGACCCTCTCCCCAGGGGTGAAGAGAGCACTGACCCTCTCCCCAGGGGTCACAGTGAGCACTGACCGTCTCCCCAGGGACCACAGTGAGCACTGACCCTCTCCCCAGGGGTCATAGTGAGCACTGACCGTCTCCCCAAGGGTCACAGTGAGCACTGACCCTCTCCCCAGGGGTCACAGTGAGCACTGACCCTCTCCCCAGGGTCACAGTGAGCACTGACCGTCTCCCCAAGGGTCACAGTGAGCACTGACCCTCTCCCCAGGGGTCACAGTGAGCACTGACCCTCTCCCCAGGGGTCACAGTGAGCACTGACCCTCTCCCCAGGGGTCAAGAGAGCCCTGAACCTCTCCCCAGGGGTCTCAGTGAGCACTGACCCTCTCACCAGGGGTCACAGTGAGGACTGTCCCTGTCCCCTGGGGTCACAGTGAGCACTGACCCTCTCCCCTGGGGTCACACTGAGCACTGACCCTCTCCCCAGGGGCCACAGTGAGCACTGACCTTCTCACCAGGGGTCACAGTGAGCACTGACCCTCTCCCCTGGGGTCACAGTGAGCACTGACCCTCTCCCCAGGGGCCACAGTGAGCACTGACCCTCTCCCCTGGGGTCACAGTGAGCACTGACCCTCTCCCCTGGGGTCACAGTGAGCACTGACCCTCTCCCCAGGGGTCACTGTGAGCACTGACCCTCTCCCCAAGGGTCACAGTGAGCAATGACCCTCTCCCCAAGGGTCACAGTGAGCACTAACCCTCTCCCCTGTGGTCACAGTGAGCACTGACCCTCTCCCCAAGGGTCACAGTGAGCTATGACCCTCTCCCCAAGGGTCACAGTGAGCACTAACCCTCTCCCCTGGGGTCACAGTGAGCACTGACCCTCTCGCCAAGGGTGACAGTGAGCACTGACCCTCTCCCCAAGGGTCAGAGTGAGCACTGACCCTCTCCCCAGGGGTCAAACTGAGCACTGACCCTCTTCCAAGGGGTCACAGTGAACACTGACCCTCTCCCCAGGGGTCAAAGTGATACTGACCCTCTCCCCAGGGGTCACAGTGAGCACTGACCGTCTCCCCAGGGGTCACAGTGAGCACAGATCCTATCCCCAGGGGTCACAGTGAGCACTGACCCTCTCCCCAGGGGTCACAGTGAGCACAGACACTCTCCCCAGGGGTCACAATGAGCAAATGACCCTCTCCCCAAGGGTCACAGAGAGCACTGACCCTCTCCCCAGGGTCACAGTGAGCACTGACCCTCTCCCCCGGGTCACAGTGAGCACTGGCCGTCTCCCCAAGGGTCACAGTGAGCACTGACCATCCTCCCCAGGGGTCACAGTGACCACTGTCAATGCTCCCAGGGGTCAAGTGAGCACTGACCCTCTCCCCAGGAGTCACAGTGAGCACTGACCCTCTACCCAGGGCACACCGTGAGCACTGGCCCTCTCCCCAGGGGTCACAGTGAGCACTGACTCTCTCCTCAGGGGTCACAGTGAGCACTGACCCTCTCCCCAGGGGTCACAGTGAGCACTGACACTCTCCCCAGGGGTCACAGTGAGCACTGACCCGATCCCCAGGCGTCACTGTGAGCACTGACCATCCCCCCAGGGGTCACAGTGAGTACTGACCCTCTCCCCAGGGGTCACAGTGAGGACTGACCCTCTCCCCAGGGGACACAGTGAGCACTGACCCTCTCCCCAGGGGTCACAGTGTGCACTGACCCTCTCCCCAGGGGTCTCAGTGAGCACTGACCCTCTCCCCAGGGGTCACAGTGAGCACTGACCCTCTCCCCAAGGGTCACAGTGAGCACTGACCGTCTCCCCAGGGGTCACAGTGAGCACTGACCCTCTCCCCAGGGGTGAAGAGAGCACTGACCCTCTCCCCAGGGGCCACAGTGAGCACTGACCCACTCCCCAGGGGTCACAGTGAGCACTGACCCTCTCCCCAAGGGTCACCGTGAGCACTGACCCTCTCCCCAGGGTCACAGTGAGCACTGACCGTCTCCCCAAGGGTCACAGTGAGCACTGACCCTCTCCCCAGGGGCCACAGTGAGCACTGACCCTCTCCCCAAGGGTCACAGTGAGCACTGAGCCTCTCCTCAGGGTCACAGTGAGCACTGACCCTCTCCCCAGGGGTCACAGTGAGCACTGTCCCTCTCCCCAGGGGTCACAGTGAGCACTGACCCTCTCCCCAGGGGTCACAGTGAGCACGGACCCTCTCCCCAGGGGTCACAGTGAGCACTGACCCTCTCCCCAGGGGTCAAGAGAGCACTGAGCCTCTCCCCAGGGGTCACAGTGAGCACTGACCCTCTCCCCAGGGGTCAAGAGAGCACTGACCCTCTCCCCAGGGGTCACAGTGAGGACTGTCCCTATCCCCAAGGGTCACAGTGAGCACTGACCCTCTCCCCTGGGGTCACAGTGAGCACTGACCCTCTCCCCAAGGCTCACTTACAGCACTGACCCTCTCCCCTGGGGTCACAGTGAGCACTGACCCTCTCCCCAGGGGTCACAGTGAGCACTGACCCTCTCCCCAGGGGTCACAGTGAGCACTGACCCTCTCCCCAGGGGTCAAGAGAGCACTGAGCCTCTCCCCAGGGGTCACAGTGAGCACTGACCCTCTCCCCAGGGGTCAAGAGAGCACTGACCCTCTCCCCAGGGGTCACAGTGAGGACTGTCCCTATCCCCAAGGGTCACAGTGAGCACTGACCCTCTCCCCTGGGGTCACAGTGAGCACTGACCCTCTCCCCAAGGCTCACTTACAGCACTGACCCTCTCCCCTGGGGTCACAGTGAGCACTGACCCTCTCCCCAGGGGTCACAGTGAGCACTGACCCTCTCCCCAGGGGTCACAGTGAGCACTGACCCTCTCCCCAAGGGTCACAGTGAGCACTGACCCTCTCCCCAAGGGTCACAGTGAGCACTGACCCTCTCCCCAAGGGTCACAGTGAGCAGTGACCCTCTCCCCAAGGGTCAGAGAGAGCACTGGCCATTCTCCCCAAGGGTCACAGTGAGCACTAACCCTCTCCCCTGGGGTCACAGTGAGCACTGACCCTCTCGCCAAGGGTGACAGTGAGCACTGACCCTCTCCCCTTGGGTCACAGTGAGCACTGACCCACTCCCCAGGGTTCACAGTGAGCACTGACCCTCTTCGCAAGGGTCACAGTGAGCACTGACCCTCTCCCCAGGGGTCACAGTGAGCACTGACCCTCTCCCCAGGGGTCACAGTGAGCACTGACCCTCTCCCCTGGGGTCACAGTGAGCACTGACCCTCTCCCCTGGGGTCACAGTGAGCACTGACCCTCTCCCCAAGGGTCACAGTGAGCACTGACCCTCTCCCCATGGGTCACAGTGAGCAGTGACCATCTCCCCAAGGGTCACAGTGAGCAGTGACCCTCTCCCCAAGGGTCACAGTGAGCACTGGCCATTCTCCCCAAGGCTCACAGTGAGCACTGACCCTCTCCCCTGGGGTCACAGTGTGCACTGACCCTCTCCCCAAGGGTCACAGTGAGCACTGACCCTCTCCCCAGGGGTCACAGTGAGCACTGACCCTCTCCCCAGGGGTCACAGTGAGCACTGACCCTCTCCCCAAGGGTCACAGTGAGCAATGACCCTCTCCCCAAGGGTCACAGTGAGCACTAACCCTCTCCCCTGGGGTCACAGTGAGCACTGACCCTCTCGCCAAGGGTGACAGTGAGCACTGACCCTCTCCCCTTGGGTCACAGTGAGCACTGACCCACTCCCCAGGGTTCACAGTGAGCACTGACCCTCTTCGCAAGGGTCACAGTGAGCACTGACCCTCTCCCCAGGGGTCACAGTGAGCACTGACCCTCTCCCCAGGGGACACAGTGAGCACTGACCCTCACCCCTGGGGTCACAGTGAGCACTGACCCTCTCCACTGGGGTCACAGTGAGCACTGACCGTCTCCCCAGGGGTCACAGTGAGCACTGACCCTCTCCCCAGGGGTCACAGTGAGCACTGACCCTCTCCCGAGGGTCACCGTGAGCACTGACCCTCTCCCCAAGGGTCACCGTGAGCACTTACCCTCTGCCCAAGGGTCACAGTGAGCACTGACCCCCTCCGCAGGGGTCACAGTGAGCACTGGCCCTCTCCCCAGGGGTCACAGTGAGCACTGACCTTCTCCCCAGGGGTCACAGTGAGCACTGACCCTCTCCCCAGGGGTCACAGTGAGCACTGACCCTCTCCCCAGGGGTCACAGTGAGCACTGACCCTCTCCCCAGGGGTCACAGTGAGCACTGACCCTCTCCCCAGGGGTCACAGTGAGCACTGACCTTCTCCCCAGGGGTCACAGTGAGGACTGACCCTCTCCCCAGGGGTCACAGTGAGCACTGACCCTCTCCCCAGGGGTCACAGTGAGCCCTGACCCTCTCCCCAGTGGTCACAGTGAGCACTGACCCTCTCCCCAGGGGTCACAGTGAGCACTGACCCTCTCCCCAGGGTCACAGTGAGCACTGACCCTCTCCCCAGGGGTCACAGTGAGCACTGACCCTCTCCCCTGGGGTCACAGTG
This sequence comes from Carcharhinus amblyrhynchos, assembly GCF_965287045.1. Lineage (NCBI taxonomy): Eukaryota > Metazoa > Chordata > Chondrichthyes > Carcharhiniformes > Carcharhinidae > Carcharhinus > Carcharhinus amblyrhynchos. The sequence goes on along the minus strand of NW_027649833.1, from coordinate 598,087 downwards.
AGCCCTGACCCTCTCCCCTGGGGTCACAGTGAGCACTGACCCTCTCCCCAGGGGTCACAGTGAGCACTGACCCTCTCCCCAGGGGTCACAGTGAGCACTGACCCTCTCCCCAGGGTCACAGTGAGCACTGACCCTCTCCCCAGGGGTCACAGTGAGCACTGACCCTCTCCCCAGGGGTCACAGTGAGCAGTGACCCTCTCCCCTGGGGTCACAGTGAGCACTGACCCTCTCGCCAAGGGTGACAGTGAGCACTGACCCTCTCCCCTTGGGTCACAGTGAGCACTGACCCACTCCCCAGGGTTCACAGTGAGCACTGACCCTCTTCGCAAGGGTCACAGTGAGCACTGACCCTCTCCCCAGGGGTCACAGTGAGCACTGACCCTCTCCCCAGGGGTCACAGTGAGCACTGACCCTCTCCCCTGGGGTCACAGTGAGCACTGACCCTCTCCCCTGGGGTCACAGTGAGCACTGACCCTTTCCCCAAGGGTCACAGTGAGCACTGACCCTCTCCCCAAGGGTCACAGTGAGCAGTGACCCTCTCCCCAAGGGTCACAGTGAACAGTGACCCTCTCCCCAAGGGTCACAGTGAGCACTGGCCATTCTCCCCAAGGGTCACAGTGAGCACTGACCCTCTCCCCTGGGGTCACAGTGAGCACTGACCCTCTCCCCAGGGGTCACAGTGAGCACTGACCCTCTCCCCAAGGGTCACAGTGAGCACTGACCCTCTCCCCAGGGGTCACAGTGAGCACTGACCCTCTCCCCAGGGGTCACAGTGAGCACTGACCCTCTCCCCAGGGGTCACAGTGAGCACTGACCCTCTCCCCAAGGGTCACAGTGAGCAATGACCCTCTCCCCAAGGGTCACAGTGAGCACTCACCCTCTCCCCTGGGGTCACAGTGAGCACTGACCCTCTCGCCAAGGGTCACAGTGAGCACTGACCCTCTCCCCAGGGGCCACAGTGAGCACTGACCCTCTCCCCAGGGGTCACCGTGAGCACTGACCCTGTCCGCAAGGGTCACAGTGAGCACTGACCCTCTCCCCAAGGGTCACAGTGAGCACTGACCCTCTCCTCAGGGTCACAGTGAGCACTGACCCTCTCCCCAGGGGTCACAGTGAGCACTGTCCCTCTCCCCAGGGGTCACAGTGAGCACTGACCCTCTCCCCAGGGGTCACAGTGAGCACTGACCCTCTCCCCAGGGGTCACAGTGAGCACTGACCCTCTCCCCAGGGGTCAAGAGAGCACTGACCCTCTCCCCAGGGGTCACAGTGAGGACTGTCCCTATCCCCAAGGGTCACAGTGAGCACTGACCCTCTCCCCTGGGGTCACAGTGAGCACTGACCCTCTCCCCAAGGCTCACTTACAGCACTGACCCTCTCCCCAGGGGTCACAGTGAGCACTGACCCTCTCCCCAGGGGTCACAGTGAGCACTGACCCTCTCCCCAGGGGTCACAGTGAGCACTGACCCTCTCCCCTGGGGTCACAGTGAGCACTGACCCTCTCCCCAAGGGTCACAGTGAGCACTGACCCTCTCCCCAAGGGTCACAGTGAGCAGTGACCCTCTCCCCAAGGGTCACAGTGAGCAGTGACCCTCTCCCCAAGGGTCAGAGTGAGCACTGGCCATTCTCCCCAAGGGTCACAGTGAGCACTAACCCTCTCCCCTGGGGTCACAGTGAGCACTGACCCTCTTGCCAAGGGTGACAGTGAGCACTGACCCTCTCCCCTTGGGTCACAGTGAGCACTGACCCACTCCCCAGGGTTCACAGTGAGCACTGACCCTCTTCGCAAGGGTCACAGTGAGCACTGACCCTCTCCCCAAGGGTCACAGTGAGCACTGACCCTCTCCCCAGGGGTCACAGTGAGCACTGACCCTCTCCCCTGGGGTCACAGTGAGCACTGACCCTCTCCCCTGGGGTCACAGTGAGCACTGACCCTCTCCCCAAGGGTCACAGTGAGCACTGACCCTCTCCCCATGGGTCACAGTGAGCAGTGATCATCTCCCCAAGGGTCACAGTGAGCAGTGACCCTCTCCCCAGGGGTCACAGTGAGCACTGACCCTCTCCACTGGGGTCACAGTGAGCACTGACCGTCTCCCCAGGGGTCACAGTGAGCACTGACCCTCTCCCCAAGGGTCACAGTGAGCACTGACCCTCTCCCGAGGGTCACCGTGAGCACTGACCCTCTCCCGAAGGGTCACCGTGAGCACTTACCCTCTGCCCAAGGGTCACAGTGAGCACTGACCCACTCCGCAGGGGTCACAGTGAGCACTGGCCCTCTCCCCAGGGGTCACAGTGAGCACTGACCTTCTCCCCAGGGGTCACAGTGAGCACTGACCCTCTCCCCAGGGGTCACAGTGAGCACTGACCCTCTCCCCAGGGGTCACAGTGAGCACTGACCTTCTCCCCAGTGGTCACAGTGAGGACTGACCCTCCCCCAGGGGTCACAGTGAGCACTGACCCTCTCCCCAGGGGTCACAGTGAGCCCTGACCCTCTCCCCAGTGGTCACAGTGAGCACTGACCCTCTCCCCAGGGGTCACAGTGAGCACTGACCCTCTCCCCAGGGTCACAGTGAGCACTGACCCTCTCCCCAGGGGTCACAGTGAGCACTGACCATCTCCCCTGGGGTCACAGTGAGCCCTGACCCTCTCCCCTGGGGTCACAGTGAGCACTGACCCTCTCCCCAGGGGTCACAGTGAGCACTGACCCTCTCCCCAGGGGTCTCAGTGAGCACTGACCCTCTCCCCTGGGGTCACAGTGAGCCCTGACCCTGTCCCCTGGGGTCACAGTGAGCACTGACCCTCTCCCCAGGGTCACAGTGAGCACTGACCCTCTCCCCAGGGGTCACAGTGAGCACTGACCCTCTCCCCAGGGGTCACAGTGAGCACTGACCTTCTCCCCAGGGGTCACAGTGAGCACTGACCCTCTCGCCAAGGGTGACAGTGAGCACTGACCCTCTCCCCTTGGGTCACAGTGAGCACTGACCCACTCCCCAGGGTTCACAGTGAGCACTGACCCTCTTCGCAAGGGTCACAGTGAGCACTGACCCTCTCCCCAGGGGTCACAGTGAGCACTGACCCTCTCCCCAGGGGTCACAATGAGCACTGACCCTGTCCCCTGGGGTCACAGTGAGCACTGACCCTCTCCCCTGGGGTCACAGTGAGCACTGACCCTTTCCCCAAGGGTCACAGTGAGCACTGACCCTCTCCCCAAGGGTCACAGTGAGCAGTGACCCTCTCCCCAAGGGTCACAGTGAGCAGTGACCCTCTCCCCAAGGGTCACAGTGAGCACTGGCCATTCTCCCCAAGGGTCACAGTGAGCACTGACCCTCTCCCCTGGGGTGACAGTGTGCACTGACCCTCTCCCCAAGGGTCACAGTGAGCACTGACCCTCTCCCCAGGGGTCACAGTGAGCACTGACCCTCTCCCCAGGGGTCACAGTGAGCACTGACCCTCTCCCCAAGGGTCACAGTGAGCAATGACCCTCTCCCCAAGGGTCACAGTGAGCACTAACCCTCTCCCCTGGGGTCACAGTGAGCACTGACCCTCTCGCCAAGGGTCACAGTGAGCACTGACCCTCTCCCCAGGGGCCACAGTGAGCACTGACCCTCTCCCCAGGGGTCACCGTGAGCACTGACCCTGTCCGCAAGGGTCACAGTGAGCACTGACCCTCTCCCCAAGGGTCACAGTGAGCACTGACCCTATCCTCAGGGTCACAGTGAGCACTGACCCTCTCCCCAGGGGTCACAGTGAGCACTGTCCCTCTCCCCAGGGGTCACAGTGAGCACTGACCCTCTCCCCAGGGGTCACAGTGAGCACTGACCCTCTCCCCAGGGGTCACAGTGAGCACTGACCCTCTCCCCAGGGGTCAAGAGAGCACTGAGCCTCTCCCCAGGGGTCACAGTGAGCACTGACCCTCTCCCCAGGGGTCAAGAGAGCACTGACCCTCTCCCCAGGGGTCACAGTGAGGACTGTCCCTATCCCCAAGGGTCACAGTGAGCACTGACCCTCTCCCCTGGGGTCACAGTGAGCACTGACCCTCTCCCCAAGGCTCACTTACAGCACTGACCCTCTCCCCTGGGGTCACAGTGAGCACTGACCCTCTCCCCAGGGGTCACAGTGAGCACTGACCCTCTCCCCAGGGGTCACAGTGAGCACTGACCCTCTCCCCTGGGGTCACAGTGAGCACTGACCCTCTCCCCAAGGGTCACAGTGAGCACTGACCCTCTCCCCAAGGGTCACAGTGAGCAGTGACCCTCTCCCCTGGGGTCACAGTGAGCACTGACCCTCTCGCCAAGGGTGACAGTGAGCACTGACCCTCTCCCCTTGGGTCACAGTGAGCACTGACCCACTCCCCAGGGTTCACAGTGAGCACTGACCCTCTCCCCAGGGGTCACAGTGAGCACTGACCCTCTCCCCAGGGGTCACAGCGAGCACTGACCCTCTCCCCTGGGGTCACAGTGAGCACTGACCCTCTCCCCTGGGGTCACAGTGAGCACTGACCCTCTCCCCAAGGGTCACAGTGAGCAGTGACCCTCTCCCCAAGGGTCACAGTGAGCACTGGCCATTCTCCCCAAGGGTCACAGTGAGCACTGACCCTCTCCCCTGGGGTCACAGTGTGCACTGACCCTCTCCCAAAGGGTCACAGTGAGCACTGACCCTCTCCCCAGGGGTCACAGTGAGCACTGACCCTCTCCCCAGGGGTCACAGTGAGCACTGACCCTCTCCCCAAGGGTCACAGTGAGCAATGACCCTCTCCCCAAGGGTCACAGTGAGCACTAACCCTCTCCCCTGGGGTCACAGTGAGCACTGACCCTCTCGCCAAGGGTGACAGTGAGCACTGACCCACTCCCCTTGGGTCACAGTGAGCACTGACCCACTCCCTAGGGTTCACAGTGAGCACTGACCCTCTTCGCAAGGGTCACAGTGAGCACTGACCCTCTCCCCAGGGGACACAGTGAGCACTGACCCTCTCCCCTGGGGTCACAGTGAGCACTGACCCTCTCCACTGGGGTCACAGTGAGCAGTGACCGTCTCCCCAGGGGTCACAGTGAGCACTGACCCTCTCCCCAAGGGTCACAGTGAGCACTGACCCTCTCCCGAGGGTCACCGTGAGCACTGACCCTCTCCCCAAGGGTCACCGTGAGCACTGACCTTCTCCCCAGGGGTCACAGTGAGGACTGACCCTCTCCCCAGGGGTCACAGTGAGCACTGACCCTCTCCCCAGGGGTCACAGTGAGCCCTGACCCTCTCCCCAGTGGTCACAGTGAGCACTGACCCTCTCCCCAGGGTCACAGTGAGCACTGACCCTCTCCCCAGGGGTCACAGTGAGCACTGACCCTCTCCCCTGGGGTCACAGTGAGCCCTGACCCTCTCCCCTGGGGTCACAGTGAGCACTGACCCTCTCCCCAGGGGTCACAGTGAGCACTGACCCTCTCCCCAGGGGTCACAGTGAGCACTGACCCTCTCCCCTGGGGTCACAGTGAGCCCTGACCCTCTCCCCTGGGGTCACAGTGAGCACTGACCCTCTCCCCAGGGTCACAGTGAGCACTGACCCTCTCCCCAGGGGTCACAGTGAGCACTGACCCACTCCCCAGGGGTCACAGTAAGCACTGACCTTCTCCCCAGGGGTCACAGTGAGCACTGACCCTCTCACCAAGGGTGACAGTGAGCACTGACCCTCTCCCCTTGGGTCACAGTGAGCACTGACCCACTCCCCAGGGTTCACAGTGAGCACTGACCCTCTTCGCAAGGGTCACAGTGAGCACTGACCCTCTCCCCAGGGTCACAGTGAGCACTGACCCTCTCCCCAGGGTCACAGTGAGCACTGATCCTCTCCCCTGGGGTCACAGTGAGCACTGACCCTCTCCCCTGGGGTCACAGTGAGCACTGACCCTTTCCCCAAGGGTCACAGTGAGCACTGACCCTCTCCCCAAGGGTCACAGTGAGCAGTGACCCTCTCCCCAAGGGTCACAGTGAGCAGTGACCCTCTCCCCAAGGGTCACAGTGAGCACTGGCCATTCTCCCCAAGGGTCACAGTGAGCACTGACCCTCTCCCCTGGGGTGACAGTGTGCACTGACCCTCTCCCCAAGGGTCACAGTGAGCACTGACCCTCTCCCCAGGGGTCACAGTGAGCACTGACCCTCTCCCCAGGGGTCACAGTGAGCACTGACCCTCTCCCCAAGGGTCACAGTGAGCAATGACCCTCTCCCCAAGGGTCACAGTGAGCAGTGACCCTCTCCCCTGGGGTCACAGTGAGCACTGACCCTCTCGCCAAGGGTGACAGTGAGCACTGACCCTCTCCCCTTGGGTCACAGTGAGCACTGACCCACTCCCCAGGGTTCACAGTGAGCACTGACCCTCTTCGCAAGGGTCACAGTGAGCACTGACCCTCTCCCCAGGGGTCACAGTGAGCACTGACCCTCTCCCCAGGGGTCACAGTGAGCACTGACCCTCTCCTCAGGGGTCACAGTGAGCACTGACCGTCTCCCCAGGGGACACAGTGAGCACTGACCCTCTCCCCAGGGGTGACAGTGACACTGACCCTCTCCCCAGGGGTCACAGTGATTACTGACCCTCTCCCCAGGGGTCACAGTGAGCACTGACCCTCTCCCCAGGGGTCACAGTGAGCACTGATCCTCTCCCCAGGGGTCACAGTGATACTGACCCTCTCCCCAGGGGTCACAGTGAGCACTGACCCTCTCCCCAGGGGTCACAGTGAGCACTGACCCTCTCCTCAGGGGTCACAGTGAGCACTGACCCTCTCCCCAGGGGTCACAGTGAGCACTGACCCTCTCCCCAGGGGTCACAGTGAGCACAGATCCTCTCCCCAGGGGTCACAGTGAGCACTGACCCTCTACCCAGGGGACACCGTGAGCACTGGCCCTCTCCCCAGGGGTCACAGTGAGCACTGACCCTCTCCCCAGGGGTCACAGTGAGCACTGACCCTGTTCCCAGGGGACACCGTGAGCACTGGCCCTCTCCCCAGGGGTCACAGTGAGCACTGACCCTCTCCCCAGGGGTCACAGTGAGCGCTGACCTTCTCCCCAGGGGTCACAGTGAGGACTGACCCTCTCCCCAGGGGTCACAGTGAGCACTGACCCTCTCCCCAGGGGTCACAGTGAGGACTGACCCTCTCCCCAGGGGTCACAGTGAGCACTGACCCTCTCCCCAGGGGTCACAGTGAGCACTGACCCTCTCCCCAGGGGTCACAGTGAGCACTGACCCTCTACCCAGGGGACACCGTGAGCACTGGCCCTCTCCCCAGGGGTCACAGTGAGCACTGACCCTCTCCCCAGGGGTCACAGTGAGCGCTGACCTTCTCCCCAGGGGTCACAGTGAGGACTGACCCTCTCCCCAGGGGTCACAGTGAGCACTGACCCTCTCCCCAGGGGTCACAGTGCGGACTGACCCTCTACCCAGGGGACACAGTGAGCTCTGACCGCCTCCCCAGGGGTCACAGTGAGCACTGACCCTCTCCCCAGGGGTCACAGCGAGCACTGTCCCTCTCCCCAGGGGTTACAGTGAGATCTGTCACTGTTCCTAAGAGTCACAGTGAGCACTGACCATCTCCCCAGGGGTGACAGTGACACTGACCCTCTCCCCAGGGGTCAAAGTGAGACTGACCCTCTCCACTGGGGTCACAGTGAGCACTGACCCTCTCCCCAGGGGGCAAAGTGAGACTGACCATCTCCACTGGGGTCACAGTGAGCACTGACCCTCTCCCCAGGGGTCACAGTGAGCACTGACCCTCTCCCCAGGGTTCACAGTGAGCACTGACCCTCTCCCCAGGGGTCACAGTGAGCACTGACCCTCTCCCCTGGGGTCACAGTGAGCACTGACCCTCTCCACTGGGGTCACAGTGAGCACTGACCCTCTCCCCAGGGGTCAAAGTGATACTGAACCTCTCCCCAAGGGTCACAGTGAGCACTGACCCTCTCCCCAGGGGTCACAGTGAGCACTGACCCTCTCCTCAGGGGTCACAGTGAGCACTGACCCTCTCCCCAGGGGTCACAGTGAGCACTGACGCTCTCCCCAGGGGTCACAGTGAGCACTGACCCTCTCCCCAGGGGTCACAGTGAGCACTGACCCTCTCCTCAGGGGTCACAGTGAACACTGACCCGATCCCCAGGCGTCACTGTGAGCACTGACCCTCTCCCCAGGGGTCACAGTGACCACTGACCCTCTCCCCAAGGGTCACAGTGAGCACTGACCCTCTCCCCAGGGGTCACAGTGAGCACTGACCCTCTCCCCAGGGGTGAAGAGAGCACTGACCCTCTCCCCAGGGGTCACAGTGAGCACTGACCCTCTCCCCGGTGGTCAAAGTGAGCACTGACCCACTCCCCAGGGGTCACAGTGAGCACTGACCCTCTCCCCAAGGGTCACCGTGAGCACTGACCCTCTCCCCAGGGAAACAGTGAGCACTGACCGTCTCCCCAGGGGCCACAGTGAGCACTGACCCTCTCCCCAAGGGTCACAGTGAGCACTGACCCTCTCCCCAGGGTCACAGTAAGCACTGGCCGTCTCCCCAAGGGTCACAGTGAGCACTGACCCTCTCCCCAGGGGCCACAGTGAGCACTGACCCTCTCCCCTGGGGTCACAGTGAGCACTGACCCTCTCCCCTGGGGTCACAGTGAGCACTGACCCTCTCCCCAGGGGCCACAGTGAGCACTGACCCTCTCCCTAAGGGTCACAGTGAGCACTGACCGTCTCCCCAAGGGTCACAGTGAGCACTGACCCTCTCCCCAGGGGCCACAGTGAGCACTGACCCTCTCCCCAGGGGTCACCGTGAGCACTGACCCTGTCCCCAAGGGTCACAGTGAGCACTGACCCTCTCCCCAAGGGTCACAGTGAGCACTGACCCTCTCCTCAGGGTCACAGTGAGCACTGACCCTCTCCCCAGGGGTCACAGTGAGCACTGACCCTCTCCCCTGGGGTCACAGTGAGCACTGACCCTATCCCCTGGGGTCACAGTGAGCACTGACCCTCTCCCCAGGGGTCACAGTGAGCACTAATCCTCTCCCCAGGGGTCAAGAGAGCCCTGACCCTCTCCCAGGGGTCACAGTGAGCACTGACCCTCTCCCCAGGGGTCAAGAGAGCACTGACCCTCTCCCCAGGGGTCACAGTGAGGACTGTCCCTATCCCCAAGGGTCACAGTGAGCACTGACCCTCTCCCCTGGGGTCACAGTGAGCACTGACCCTCTCCCCAGGGCTCACTTTAAGCACTGACCCTCTCCCCAGGGGTCACAGTGAGCACTGACCCTCTCCCCAGGGGTCACAGTGAGCACTGACCCTCTCCCCAGGGGTCACAGTGAGCTCTGACCCTCTCTCCTGGGGTCACAGTGAGCACTGACCCTCTCCCCAAGGGTCACAGTGAGCACTGACCCTCTCCCCCAGGGTCACAGTGAGCACTGACCGTCTCCCCGTGGGGTCACAGTGAGCACTGACCCTCTCCCCTTGGGTCACAGTGAGCACTGACCCTCTCCCCAGGGGTGAAGAGAGCACTGACCCTCTCCCCAGGTGTCACAGTGAGCACTGACCCTCTCCCCAGGGGTCACAGTGAGCACTGACCCACTCCCCAGGGGTCACAGTGAGCACTGACCCTCTCCCCAAGGGTCACCGTGAGCACTGACCCTCTCCCCAGGGGTGAAGAGAGCACTGACCCTCTCCCCAGGGGTCACAGTGAGCACTGACCGTCTCCCCAGGGACCACAGTGAGCACTGACCCTCTCCCCAGGGGTCATAGTGAGTACTGACCGTCTCCCCAAGGGTCACAGTGAGCACTGACCCTCTCCCCAGGGGTCACAGTGAGCACTGACCCTCTCCCCAGGGTCACAGTGAGCACTGACCGTCTCCCCAAGGGTCACAGTGAGCACTGACCCTCTCCCCAGGGGTCACAGTGAGCACTGACCCTCTCCCCAGGGGTCACAGTGAGCACTGACCCTCTCCCCAGGGGTCAAGAGAGCCCTGAACCTCTCCCCAGGGGTCTCAGTGAGCACTGACCCTCTCACCAGGGGTCACAGTGAGGACTGTCCCTATCCCCTGGGGTCACAGTGAGCACTGACCCTCTCCCCTGGGGTCACACTGAGCACTGACCCTCTCCCCAGGGGCCACAGTGAGCACTGACCTTCTCACCAGGGGTCACAGTGAGCACTGACCCTCTCCCCTGGGGTCACAGTGAGCACTGACCCTCTCCCCAGGGGCCACAGTGAGCACTGACCCTCTCCCCTGGGGTCACAGTGAGCACTGACCCTCTCCCCTGGGGTCACAGTGAGCACTGACCCTCTCCCCAGGGGTCACAGTGAGCACTGACCCTCTCCCCAAGGGTCACAGTGAGCAATGACCCTCTCCCCAAGGGTCACAGTGAACACTAACCCTCTCCCCTGGGGTCACAGTGAGCACTGACCCTCTCGCCAAGGGTGACAGTGAGCACTGACCCTCTCCCCAAGGGTCAGAGTGAGCACTGACCCTCTCCCCAGGGGTCAAACTGAGCACTGACCCTCTTCCAAGGGGTCACAGTGAACACTGACCCTCTCCCCAGGGGTCAAAGTGATACTGACCCTCTCCCCAGGGGCCACAGTGAGCACTGACCGTCTCCCCAGGGGTCACAGTGAGCACTGACGCTCTCCCCAGGGGTCACAGTGAGCACAGATCCTCTCCCCAGGGGTCACAGTGAGCACTGACCCTCTCCCCAGGGGTCACAGTGAGCACAGACACTCTCCCCAGGGGTCACAATGAGCAAATGACCCTCTCCCCAAGGGTCACAGTGAGCACTGACCCTCTCCCCAGGGTCACAGTGAGCACTGACCCTCTCCCCCGGGTCACAGTGAGCACTGGCCGTCTCCCCAAGGGTCACAGTGAGCACTGACCATCCTCCCCAGGGGTCACAGTGACCACTGTCAATGCTCCCAGGGGTCAAGTGAGCACTGACCCTCTCCCCAGGGGTCACAGTGAGCACTGACCCTCTACCCAGGGCACACCGTGAGCACTGGCCCTCTCCCCAGGGGTCACAGTGAGCACTGACCCTCTCCTCAGGGGTCACAGTGAGCACTGACCCTCTCCCCAGGGTCACAGTGAGCACTGACCGTCTCCCCAAGGGTCACAGTGAGCACTGACCCTCTCCCCAGGGGTCACAGTGAGCACTGACCCTCTCCCCAGGGGTCACAGTGAGCACTGACCCTCTCCCCAGGGGTCAAGAGAGCCCTGAACCTCTCCCCAGGGGTCTCAGTGAGCACTGACCCTCTCACCAGGGGTCACAGTGAGGACTGTCCCTGTCCCCTGGGGTCACAGTGAGCACTGACCCTCTCCCCTGGGGTCACACTGAGCACTGACCCTCTCCCCAGGGGCCACAGTGAGCACTGACCTTCTCACCAGGGGTCACAGTGAGCACTGACCCTCTCCCCTGGGGTCACAGTGAGCACTGACCCTCTCCCCAGGGGCCACAGTGAGCACTGACCCTCTCCCCTGGGGTCACAGTGAGCACTGACCCTCTCCCCTGGGGTCACAGTGAGCACTGACCCTCTCCCCAGGGGTCACTGTGAGCACTGACCCTCTCCCCAAGGGTCACAGTGAGCAATGACCCTCTCCCCAAGGGTCACAGTGAGCACTAACCCTCTCCCCTGTGGTCACAGTGAGCACTGACCCTCTCCCCAAGGGTCACAGTGAGCTATGACCCTCTCCCCAAGGGTCACAGTGAGCACTAACCCTCTCCCCTGGGGTCACAGTGAGCACTGACCCTCTCGCCAAGGGTGACAGTGAGCACTGACCCTCTCCCCAAGGGTCAGAGTGAGCACTGACCCTCTCCCCAGGGGTCAAACTGAGCACTGACCCTCTTCCAAGGGGTCACAGTGAACACTGACCCTCTCCCCAGGGGTCAAAGTGATACTGACCCTCTCCCCAGGGGTCACAGTGAGCACTGACCGTCTCCCCAGGGGTCACAGTGAGCACAGATCCTATCCCCAGGGGTCACAGTGAGCACTGACCCTCTCCCCAGGGGTCACAGTGAGCACAGACACTCTCCCCAGGGGTCACAATGAGCAAATGACCCTCTCCCCAAGGGTCACAGAGAGCACTGACCCTCTCCCCAGGGTCACAGTGAGCACTGACCCTCTCCCCCGGGTCACAGTGAGCACTGGCCGTCTCCCCAAGGGTCACAGTGAGCACTGACCATCCTCCCCAGGGGTCACAGTGACCACTGTCAATGCTCCCAGGGGTCAAGTGAGCACTGACCCTCTCCCCAGGAGTCACAGTGAGCACTGACCCTCTACCCAGGGCACACCGTGAGCACTGGCCCTCTCCCCAGGGGTCACAGTGAGCACTGACTCTCTCCTCAGGGGTCACAGTGAGCACTGACCCTCTCCCCAGGGGTCACAGTGAGCACTGACACTCTCCCCAGGGGTCACAGTGAGCACTGACCCGATCCCCAGGCGTCACTGTGAGCACTGACCATCCCCCCAGGGGTCACAGTGAGTACTGACCCTCTCCCCAGGGGTCACAGTGAGGACTGACCCTCTCCCCAGGGGACACAGTGAGCACTGACCCTCTCCCCAGGGGTCACAGTGTGCACTGACCCTCTCCCCAGGGGTCTCAGTGAGCACTGACCCTCTCCCCAGGGGTCACAGTGAGCACTGACCCTCTCCCCAAGGGTCACAGTGAGCACTGACCGTCTCCCCAGGGGTCACAGTGAGCACTGACCCTCTCCCCAGGGGTGAAGAGAGCACTGACCCTCTCCCCAGGGGCCACAGTGAGCACTGACCCACTCCCCAGGGGTCACAGTGAGCACTGACCCTCTCCCCAAGGGTCACCGTGAGCACTGACCCTCTCCCCAGGGTCACAGTGAGCACTGACCGTCTCCCCAAGGGTCACAGTGAGCACTGACCCTCTCCCCAGGGGCCACAGTGAGCACTGACCCTCTCCCCAAGGGTCACAGTGAGCACTGACCCTCTCCTCAGGGTCACAGTGAGCACTGACCCTCTCCCCAGGGGTCACAGTGAGCACTGTCCCTCTCCCCAGGGGTCACAGTGAGCACTGACCCTCTCCCCAGGGGTCACAGTGAGCACGGACCCTCTCCCCAGGGGTCACAGTGAGCACTGACCCTCTCCCCAGGGGTCAAGAGAGCACTGAGCCTCTCCCCAGGGGTCACAGTGAGCACTGACCCTCTCCCCAGGGGTCAAGAGAGCACTGACCCTCTCCCCAGGGGTCACAGTGAGGACTGTCCCTATCCCCAAGGGTCACAGTGAGCACTGACCCTCTCCCCTGGGGTCACAGTGAGCACTGACCCTCTCCCCAAGGCTCACTTACAGCACTGACCCTCTCCCCTGGGGTCACAGTGAGCACTGACCCTCTCCCCAGGGGTCACAGTGAGCACTGACCCTCTCCCCAGGGGTCACAGTGAGCACTGACCCTCTCCCCAGGGGTCAAGAGAGCACTGAGCCTCTCCCCAGGGGTCACAGTGAGCACTGACCCTCTCCCCAGGGGTCAAGAGAGCACTGACCCTCTCCCCAGGGGTCACAGTGAGGACTGTCCCTATCCCCAAGGGTCACAGTGAGCACTGACCCTCTCCCCTGGGGTCACAGTGAGCACTGACCCTCTCCCCAAGGCTCACTTACAGCACTGACCCTCTCCCCTGGGGTCACAGTGAGCACTGACCCTCTCCCCAGGGGTCACAGTGAGCACTGACCCTCTCCCCAGGGGTCACAGTGAGCACTGACCCTCTCCCCAAGGGTCACAGTGAGCACTGACCCTCTCCCCAAGGGTCACAGTGAGCACTGACCCTCTCCCCAAGGGTCACAGTGAGCAGTGACCCTCTCCCCAAGGGTCAGAGAGAGCACTGGCCATTCTCCCCAAGGGTCACAGTGAGCACTAACCCTCTCCCCTGGGGTCACAGTGAGCACTGACCCTCTCGCCAAGGGTGACAGTGAGCACTGACCCTCTCCCCTTGGGTCACAGTGAGCACTGACCCACTCCCCAGGGTTCACAGTGAGCACTGACCCTCTTCGCAAGGGTCACAGTGAGCACTGACCCTCTCCCCAGGGGTCACAGTGAGCACTGACCCTCTCCCCAGGGGTCACAGTGAGCACTGACCCTCTCCCCTGGGGTCACAGTGAGCACTGACCCTCTCCCCTGGGGTCACAGTGAGCACTGACCCTCTCCCCAAGGGTCACAGTGAGCACTGACCCTCTCCCCATGGGTCACAGTGAGCAGTGACCATCTCCCCAAGGGTCACAGTGAGCAGTGACCCTCTCCCCAAGGGTCACAGTGAGCACTGGCCATTCTCCCCAAGGCTCACAGTGAGCACTGACCCTCTCCCCTGGGGTCACAGTGTGCACTGACCCTCTCCCCAAGGGTCACAGTGAGCACTGACCCTCTCCCCAGGGGTCACAGTGAGCACTGACCCTCTCCCCAGGGGTCACAGTGAGCACTGACCCTCTCCCCAAGGGTCACAGTGAGCAATGACCCTCTCCCCAAGGGTCACAGTGAGCACTAACCCTCTCCCCTGGGGTCACAGTGAGCACTGACCCTCTCGCCAAGGGTGACAGTGAGCACTGACCCTCTCCCCTTGGGTCACAGTGAGCACTGACCCACTCCCCAGGGTTCACAGTGAGCACTGACCCTCTTCGCAAGGGTCACAGTGAGCACTGACCCTCTCCCCAGGGGTCACAGTGAGCACTGACCCTCTCCCCAGGGGACACAGTGAGCACTGACCCTCACCCCTGGGGTCACAGTGAGCACTGACCCTCTCCACTGGGGTCACAGTGAGCACTGACCGTCTCCCCAGGGGTCACAGTGAGCACTGACCCTCTCCCCAGGGGTCACAGTGAGCACTGACCCTCTCCCGAGGGTCACCGTGAGCACTGACCCTCTCCCCAAGGGTCACCGTGAGCACTTACCCTCTGCCCAAGGGTCACAGTGAGCACTGACCCCCTCCGCAGGGGTCACAGTGAGCACTGGCCCTCTCCCCAGGGGTCACAGTGAGCACTGACCTTCTCCCCAGGGGTCACAGTGAGCACTGACCCTCTCCCCAGGGGTCACAGTGAGCACTGACCCTCTCCCCAGGGGTCACAGTGAGCACTGACCCTCTCCCCAGGGGTCACAGTGAGCACTGACCCTCTCCCCAGGGGTCACAGTGAGCACTGACCTTCTCCCCAGGGGTCACAGTGAGGACTGACCCTCTCCCCAGGGGTCACAGTGAGCACTGACCCTCTCCCCAGGGGTCACAGTGAGCCCTGACCCTCTCCCCACTGGTCACAGTGAGCACTGACCCTCTCCCCAGGGGTCACAGTGAGCACTGACCCTCTCCCCAGGGTCACAGTGAGCACTGACCCTCTCCCCAGGGGTCACAGTGAGCACTGACCCTCTCCCCTGGGGTCACAGTGAGCCCTGACCCTCTCCCCTGGGGTCACAGTGAGCACTGACCCTCTCCCCAGGGGTCACAGTGAGCACTGACCCTCTCCCCAGGGGTCACAGTGAGCACTGACCCTCTCCCCAGGGTCACAGTGAGCACTGACCCTCTCCCCAGGGGTCACAGTGAGCACTGACCCTCTCCCCAGGGGTCACAGTGAGCAGTGACCCTCTCCCCTGGGGTCACAGTGAGCACTGACCCTCTCGCCAAGGGTGACAGTGAGCACTGACCCTCTCCCCTTGGGTCACAGTGAGCACTGACCCACTCCCCAGGGTTCACAGTGAGCACTGACCCTCTTCGCAAGGGTCACAGTGAGCACTGACCCTCTCCCCAGGGGTCACAGTGAGCACTGACCCTCTCCCCAGGGGTCACAGTGAGCACTGACCCTCTCCCCTGGGGTCACAGTGAGCACTGACCCTCTCCCCTGGGGTCACAGTGAGCACTGACCCTTTCCCCAAGGGTCACAGTGAGCACTGACCCTCTCCCCAAGGGTCACAGTGAGCAGTGACCCTCTCCCCAAGGGTCACAGTGAACAGTGACCCTCTCCCCAAGGGTCACAGTGAGCACTGGCCATTCTCCCCAAGGGTCACAGTGAGCACTGACCCTCTCCCCTGGGGTCACAGTGAGCACTGACCCTCTCCCCAGGGGTCACAGTGAGCACTGACCCTCTCCCCAAGGGTCACAGTGAGCACTGACCCTCTCCCCAGGGGTCACAGTGAGCACTGACCCTCTCCCCAGGGGTCACAGTGAGCACTGACCCTCTCCCCAGGGGTCACAGTGAGCACTGACCCTCTCCCCAAGGGTCACAGTGAGCAATGACCCTCTCCCCAAGGGTCACAGTGAGCACTCACCCTCTCCCCTGGGGTCACAGTGAGCACTGACCCTCTCGCCAAGGGTCACAGTGAGCACTGACCCTCTCCCCAGGGGCCACAGTGAGCACTGACCCTCTCCCCAGGGGTCACCGTGAGCACTGACCCTGTCCGCAAGGGTCACAGTGAGCACTGACCCTCTCCCCAAGGGTCACAGTGAGCACTGACCCTCTCCTCAGGGTCACAGTGAGCACTGACCCTCTCCCCAGGGGTCACAGTGAGCACTGTCCCTCTCCCCAGGGGTCACAGTGAGCACTGACCCTCTCCCCAGGGGTCACAGTGAGCACTGACCCTCTCCCCAGGGGTCACAGTGAGCACTGACCCTCTCCCCAGGGGTCAAGAGAGCACTGACCCTCTCCCCAGGGGTCACAGTGAGGACTGTCCCTATCCCCAAGGGTCACAGTGAGCACTGACCCTCTCCCCTGGGGTCACAGTGAGCACTGACCCTCTCCCCAAGGCTCACTTACAGCACTGACCCTCTCCCCAGGGGTCACAGTGAGAACTGACCCTCTCCCCAGGGGTCACAGTGAGCACTGACCCTCTCCCCAGGGGTCACAGTGAGCACTGACCCTCTCCCCTGGGGTCACAGTGAGCACTGACCCTCTCCCCAAGGGTCACAGTGAGCACTGACCCTCTCCCCAAGGGTCACAGTGAGCAGTGACCCTCTCCCCAAGGGTCACAGTGAGCAGTGACCCTCTCCCCAAGGGTCAGAGTGAGCACTGGCCATTCTCCCCAAGGGTCACAGTGAGCACTAACCCTCTCCCCTGGGGTCACAGTGAGCACTGACCCTCTTGCCAAGGGTGACAGTGAGCACTGACCCTCTCCCCTTGGGTCACAGTGAGCACTGACCCACTCCCCAGGGTTCACAGTGAGCACTGACCCTCTTCGCAAGGGTCACAGTGAGCACTGACCCTCTCCCCAAGGGTCACAGTGAGCACTGACCCTCTCCCCAGGGGTCACAGTGAGCACTGACCCTCTCCCCTGGGGTCACAGTGAGCACTGACCCTCTCCCCTGGGGTCACAGTGAGCACTGACCCTCTCCCCAAGGGTCACAGTGAGCACTGACCCTCTCCCCATGGGTCACAGTGAGCAGTGATCATCTCCCCAAGGGTCACAGTGAGCAGTGACCCTCTCCCCAGGGGTCACAGTGAGCACTGACCCTCTCCACTGGGGTCACAGTGAGCACTGACCGTCTCCCCAGGGGTCACAGTGAGCACTGACCCTCTCCCCAAGGGTCACAGTGAGCACTGACCCTCTCCCGAGGGTCACCGTGAGCACTGACCCTCTCCCGAAGGGTCACCGTGAGCACTTACCCTCTGCCCAAGGGTCACAGTGAGCACTGACCCACTCCGCAGGGGTCACAGTGAGCACTGGCCCTCTCCCCAGGGGTCACAGTGAGCACTGACCTTCTCCCCAGGGGTCACAGTGAGCACTGACCCTCTCCCCAGGGGTCACAGTGAGCACTGACCCTCTCCCCAGGGGTCACAGTGAGCACTGACCTTCTCCCCAGTGGTCACAGTGAGGACTGACCCTCCCCCAGGGGTCACAGTGAGCACTGACCCTCTCCCCAGGGGTCACAGTGAGCCCTGACCCTCTCCCCAGTGGTCACAGTGAGCACTGACCCTCTCCCCAGGGGTCACAGTGAGCACTGACCCTCTCCCCAGGGTCACAGTGAGCACTGACCCTCTCCCCAGGGGTCACAGTGAGCACTGACCATCTCCCCTGGGGTCACAGTGAGCCCTGACCCTCTCCCCTGGGGTCACAGTGAGCACTGACCCTCTCCCCAGGGGTCACAGTGAGCACTGACCCTCTCCCCAGGGGTCTCAGTGAGCACTGACCCTCTCCCCTGGGGTCACAGTGAGCCCTGACCCTGTCCCCTGGGGTCACAGTGAGCACTGACCCTCTCCCCAGGGTCACAGTGAGCACTGACCCTCTCCCCAGGGGTCACAGTGAGCACTGACCCTCTCCCCAGGGGTCACAGTGAGCACTGACCTTCTCCCCAGGGGTCACAGTGAGCACTGACCCTCTCGCCAAGGGTGACAGTGAGCACTGACCCTCTCCCCTTGGGTCACAGTGAGCACTGACCCACTCCCCAGGGTTCACAGTGAGCACTGACCCTCTTCGCAAGGGTCACAGTGAGCACTGACCCTCTCCCCAGGGGTCACAGTGAGCACTGACCCTCTCCCCAGGGGTCACAATGAGCACTGACCCTGTCCCCTGGGGTCACAGTGAGCACTGACCCTCTCCCCTGGGGTCACAGTGAGCACTGACCCTTTCCCCAAGGGTCACAGTGAGCACTGACCCTCTCCCCAAGGGTCACAGTGAGCAGTGACCCTCTCCCCAAGGGTCACAGTGAGCAGTGACCCTCTCCCCAAGGGTCACAGTGAGCACTGGCCATTCTCCCCAAGGGTCACAGTGAGCACTGACCCTCTCCCCTGGGGTGACAGTGTGCACTGACCCTCTCCCCAAGGGTCACAGTGAGCACTGACCCTCTCCCCAGGGGTCACAGTGAGCACTGACCCTCTCCCCAGGGGTCACAGTGAGCACTGACCCTCTCCCCAAGGGTCACAGTGAGCAATGACCCTCTCCCCAATGGTCACAGTGAGCACTAACCCTCTCCCCTGGGGTCACAGTGAGCACTGACCCTCTCGCCAAGGGTCACAGTGAGCACTGACCCTCTCCCCAGGGGCCACAGTGAGCACTGACCCTCTCCCCAGGGGTCACCGTGAGCACTGACCCTGTCCGCAAGGGTCACAGTGAGCACTGACCCTCTCCCCAAGGGTCACAGTGAGCACTGACCCTATCCTCAGGGTCACAGTGAGCACTGACCCTCTCCCCAGGGGTCACAGTGAGCACTGTCCCTCTCCCCAGGGGTCACAGTGAGCACTGACCCTCTCCCCAGGGGTCACAGTGAGCACTGACCCTCTCCCCAGGGGTCACAGTGAGCACTGACCCTCTCCCCAGGGGTCAAGAGAGCACTGAGCCTCTCCCCAGGGGTCACAGTGAGCACTGACCCTCTCCCCAGGGGTCAAGAGAGCACTGACCCTCTCCCCAGGGGTCACAGTGAGGACTGTCCCTATCCCCAAGGGTCACAGTGAGCACTGACCCTCTCCCCTGGGGTCACAGTGAGCACTGACCCTCTCCCCAAGGCTCACTTACAGCACTGACCCTCTCCCCTGGGGTCACAGTGAGCACTGACCCTCTCCCCAGGGGTCACAGTGAGCACTTTCCCTCTCCCCAGGGGTCACAGTGAGCACTGACCCTCTCCCCTGGGGTCACAGTGAGCACTGACCCTCTCCCCAAGGGTCACAGTGAGCACTGACCCTCTCCCCAAGGGTCACAGTGAGCAGTGACCCTCTCCCCTGGGGTCACAGTGAGCACTGACCCTCTCGCCAAGGGTGACAGTGAGCACTGACCCTCTCCCCTTGGGTCACAGTGAGCACTGACCCACTCCCCAGGGTTCACAGTGAGCACTGACCCTCTCCCCAGGGGTCACAGTGAGCACTGACCCTCTCCCCAGGGGTCACAGCGAGCACTGACCCTCTCCCCTGGGGTCACAGTGAGCACTGACCCTCTCCCCTGGGGTCACAGTGAGCACTGACCCTCTCCCCAAGGGTCACAGTGAGCAGTGACCCTCTCCCCAAGGGTCACAGTGAGCACTGGCCATTCTCCCCAAGGGTCACAGTGAGCACTGACCCTCTCCCCTGGGGTCACAGTGTGCACTGACCCTCTCCCAAAGGGTCACAGTGAGCACTGACCCTCTCCCCAGGGGTCACAGTGAGCACTGACCCTCTCCCCAGGGGTCACAGTGAGCACTGACCCTCTCCCCAAGGGTCACAGTGAGCAATGACCCTCTCCCCAAGGGTCACAGTGAGCACTAACCCTCTCCCCTGGGGTCACAGTGAGCACTGACCCTCTCGCCAAGGGTGACAGTGAGCACTGACCCACTCCCCTTGGGTCACAGTGAGCACTGACCCACTCCCTAGGGTTCACAGTGAGCACTGACCCTCTTCGCAAGGGTCACAGTGAGCACTGACCCTCTCCCCAGGGGACACAGTGAGCACTGACCCTCTCCCCTGGGGTCACAGTGAGCACTGACCCTCTCCACTGGGGTCACAGTGAGCAGTGACCGTCTCCCCAGGGGTCACAGTGAGCACTGACCCTCTCCCCAAGGGTCACAGTGAGCACTGACCCTCTCCCGAGGGTCACCGTGAGCACTGACCCTCTCCCCAAGGGTCACCGTGAGCACTGACCTTCTCCCCAGGGGTCACAGTGAGGACTGACCCTCTCCCCAGGGGTCACAGTGAGCACTGACCCTCTCCCCAGGGGTCACAGTGAGCCCTGACCCTCTCCCCAGTGGTCACAGTGAGCACTGACCCTCTCCCCAGGGTCACAGTGAGCACTGACCCTCTCCCCAGGGGTCACAGTGAGCACTGACCCTCTCCCCTGGGGTCACAGTGAGCCCTGACCCTCTCCCCTGGGGTCACAGTGAGCACTGACCCTCTCCCCAGGGGTCACAGTGAGCACTGACCCTCTCCCCAGGGGTCACAGTGAGCACTGACCCTCTCCCCTGGGGTCACAGTGAGCCCTGACCCTCTCCCCTGGGGTCACAGTGAGCACTGACCCTCTCCCCAGGGTCACAGTGAGCACTGACCCTCTCCCCAGGGGTCACAGTGAGCACTGACCCACTCCCCAGGGGTCACAGTAAGCACTGACCTTCTCCCCAGGGGTCACAGTGAGCACTGACCCTCTCACCAAGGGTGACAGTGAGCACTGACCCTCTCCCCTTGGGTCACAGTGAGCACTGACCCACTCCCCAGGGTTCACAGTGAGCACTGACCCTCTTCGCAAGGGTCACAGTGAGCACTGACCCTCTCCCCAGGGGTCACAGTGAGCACTGACCCTCTCCCCAGGGGTCACAGTGAGCACTGATCCTCTCCCCTGGGGTCACAGTGAGCACTGACCCTCTCCCCTGGGGTCACAGTGAGCACTGACCCTTTCCCCAAGGGTCACAGTGAGCACTGACCCTCTCCCCAAGGGTCACAGTGAGCAGTGACCCTCTCCCCAAGGGTCACAGTGAGCAGTGACCCTCTCCCCAAGGGTCACAGTGAGCACTGGCCATTCTCCCCAAGGGTCACAGTGAGCACTGACCCTCTCCCCTGGGGTGACAGTGTGCACTGACCCTCTCCCCAAGGGTCACAGTGAGCACTGACCCTCTCCCCAGGGGTCACAGTGAGCACTGACCCTCTCCCCAGGGGTCACAGTGAGCACTGACCCTCTCCCCAAGGGTCACAGTGAGCAATGACCCTCTCCCCAAGGGTCACAGTGAGCAGTGACCCTCTCCCCTGGGGTCACAGTGAGCACTGACCCTCTCGCCAAGGGTGACAGTGAGCACTGACCCTCTCCCCTTGGGTCACAGTGAGCACTGACCCACTCCCCAGGGTTCACAGTGAGCACTGACCCTCTTCGCAAGGGTCACAGTGAGCACTGACCCTCTCCCCAGGGGTCACAGTGAGCACTGACCCTCTCCCCAGGGGTCACAGTGAGCACTGACCCTCTCCTCAGGGGTCACAGTGAGCACTGACCGTCTCCCCAGGGGACACAGTGAGCACTGACCCTCTCCCCAGGGGTGACAGTGACACTGACCCTCTCCCCAGGGGTCACAGTGATTACTGACCCTCTCCCCAGGGGTCACAGTGAGCACTGACCCTCTCCCCAGGGGTCACAGTGAGCACTGATCCTCTCCCCAGGGGTCACAGTGATACTGACCCTCTCCCCAGGGGTCACAGTGAGCACTGACCCTCTCCCCAGGGGTCACAGTGAGCACTGACCCTCTCCTCAGGGGTCACAGTGAGCACTGACCCTCTCCCCAGGGGTCACAGTGAGCACTGACCCTCTCCCCAGGGGTCACAGTGAGCACAGATCCTCTCCCCAGGGGTCACAGTGAGCACTGACCCTCTACCCAGGGGACACCGTGAGCACTGGCCCTCTCCCCAGGGGTCACAGTGAGCACTGACCCTCTCCCCAGGGGTCACAGTGAGCACTGACCCTGTTCCCAGGGGACACCGTGAGCACTGGCCCTCTCCCCAGGGGTCACAGTGAGCACTGACCCTCTCCCCAGGGGTCACAGTGAGCGCTGACCTTCTCCCCAGGGGTCACAGTGAGGACTGACCCTCTCCCCAGGGGTCACAGTGAGCACTGACCCTCTCCCCAGGGGTCACAGTGAGGACTGACCCTCTCCCCAGGGGTCACAGTGAGCACTGACCCTCTCCCCAGGGGTCACAGTGAGCACTGACCCTCTCCCCAGGGGTCACAGTGAGCACTGACCCTCTACCCAGGGGACACCGTGAGCACTGGCCCTCTCCCCAGGGGTCACAGTGAGCACTGACCCTCTCCCCAGGGGTCACAGTGAGCGCTGACCTTCTCCCCAGGGGTCACAGTGAGGACTGACCCTCTCCCCAGGGGTCACAGTGAGCACTGACCCTCTCCCCAGGGGTCACAGTGCGGACTGACCCTCTACCCAGGGGACACAGTGAGCTCTGACCGCCTCCCCAGGGGTCACAGTGAGCACTGACCCTCTCCCCAGGGGTCACAGCGAGCACTGTCCCTCTCCCCAGGGGTTACAGTGAGATCTGTCACTGTTCCTAAGAGTCACAGTGAGCACTGACCATCTCCCCAGGGGTGACAGTGACACTGACCCTCTCCCCAGGGGTCAAAGTGAGACTGACCCTCTCCACTGGGGTCACAGTGAGCACTGACCCTCTCCCCAGGGGGCAAAGTGAGACTGACCCTCTCCACTGGGGTCACAGTGAGCACTGACCCTCTCCCCAGGGGTCACAGTGAGCACTGACCCTCTCCCCAGGGTTCACAGTGAGCACTGACCCTCTCCCCTGGGGTCACAGTGAGCCCTGACCCTCTCCCCTGGGGTCACAGTGAGCACTGACCCTCTCCCCAGGGTCACAGTGAGCACTGACCCTCTCCCCAGGGGTCACAGTGAGCACTGACCCACTCCCCAGGGGTCACAGTAAGCACTGACCTTCTCCCCAGGGGTCACAGTGAGCACTGACCCTCTCACCAAGGGTGACAGTGAGCACTGACCCTCTCCCCTTGGGTCACAGTGAGCACTGACCCACTCCCCAGGGTTCACAGTGAGCACTGACCCTCTTCGCAAGGGTCACAGTGAGCACTGACCCTCTCCCCAGGGGTCACAGTGAGCACTGACCCTCTCCCCAGGGGTCACAGTGAGCACTGATCCTCTCCCCTGGGGTCACAGTGAGCACTGACCCTCTCCCCTGGGGTCACAGTGAGCACTGACCCTTTCCCCAAGGGTCACAGTGAGCACTGACCCTCTCCCCAAGGGTCACAGTGAGCAGTGACCCTCTCCCCAAGGGTCACAGTGAGCAGTGACCCTCTCCCCAAGGGTCACAGTGAGCACTGGCCATTCTCCCCAAGGGTCACAGTGAGCACTGACCCTCTCCCCTGGGGTGACAGTGTGCACTGACCCTCTCCCCAAGGGTCACAGTGAGCACTGACCCTCTCCCCAGGGGTCACAGTGAGCACTGACCCTCTCCCCAGGGGTCACAGTGAGCACTGACCCTCTCCCCAAGGGTCACAGTGAGCACTGACCCTCTCCCCAGGGGTCACAGTGAGCACTGACCCTCTCCCCAGGGGTCACAGTGAGCACTGACCCTCTCCTCAGGGGTCACAGTGAGCACTGACCGTCTCCCCAGGGGACACAGTGAGCACTGACCCTCTCCCCAGGGGTGACAGTGACACTGACCCTCTCCCCAGGGGTCATAGTGATTACTGACCCTCTCCCCAGGGGTCACAGTGAGCACTGACCCTCTCCCCAGGGGTCACAGTGAGCACTGATCCTCTCCCCAGGGGTCACAGTGATACTGACCCTCTCCCCAGGGGTCACAGTGAGCACTGACCCTCTCCCCAGGGGTCACAGTGAGCACTGACCCTCTCCTCAGGGGTCACAGTGAGCACTGACCCTCTCCCCAGGGGTCACAGTGAGCACTGACCCTCTCCCCAGGGGTCACAGTGAGCACAGATCCTCTCCCCAGGGGTCACAGTGAGCACTGACCCTCTACCCAGGGGACACCGTGAGCACTGGCCCTCTCCCCAGGGGTCACAGTGAGCACTGACCCTCTCCCCAGGGGTCACAGTGAGCACTGACCCTGTTCCCAGGGGACACCGTGAGCACTGGCCCTCTCCCCAGGGGTCACAGTGAGCACTGACCCTCTCCCCAGGGGTCACAGTGAGCGCTGACCTTCTCCCCAGGGGTCACAGTGAGGACTGACCCTCTCCCCAGGGGTCACAGTGAGCACTGACCCTCTCCCCAGGGGTCACAGTGAGGACTGACCCTCTCCCCAGGGGTCACAGTGAGCACTGACCCTCTCCCCAGGGGTCACAGTGAGCACTGACCCTCTCCCCAGGGGTCACAGTGAGCACTGACCCTCTACCCAGGGGACACCGTGAGCACTGGCCCTCTCCCCAGGGGTCACAGTGAGCACTGACCCTCTCCCCAGGGGTCACAGTGAGCGCTGACCTTCTCCCCAGGGGTCACAGTGAGGACTGACCCTCTCCCCAGGGGTCACAGTGCGCACTGACCCTCTCCCCAGGGGTCACAGTGCGGACTGACCCTCTACCCAGGGGACACAGTGAGCTCTGACCGCCTCCCCAGGGGTCACAGTGAGCACTGACCCTCTCCCCAGGGGTCACAGCGAGCACTGTCCCTCTCCCCAGGGGTTACAGTGAGATCTGTCACTGTTCCTAAGAGTCACAGTGAGCACTGACCATCTCCCCAGGGGTGACAGTGACACTGACCCTCTCCCCAGGGGTCAAAGTGAGACTGACCCTCTCCACTGGGGTCACAGTGAGCACTGACCCTCTCCCCAGGGGGCAAAGTGAGACTGACCCTCTCCACTGGGGTCACAGTGAGCACTGACCCTCTCCCCAGGGGTCACAGTGAGCACTGACCCTCTCCCCAGGGTTCACAGTGAGCACTGACCCTCTCCCCAGGGGTCACAGTGAGCACTGACCCTCTCCCCTGGGGTCACAGTGAGCACTGACCCTCTCCACTGGGGTCACAGTGAGCACTGACCCTCTCCCCAGGGGTCAAAGTGATACTGAACCTCTCCCCAAGGGTCACAGTGAGCACTGACCCTCTCCCCAGGGGTCACAGTGAGCACTGACCCTCTCCTCAGGGGTCACAGTGAGCACTGACCCTCTCCCCAGGGGTCACAGTGAGCACTGACGCTCTCCCCAGGGGTCACAGTGAGCACTGACCCTCTCCCCAGGGGTCACAGTGAGCACTGACCCTCTCCTCAGGGGTCACAGTGAACACTGACCCGATCCCCTGGCGTCACTGTGAGCACTGACCCTCTCCCCAGGGGTCACAGTGACCACTGACCCTCTCCCCAAGGGTCACAGTGAGCACTGACCCTCTCCCCAGGGGTCACAGTGAGCACTGACCCTCTCCCCAGGGGTGAAGAGAGCACTGACCCTCTCCCCAGGGGTCACAGTGAGCACTGACCCTCTCCCCAGGGGTCAAAGTGAGCACTGACCCACTCCCCAGGGGTCACAGTGAGCACTGACCCTCTCCCCAAGGGTCACCGTGAGCACTGACCCTCTCCCCAGGGAAACAGTGAGCACTGACCGTCTCCCCAGGGGCCACAGTGAGCACTGACCCTCTCCCCAAGGGTCACAGTGAGCACTGACCCTCTCCCCAGGGTCACAGTAAGCACTGGCCGTCTCCCCAAGGGTCACAGTGAGCACTGACCCTCTCCCCAGGGGCCACAGTGAGCACTGACCCTCTCCCCTGGGGTCACAGTGAGCACTGACCCTCTCCCCTGGGGTCACAGTGAGCACTGACCCTCTCCCCAGGGGCCACAGTGAGCACTGACCCTCTCCCTAAGGGTCACAGTGAGCACTGACCGTCTCCCCAAGGGTCACAGTGAGCACTGACCCTCTCCCCAGGGGCCACAGTGAGCACTGACCCTCTCCCCAGGGGTCACCGTGAGCACTGACCCTGTCCCCAAGGGTCACAGTGAGCACTGACCCTCTCCCCAAGGGTCACAGTGAGCACTGACCCTCTCCTCAGGGTCACAGTGAGCACTGACCCTCTCCCCAGGGGTCACAGTGAGCACTGACCCTCTCCCCTGGGGTCACAGTGAGCACTGACCCTATCCCCTGGGGTCACAGTGAGCACTGACCCTCTCCCCAGGGGTCACAGTGAGCACTAATCCTCTCCCCAGGGGTCAAGAGAGCCCTGACCCTCTCCCAGGGGTCACAGTGAGCACTGACCCTCTCCCCAGGGGTCAAGAGAGCACTGACCCTCTCCCCAGGGGTCACAGT
This sequence comes from Carcharhinus amblyrhynchos, assembly GCF_965287045.1. NCBI lineage: Eukaryota > Metazoa > Chordata > Chondrichthyes > Carcharhiniformes > Carcharhinidae > Carcharhinus > Carcharhinus amblyrhynchos. The sequence continues at coordinate 571,462 of NW_027649833.1, read as the reverse complement.
GAGGACTGTCCCTATCCCCAAGGGTCACAGTGAGCACTGACCCTCTCCCCTGGGGTCACAGTGAGCACTGACCCTCTCCCCAGGGCTCACTTTAAGCACTGACCCTCTCCCCAGGGGTCACAGTGAGCACTGACCCTCTCCCCAGGGGTCACAGTGAGCACTGACCCTCTCCCCAGGGGTCACAGTGAGCTCTGACCCTCTCTCCTGGGGTCACAGTGAGCACTGACCCTCTCCCCAAGGGTCACAGTGAGCACTGACCCTCTCCCCCAGGGTCACAGTGAGCACTGACCGTCTCCCCGTGGGGTCACAGTGAGCACTGACCCTCTCCCCTTGGGTCACAGTGAGCACTGACCCTCTCCCCAGGGGTGAAGAGAGCACTGACCCTCTCCCCAGGTGTCACAGTGAGCACTGACCCTCTCCCCAGGGGTCACAGTGAGCACTGACCCACTCCCCAGGGGTCACAGTGAGCACTGACCCTCTCCCCAAGGGTCACCGTGAGCACTGACCCTCTCCCCAGGGGTGAAGAGAGCACTGACCCTCTCCCCAGGGGTCACAGTGAGCACTGACCGTCTCCCCAGGGACCACAGTGAGCACTGACCCTCTCCCCAGGGGTCATAGTGAGTACTGACCGTCTCCCCAAGGGTCACAGTGAGCACTGACCCTCTCCCCAGGGGTCACAGTGAGCACTGACCCTCTCCCCAGGGTCACAGTGAGCACTGACCGTCTCCCCAAGGGTCACAGTGAGCACTGACCCTCTCCCCAGGGGTCACAGTGAGCACTGACCCTCTCCCCAGGGGTCACAGTGAGCACTGACCCTCTCCCCAGGGGTCAAGAGAGCCCTGAACCTCTCCCCAGGGGTCTCAGTGAGCACTGACCCTCTCACCAGGGGTCACAGTGAGGACTGTCCCTATCCCCTGGGGTCACAGTGAGCACTGACCCTCTCCCCTGGGGTCACACTGAGCACTGACCCTCTCCCCAGGGGCCACAGTGAGCACTGACCTTCTCACCAGGGGTCACAGTGAGCACTGACCCTCTCCCCTGGGGTCACAGTGAGCACTGACCCTCTCCCCAGGGGCCACAGTGAGCACTGACCCTCTCCCCTGGGGTCACAGTGAGCACTGACCCTCTCCCCTGGGGTCACAGTGAGCACTGACCCTCTCCCCAGGGGTCACAGTGAGCACTGACCCTCTCCCCAAGGGTCACAGTGAGCAATGACCCTCTCCCCAAGGGTCACAGTGAACACTAACCCTCTCCCCTGGGGTCACAGTGAGCACTGACCCTCTCGCCAAGGGTGACAGTGAGCACTGACCCTCTCCCCAAGGGTCAGAGTGAGCACTGACCCTCTCCCCAGGGGTCAAACTGAGCACTGACCCTCTTCCAAGGGGTCACAGTGAACACTGACCCTCTCCCCAGGGGTCAAAGTGATACTGACCCTCTCCCCAGGGGCCACAGTGAGCACTGACCGTCTCCCCAGGGGTCACAGTGAGCACTGACGCTCTCCCCAGGGGTCACAGTGAGCACAGATCCTCTCCCCAGGGGTCACAGTGAGCACTGACCCTCTCCCCAGGGGTCACAGTGAGCACAGACACTCTCCCCAGGGGTCACAATGAGCAAATGACCCTCTCCCCAAGGGTCACAGTGAGCACTGACCCTCTCCCCAGGGTCACAGTGAGCACTGACCCTCTCCCCCGGGTCACAGTGAGCACTGGCCGTCTCCCCAAGGGTCACAGTGAGCACTGACCATCCTCCCCAGGGGTCACAGTGACCACTGTCAATGCTCCCAGGGGTCAAGTGAGCACTGACCCTCTCCCCAGGGGTCACAGTGAGCACTGACCCTCTACCCAGGGCACACCGTGAGCACTGGCCCTCTCCCCAGGGGTCACAGTGAGCACTGACCCTCTCCTCAGGGGTCACAGTGAGCACTGACCCTCTCCCCAGGGGTCACTGTGAGCACTGACCCGATCCCCAGGCGTCACTGTGAGCACTGACCATCCCCCCAGGGGTCACAGTGAGTACTGACCCTCTCCCCAGGGGTCACAGTGAGGACTGACCCTCTCCCCAGGGGACACAGTGAGCACTGACCCTCTCCCCAGGGGTCACAGTGTGCACTGACCCTCTCCCCAGGGGTCTCAGTGAGCACTGACCCTCTCCCCAGGGGTCACAGTGAGCACTGACCCTCTCCCCAAGGGTCACAGTGAGCACTGACCCTCTCCCCAGGGGTCACAGTGAGCACTGACCCTCTCCCCAGGGGTGAAGAGAGCACTGACCCTCTCCCCAGGGGCCACAGTGAGCACTGACCCTCTCCCCAGGGGTCACAGTGAGCACTGACCCACTCCCCAGGGGTCACAGTGAGCACTGACCCTCTCCCCAAGGGTCACCGTGAGCACTGACCCTCACCCCAGGGTCACAGTGAGCACTGACCGTCTCCCCAAGGGTCACAGTGAGCACTGACCCTCTCCCCAGGGGCCACAGTGAGCACTGACCCTCTCCCCAGGGGTCACCGTGAGCACTGACCCTGTCCGCAAGGGTCACAGTGAGCACTGACCCTCTCCCCAAGGGTCACAGTGAGCACTGACCCTCTCCTCAGGGTCACAGTGAGCACTGACCCTCTCCCCAGGGGTCACAGTGAGCACTGTCCCTCTCCCCAGGGGTCACAGTGAGCACTGACCCTCTCCCCAGGGGTCTCAGTGAGCACGGACCCTCTCCCCAGGGGTCACAGTGAGCACTGACCCTCTCCCCAGGGGTCAAGAGAGCACTGAGCCTCTCCCCAGGGGTCACAGTGAGCACTGTCCCTCTCCCCAGGGGTCAAGAGAGCACTGACCCTCTCCCCAGGGGTCACAGTGAGGACTGTCCCTATCCCCAAGGGTCACAGTGAGCACTGACCCTCTCCCCTGGGGTCACAGTGAGCACTGACCCTCTCCCCAGGGGTCACAGTGAGCACTGACCCTCTCCCCAGGGGTCACAGTGAGCACTGACCCTCTCCCCAGGGGTCAAGAGAGCACTGAGCCTCTCCCCAGGGGTCACAGTGAGCACTGACCCTCTCCCCAGGGGTCAAGAGAGCACTGACCCTCTCCCCAGGGGTCACAGTGAGGACTGTCCCTATCCCCAAGGGTCACAGTGAGCACTGACCCTCTCCCCTGGGGTCACAGTGAGCACTGACCCTCTCCCCAGGGGTCACAGTGAGCACTGACCCTCTCCCCAGGGGTCACAGTGAGCACTGACCCTCTCCCCAAGGGTCACAGTGAGCCATGACCCTCTCCCCAAGGGTCACAGTGAGCACTAACCCTCTCCCCTGGGGTCACAGTGAGCACTGACCCTCTCGCCAAGGGTCACAGTGAGCACTGACCCTCTCCCCTTGGGTCACAGTGAGCACTGACCCACTCCCCAGGGTTCACAGTGAGCACTGACCCTCTTCGCAAGGGTCACAGTGAGCACTGACCCTCTCCCCAGGGGTCACAGTGAGCACTGACCCTCTCCCCAGGGGTCACAGTGAGCACTGACCCTCTCCCCTGGGGTCACAGTGAGCACTGACCCTCTCCACTGGGGTCACAGTGAGCACTGACCGTCTCCCCAGGGGTCACAGTGAGCACTGACCCTCTCCCCAAGGGTCACAGTGAGCACTGACCCTCTCCCGAGGGTCACCGTGAGCACTGACCCTCTCCCCAAGGGTCACCGTGAGCACTTACCCTCTGCCCAAGGGTCACAGTGAGCACTGACCCCCTCCGCAGGGGTCACAGTGAGCACTGACCCTCTCCCCAGGGGTGACAGTGAGCACTGACCTTCTCCCCAGGGGTCACAGTGAGCACTGACCCTCTTCCCAGGGGTCACAGTGAGCACTGACCCTCTCCCCAGGGGTCACAGTGAGCACTGACCCTCTCCCCAGGGGTCACAGTGAGCACTGACCCTCTCCCCAGGGGTCACAGTGAGCACTGACCTTCTCCCCAGGGGTCACAGTGAGGACTGACCCTCTCCCCAGGGGTCACAGTGAGCACTGACCCTCTTCGCAAGGGTCACAGTGAGCACTGACCCTCTCCCCAGGGGTCACAGTGAGCACTGACCCTCTCCCCAGGGGTCACAGTGAGCACTGACCCTCTCCCCTGGGGTCACAGTGAGCACTGACCCTCTCCACTGGGGTCACAGTGAGCACTGACCGTCTCCCCAGGGGTCACAGTGAGCACTGACCCTCTCCCCAAGGGTCACAGTGAGCACTGACCCTCTCCCGAGGGTCACCGTGAGCACTGACCCTCTCCCCAAGGGTCACCGTGAGCACTTACCCTCTGCCCAAGGGTCACAGTGAGCACTGACCTTCTCCCCAGGGGTCACAGTGAGGACTGACCCTCTCCCCAGGGGTCACAGTGAGCACTGACCCTCTCCCCAGGGGTCACAGTGAGCACTGACCCTCTCCCCTGGGGTCACAGTGAGCCCTGACCCTCTCCCCTGGGGTCACAGTGAGCACTGACCCTCTCCCCTGGGGTCACAGTGAGCACTGACCCTCTCCCCTGGGGTCACAGTGAGCCCTGATCCTCTCCCCTGGGGTCACAGTGAGCACTGTGACTTCCGAAGAGTCACAGTAAGTACAGAAACAATCCATACTGCTCAGTTGATATGATAGTATGTTTGCATGCCTGGTGTGTCAGTTAGGGGTAATACCTTTGTTGGGGGAACATGTCACACCCTTTCAGGGCGGTTTCTCCATCCTTTGTCCCCACCTGGCACTCAGTTCTCACCTGTGGCTCCCTGTCGCTGTTTGCATGAGACAGCGGCCACACCCCGGGCAACGGCTTCGACAAGCCGGCTGAACCAGGAGAGGGTAGCCGACGGGTCTCAACCCTCGGTGAGATAGGGAGATGTCTATCCCAGCATGTGAAGACAGAGTACAGCGGATTGAGCAGAAGAGACCAATGGAAGGTCCAATGGTCAGGAAGGCCGTCTCTGCAAGTGTCGTGGGACACGAAGAGCAGGACAAGACGCAGGAGACGTCCCGGTCATCCACTGCGTCTAGTCCCATCTCCAGCTGTCTTGACTCTGGTCTTGCCATTGGATCCAGATGGGAATTGGGAAGAGAGAGTGAGGCTGACGCTGCGCAACTCTCCCTCACTTTAATCCAAATCAAGCGCTAGTTTCGACACTATCATCATCGTCAGTGTCCTGTTTAACCCTTGAAGTCCTGTGGTGATGGGTGAGCGATGAATCAGGTGTGGATACACTGGGAGCTGTAGTCACGGACCTGCACGCAGGCGGCTCAGGTCTAATGGTCGTTTTCCACTGACCGAGGCAGCAGTGAAACTCGGCGTCTACCTGGGCAGCTGAGGAAGGGGCTAGAAAAGGTGCCCTAAACATTACCTGCTTCACTACACCCTGGCCAGTTTACCGCGACTGGCGGGGATCCCATCTTGTGGTCAAACAAACAAATAAAACACAAGGTGACACCACTCACACTGACACTTGGAATGTGCGCACACTTTTGGACAACCCTACAGCAGACAGAGCAGAGAGAAGAACAGCCTTAGTTGCCGGAGAGCTCGCAAAATACAACACTGACATTGTAGCCCTGAGTGAAACTCGTTTTGCCAACGTAGGTCAGTTGACTGAAACGGGAGGTGGATACACTTTTTTCTGGAGCGGCAGCGATGAGTGTCGTGATGCTGGAGTTGGATTCACCGTCAGGAGTCACCTTGTTCGGAAACTTGACAGTCTACCCAAGAGTGTGAACGACCGGCTTATGACATTACAGCTTCTGCTACAGAACAGAAGTCAAGCCACCCTGATCAGCGCCTATGCCCCCACAGTGAACAACCCGGACGAGATGAAAGACAAGTTCTATGAAGAACTAAACACCCTCCTATCAGCAGTGAGCAGTACCGACAAGCTGATCTTACTTGGCGATTTCAATGTAAGAGTAGGGTGTGACTCTGCAATCTGGCAGGGAGTCATTGGGAGGCATGGAGTGGGCAAGTGTAACACTAACGGCCTACTCTTAATGGAGACCTGTGCAGCACACGATCTCCTCATCACCAACACAACCTTCCGTCTGCCTACCCGTAACAAGACCTCCTGGATGCACCCCTGTTCCAAGCATTGGCATCTTATTGACTATGTCATTGTCAGGAGAAAAGACAGGCAGGATGTCAGAGTGACCAAAGCCATGTGTGGTGCTGACTGCTGGACCGATCACAGGCTCATTGTCTCCAAAATGAGGCTCCGCATCAGACCCAAGAGGCAACCACAAGGAAACAAGGTTATGAAAAGAATCAATGCGGCCAAGCTAAAGAACCCCAGCATCGCTTCAGCACTGGCTGAAGACTTAGAAATCAAGCTTGCTGACCTACACCTCGCAGGCAGCGCTGAGGACAATTGGGAACGCTTCAGGGATGCGATCCATACATCTGCACTGAAGATACTCGGGCCCTCAACCCACAAGCAGCATGATTGGTTCGATGAGAATGATGAGGAGATACAGGCTCTACTTGTTGAAAAGCACCATCTTCATCGGGTCTGTCAGAACGACCCACCTTCAGCTGCCAAGAAAAATGCTTTTCCCAGGGCTCACAGGACAGTCCAGAATAAACTGTGTAAAATGCAGGATGCCTGGCTGAGCGCCAAGGCAGATAAAATACAGGGATACGCTGACAGAAACAACCTGAAACAGTTCTATGAAGCCCTCAACACTCTCTACGGACCTCAATCTCTCAGGAGTTCCCTCCTCCTGAGTACAGATGGTACAACTCTCATTACAGAGAGGTCTCAGATCCTGCAGAGATGGGCTGAACACTTTGAAGCCGTCCTCAACCAATTGTCATCTATTAACGATGAGGCAATAGACAGGATTCCCCAGGTCGAAATCAACAGCGCCATGGATGACCCACTGGTAGTAGCCGAAGTCACGAAAGCTGTCAGCCAGCTATCCAGTGGCAAAGCCCCAGGGGCAGATGCCATACCCACAGAGATCTACAAATCTGCTCCTCCTGTACTTAGAGAAACTTACCGAGTTGTTCCAGTCCTTTTGGAAGCAAGGATCCATTCCTCAGGAACTTAAAGATGCTTCCATCGTACACCTCTACAAGAGGAAGGGCAATCGGCAAGTACGCGACAACCACCGAGGAATCTCGCTGCTCTCCATCACGGGAAAAACCCTCGCAAGAGTCCTGCTAAATCGTCTGGTCACTCATCTGGAGCTGGGCCTGCTTCCAGAGTCAGTGTGGCTTCCACAAAGGTCACGAGACGATTGAGATGATTTTTGCTGTGCGCCAACTTCAGGAGAAGTGTCAGGAGCAGAATCGCGAGCTCTACACAACCTTTGTTGACCTCGCGAAAGCCTTCGACACTGTCAACCGACAAGGCCTGTGGAGGATCATGTCAAAGTTCGGCTGCCCCCCAAATTCATTCAGATGGTACGCCAGTTCCATGATAGCCAGAGTACGGGATGGCGGAGAATCCTCTGAGGCATTCCCAGTCACCAATGGCATCAAACAGGGCTGTGTGCTCGCACCCAGACTGTTCAGCATGATGTTTACTGCCATGCTGAATGATGTATTCCAGGACAGTGTTGCTGGAATCAGCCTCAAGTACAGAGTGGATGGGAAACTCTTCAACCTGAGGAGACTTCAAGCCATTACCAAAGTGAAGGAGACTGTTCTGAGAGATTTCCTCTTTGCCGATGACTGCGCCCTGTTTACTGGCTCAGAAAAAAGTCTGACAACACCAGGTTTTAGTCCAACCGATTTATTTGATAATACTCACAAATTTTCGAGGCTTCCCTCTTCGTCAGGCGAATGGAAATCGGTTGGACTAAAACCTGGTGTTGTCAGACTTTTTACTGTGTTTACGCCAGTCCAACGCCGGCATACCCACATCATGACTACTGGCTCAGAGCCAGAGATGCAAGTCAGTATGGACAAATTTTCCACAGCTTGTGACAACTTTGGACTCACCGTCAACATTAAAAAGACTGAAGTCATGCACCAGCCTGCTCCTCATGTACCGTACACAGAACCCATAATCACAATCAAAGGACAGAAACTACAGGCAGTGGACCAGTTCACTGATCTTAGCAGCACCCTCTCCCAAGCAGTGACTATTGATACAGAAGTTAACTGCAGAATAGCAAAGGCAAGTTCTGCTTTCGGTAGACTGCGCTCCACTGTATGGGAACGTCGAGGAATCAGCTCACAAACAAAACTGAAGGTCTACAGCACCGCGGTACTCACTACCCTCCTGTATGCCTGTGAAATGTGGACTGTCTATCGAAGGCATGCAAGACAGCTCAATCATTTCCACATGACTTGTCTTCGCAGAATATTACACATTAGATGGCAAGACAAAGTACCAGACACTGAAGTTCTCTCTGGAGCAAGTCTACCATCAGTCCACACACGGCTGATGAGAGCACAGACCCGGTGGGCAGGTCATCCGTATGTCAGACAAGCGCAGACCCAAGCAGCTCCTTTTTGGGGAACTCTCTGCTGGAAGACACTCGCTTGGAGGGCAGAAGAAATGTTTCAAAGACACACTCAAGACCTCCCTGAAGTTGCTTGACATTGACATGACCACCTGGGAAACACTGGCACAAAACCACCCTACCTGGCACTGCCTCATCCACAAAGGCTGTCAAGCTCACGAAGCAAGGTGTATTGCTGAACACAACTTAAGCACGAGCTGCACAAATCCAGAGCCACCAGTGCAACAACTACAGTGTCTACACATGTCTGTCCAATATGTGCCAGGACATTCCGTACCCGAATTGACCCTGATCAGTCATCTTCAGACACACTGCAACCAGCCTCAAAATGACTAATGGTGTCGAGGCCCTCATCGATGACGATGGACGAACAACATGTAGTGTCAGCACGGTGACACTATTGTTCGCACTGCTCCCCCATATTGCCAGAGACCTTGGTTCAATTCCACCCTTGATTTGCTGTCAGTGTGGAGTTTGCACGTTCTCTCCGTGTCTGTGTGCATTTCCTCCGGGTGTTCCTATTTCCTTGCACACTCCAAAGATGTGCGGATTGTGTTCATTGGCGATCCGACTTAGCCCCTGTGTCAGGAGGATTAGCGAGGTAAACAAACAAGTTTATGGGGATAGCGCCTGGTGGGATTTTTGTCTGTTCTGGCTTCATAGGCCAAATTATTTCCTTCAGAAAAAATCTTTGGCAAGGAGCCGTGTGGTAAGGCTGTTGCATCAGTCTTGCATGGACCTATCCTCAGAAGGCTTGCCCCCCAATCCAGGCAACATCCTTGTCAATCTCCTCTGCACCCTTTCTATAGCTTCCACATTCCTCCTGTAATGAGGCGACCAGAGCTGAGCACAGTACTCCAAGTGGGGTCTGACCGGGGTCTTATACAGCTGCAGCATTATCTCTCGACTTCTAAACTCAATTCCACGATTGATGAAGGCCAGGACACCATACACCTTCTTAACCACAGCTTCAACCTGCGCAGCTGCTTTGAGCGTCCTACAAACTCGACCCCAAGATCCTTCTGATCTTCCACACTGCCAAGAGTTCCACCGTTAGTATTATATTCTGCCATCCTATTTGACCTGCCAAAATGAACCACTTCACACTTATTTGGGTTGAACTCCATCTGCCACTTCTCCACCCAGTCTTGCATCCTATCAATGTCTCGCTGCAACTTCTGACATCCCTCCAGACTATCCACAACACCTCCAACCTTCATGTCATGAGCAAACTTACCAATGCATCCCTCCACTTCCTCATCCAGGTCATTTATAAAACTCACAAACAGCAAGGGTCCCAGAACAGATCCCTGGGGCACTCCACTGGTGACCAACCTCCATGCAGAATATGATCCATCTACAACCACTCTCTGCCTTCTGTGGGCAAGCCAGTTCTGGATCCACAAAGCAATGTCCCCTTGGATCCCATGCCCCCCCACTTTCTCAATAAGCCTTGCATGGGGACCTTATCGAACGCTTTGCTGAAGTCCATATAAACCACATCTACTGCTCTTCCTTCATCAATGTGTTCAGTCACATCTTCAAAAATTCAACCAGGCTCTTAAGGCATGATCTGCCTTTGACAAAGCCGTGCTGACTATTCTTAATCATTCTATACCTCTCCAAATGCTCATAAATCCTGCCTCTCAGGATCTTCTCCATCAACGTAGCAACCACTGAGGTTAGACTCACTGGTCGATAACTTCCTGGGCTATCTCTACTCACTTTCTTGAATAAAGGAACCACATCTGCAATCCTCCAATCCTCCGGAACCTCTCCCGTCTCCATTGATGATGCAAAGATCATCACCAGGGGCTCTGCAATCTCCTCCCTCACCTCTCATGAATATTGGGACTACGCTAAATAGTGACACACTCAACAAGGGTCACTCTAAATAGTGACAAAATCCCCAATGATCATTGTAAATGGTGAACAAATCCTCAAGCATCACTCCACGTAGTGACAGAATCCCCATGAATCACTCTAAATAATGACACAACTGAAAATGGTTAACCAGTTCCCAAGGGTCACTCTATGTCGTGCCACACTCCCGAAGGATCACACTAAATAGTGACACAATCCCCAATGAGGGGGAGACGCAGGGAATGAGGAAGAAACTGGGCAAATGAGGGAATGAGGGAGAGAAGGGGGAATGAGTGAGAGTTGGGGTGAATTGAGGGAGAGACAGGGGGAATGAGTGAGAGTCGGGGTGAATGAGGGAGAGGCAGGGGATTGAGGAAGAGATGGGAAATGAGGGAGAGACAGGGCGAATGAGGGAGAAATGGGGAATTGAGGGAGCGATGGGATGAATGAGGGAGAGACAGGGCGAATGAGTGAGAGACAGTGTGAATGAGGGAGAGACGGAGTGAATGAGGGAGAGACGGAATGAATGAGGGGAAGAAGGGGCAAATGAGAGCAAAGGGAGAAATGAGGAGGAGATGGAGCGAATGAGGGAGAGACGGGGCAAACTGAGTGAGAGTTGGGGTGAATGAGCGAGAGATGGGGAAAGAGGGAGAGAATTAAAGAATGAGGGAGCTTCAAGTGAATGAGGGAGAGATGGGGCGAGTGAGGGAGAGACGCGGCAAATGAGGGAGAGACGAGGGAATGAGGGAGAGAAGGGCGAACGAGGGAGAGACAAGGGAATGAGGGAGGGACGGGGGAATGAGGGCGAGGTAGGATGAATGAGGGAGGGATGGGGGAATGAGAGAGGGACGGGGGAATGAGGTTGAGGTGGGACGAATGAGGGAGAGACGGGGGAATGAAGGAGAGACAGGGTGAATGAGGGAAAGATGGGGGAAAGAGGAAGAGATGAGGCAATGAGGGAGTGACGTGAGGGATGAGGGACAGATGGAGGAATGAGTGAGAGTTGGGGTGGATGACGGAGAGACGAGGGAATGAGGGAGCGGCAGGACGAATAAGAACATAAGAAATAGGAGCAGGAGTAGGCCATCTGGCCCTTCGAGCCTGCCCCGCCATTCAATAAGATCATGGCTGATCTGTCTTGGCTCAGTTCCACATTCCCGCCCTCTCCCCATAACCCTTAATCCCCTCTCTTATCAAAAACCCATCAACCCGCGTCTTAAAAATATTTAGCGAGGCAGCCTCCACCACTTCAACGGGCAGAGAATTCCAGAGATTCACCACCCTTTGAGTGAAGAAGTTCTTCCTCAACTCCGTTCTAAACTGCCCCCCCCTTTATCTTGAGGCTGTGCCCCCTAGTCCTACTGTCCTTTCTGAGAGGGAAGAGTCTCTCCACCTCTATACTATCCATCCCATTCATCATCTTATACGTCTCAATGAGATCTCCCCTCATTCTTCTAAACTCTAACGAGTACAAGCCTGGTTTATTCAGCCTCTCCTCATAGCTCAACCCCCTCAACTCCGGTATCAGCCTAGTTACCCTCTTCATCAGGTGAATAACCCTCTCCATTCACCTGACGAAGAGGGTAACCTCGAAAGCTAGTGAATTTACTATAAATATATTGGTTGGACTTAAACCTGGTGTTGTCAGACTTTTTACTGTGATGACAGGCATGCCAGAGATAACTGAGGTACAACAATTACAGAGGGGCGCCTCTGAGTCTGAGGGCAAACTATGGAAGTCAATGGGGTGTTCGTACTCCTTGGCAAGGGACCTCTGGCTGACACCAGTTGGTCAGGTTTATATTCCAAATTCTTTATTACTGGTACTTATTGATTATTTGCATTCTTGTATCCACCTTGGCAAGGACGGAATGGTACAGCTACTTCTAAAGACTTGGTGGCATCCGGATTTGAATACAGCAGCACAAACGCGGCTGGGTTGATGCCTCATATGCATGAAAAATAATAAGGGTAAAGGTATTACATGCCCTCCTGGAGCTACTCCCTTTGCCAGGTGGCCCTTTTGCTTGTACACAGCTTCATTTTATTGAATTACCAAAGGTACATTGCTATAAATATTATCTAGTAATAATCGATGTGTTTCGTAAATGGATTGAAGCCTTCCCCACCTAGAATTGTACTGCACATACAGTGGTGAAGTTATTGTTGACAGAAGTTATTCCCCGTTTCGGGGTACCTGAAGTGGTGAGCTCAGATAATGGACCACATTTTGTGGCTCAGATTAACACTGAAATATGCAAAACCTTCGCAATTAAACAATAACTGCATCGCGCATATCATCCGCAGGCAGTGGGAATTGTGGAAAGAGCTAATGGGACTTTAAAAGAGAAATGATCTAAATTGACTGAAGAAACTGGACTAAATTGGCTGAGGGTATTGCCCTTGGCATTGTTTCACATGCGGGTGACTCCCCATTCACGGACCAGACTGTCAGCTGCAGATAGTCTATGGTCTGCCAATAAGGACTCCCTGGGATGCCCATGAAAAACCCCTAGAGGGACTAGACCTCCATCTGATGGGTGAACAGATGCAGAATTACTTGAAGCAATTAACCCTTTCTCTGAAGTTTCTCCACTCACAGGTGAAACAAGCACATCTCTCACAGGCAGCAGGGACAGCTGCCTCTCGATACCCCGTGATCGAACCCAGAGATTATGTATTGATAAAGTACTGGGATAGGAAGAAATTAGGACAACGCTGGATCAGTCCTTTTCAAGTGTTACTGACAACACCAACTTCAGTCAAGATTGAAGGACGTTCAAGTCCTCTGATGGAGAAAGCTAGCACAAGGGGGCATGGCTTTAAATTAAGGGGTGGTAGTTATAGGACGGATGTCAGGGGTAGGTTCTTTACCCAGAGGGTGGTGAGGGATTGGAATGCCCTGCCTGCTGCAGTTGTAAATGCGCCTAGTTTGGGGGCGTTTAAGAGATCCGTGGATAGGTTTATGGACGAAAAGGGATTGGTTTAGGTTAGTGGGGTCATTGTTTTTTGTTTTTTTTTAACTGGTCGGCGCAACATCGTGGGCCGAAGGGCCTGTTCTGCGCTGTAATGTTCTATGTTCTATGTTCTAAGTTGGGTTCATCTGTCCGATTGTAAGAACATTACATCCAACCCAGATACAAACACAGGATGAAGATCGTCATCATATTTTTCGGACTTTGTGGACTATTTGGACTTAATGGACATGTGGTTGTAAAAAAAACGAGTTACCCAAAGACAGCACGCTAATACCTATTTACGTATGTCATATATTTATGCTGAAAGAAAGAATGTAAGTAACTGTTGGGTTTGTACCCACATTCCTCCTTCAAGAGGATGAATACTTCTCCAATCCCTCCCATTCCATTTAACAGAGACCGTGGAGTGGATTTTATGTCAAAATCAAACAGAAATTGGGGGAGATATGATAGAATGGGAATCGGCTGGCTACAACATGAGTAGGTTTTCAACTGGTACCAGCCTGCATATAATCATATCTTCTCTCCACCCTCCCTTGTCATCCCCTCAAGTGATGTGCAAGGTTCCCTATGTTTTAGTAAATCAGGGAAAGGAAAGTTGATGGGGCAAAGTAGCTGCAACCTTACAGCTGAGTGGCAAGGACCAGTAGCAAATCTATCTAGCAAGGGCATGTTTGTTCTTGATTGGTCCAAAGTATGGAATATAACCTCCAATAGCTCGTGGGCACATTCATCCCCAACACCCTGGATGACATTGGCTGATGATTTTACAGTCTATAATGGAAAAACTGGCAAACATAACAGCAGCAGAAGCCAGGACAACTTGACAGGCACTGGCTGAGGTCTCGGCTGAGCTGGTGGCTGTCTGGACCATGGCATTACAAAACCGAATGGCTTTGGACTACCTATTGCCTCACAGTGAGGGACGTGTGCTATTATAGCTCAGGAGTGCTACACTTATATCCTAGATACCTCTGAAAATATCACTAACCTAATCGGCTACATTAAGAGACAGGCTGATCAAATTCAAGAGCTTGGCCCAGAATTTCATGATTATAACCCACTGGATTGGTTCGGATGGTTGGGTCACGGACTATTCAATTGGATCTTTAAGGCTTTTATTTTGCTACTATTACTGTTACTTGGGATAGGATTGCTTGGTTGCTGTGTAAATGCATTATTAATCGGGTCATGGATATACCTGTCTAGTTAGTTGTCATGATATGACAAAAGGAGGGAATGTGATACTTTATGAATGAAGCAGTGGCCTGATGGGAAAAATGGTCAAGTGTTTAGTATAAAGTAAGGACAGCAGACCAAGCCATTTCAAAATGCCAGACCCCTGTAAAACTGACTGACTCTGAACAAAGAAATGACTACAACCAGAGAAGGCCAAATGCTTGGCCTCAGTCTGTTTTGATAAGGTTGACTTTGCACAGCCTGAGTGAGACATGATTAACACCAGGAGAACCGACTTTTACACAGATGACCCCATATGCCGTGAGATAACATACGAGACATTAGATAAGGTTGGGGATGAGGGAGTCACAGAATTTGTTTTGTTCAATGTACCACTGCTTGTATTACTAAAATCATGAAAGCTGATAAGAAAATGTATAATTATTGAATTGATCCTTGTAGTGGGCACAGTCTTGGGGTAGAGTCAGCAGTTAGTGCGGACTACTCTCTGTTTCCAAGATTTAGCCACATACTGCATGCAGCCTTGTGATAATAAAAATTAGGTGATTTTTAGAAAAGCAAGCTTTGTTAAGTTTAATTATCACAACTCGGGAAACAAGAAATTCTCCAGCACAACACCAGCAGCATCCTAGTAAATCTTTTCTGCATTCTTTCTAGTTTAATAATACCCTCTCTATAATAGGGTGACCATAACTGTACACAGTGTTCTAAGTGTGGCCTTACCAATGTCTTGTACAACTTCAACAAGACGTCCCCACTCCTGTATTCAATGTTCTGACCGATGAAACCAAGCATGCCGAATGCCTTCTTCACCACTCTGTCCACCTGTGACTCCACTTTCAAGGAGCTATGAACCTGTCCCCCTAGATTTCTTTGTTCTGTAACTCTCCCCAACGCCCTACCATTAACTGAGCAAGTCCTGCCCTGGTTCAATTTAATAAAATGCATCACCTCGCATTTGTCTAAATTAAACTCCATCTGTCATTCGTCAGCCCACTGGCCCAATTGATCAAGATCCCATTGCAATTGGAGATAACTTTCTTCACTGTCCACTATGCCACCAATCATCGTGTCATCTGCAAAATTACTAACCATGACTCCTATATTCTCCTCAAAATCATTAATTGACAAATAACAGTGGACCCAACACTGAACCCTGAGGCACACCGCTGGTCACAGGCCTTCCGCTAGAAAAACAACTCTCTACAACCACCCTCTGGCTTCTGTCAAGAAGCGTATTTTATATCCATTTACCTCACCCTGGGTCCTGTGAGATTTAAACTTATGCAGGCATGTCGTATGCCTTCTTGACTACCTTCTCCACCTGCATTGCCACTACAGATGGAGGGTGAGAAAGTAGGGTCCCAAATCAGTGTCCGTTTGAACAAAGGGGAGTACGATAGGATGAGGGCAGAATTGGCTAATGTAGACTGAGAGCGCAGACTGGTTGGTGGGACAGCTGAGGAACAGTGGAGGATTTTTAAGAAGATTTTTCTCAGTACTCAGCAAAAATATATTCCGGTGAAAAAGAAGGAATGTAAGAATAGGGATAAATAGCCGTGGATAATAAGGAAATAAAGGAGAGTATTAAATTAAAAACCAATGTGTACAGAGTGGTCAAATTTAATGGGGAACTAGAAGATTGGGAAAACTTTAAAGAACAACAAGGAACTACTAAGAAAGCGATAAAGAAAGGAAAGATAGATTATGAAATTAAACTAGCACAAAATATAAAAACTGATAGTAAACATTTTTACAAATATATAAAAAGGAAAAGAGTGGCTAAAGTAAATGTTGGACCCTTAGAAGATGAGAAGGGGGATTTAATAATGGAAACGAGGAAATGACCGAGGCCTTAAACAAGTTTTTTGTGTCGGTCTTCACAGTGAAGGACACAAATAGCTGACCGAAAATTGATGGTCATGGGACTGTAGGGGGTGAGGACCTTAAAATGATTACTATTACTAAAGGGATAGTGTTGGGTAGGCTAATGGGACGAAAGGTAGACAAGTCCCTGGGCCCGGACAGAATGCATCCCAGGGTTCTAAAAGAAATGGCAGAAGTAATAGCAAATGCATTAGTTGTAATTTATCAAAATTCGCCAGACTCTGGGGAGGTGCCAGCTGATTGGAAAACAGCTAATGTAACGCCACTGTTTAAAAAAGGAGGTAGACAAAAGGCAGGTAACTACAGGCCGGTTAGCTTAACATCCATAGTTGGGAAAATGCTGGAATCTGTCATTAAAGAAGAAATAGCAGGACACCTGGAAAAGATTGGTTCAATCAAGCAGACGCAGCATGGATTCGTTAAGGGGAAGTCGTGTTTGACGAATTTACTGGATTTTTATGAAGATGTAACGAGTGCGGTTGACAGAGGGGAACCGGTGGATGTGGTGTTTTTAGATTTCCAGAAGGTGTTCGATAAGGTGCCTCACAAAAGGTTGCTGCAGAAGATTAGTGTAAATGGAGTTGGGGGTAAAGTGTTAGCGTGGATTGAGGATTGGTTATCTAACAGGAAGCAGAGAGTTGGAATAAATGGGCGACAGATCAGCCATGATCTTATTGAATGGCGGGGCAGGCTCGAGGGGCTAGATGGCCTACTCCTGCTCCTATTTCTTATGTTCTTATGGGTGCTTTTCTGGTTGGCAGTTGGTGACTAGTGGAGTGCCGCAGGGATCGGTGCTGGGGCCTCAACTGTTTACCATATACCTAGATGGCCTGGAGGAGGGTACCGAGTGTAGGGTAACAAAGTTTGCAGATGACACAAAGATGAGTGGGAAAGCAAATTGCGTGGAGGACACGGAAAGTCTGCAGAGAGATTTGGATAAACTGAGCGAGTGAGCGAGGACCTGGCAGATGGAGTGTAACGTTGGCAAGTGTGAGGTTATCCACTTTGGAAGAAATAATAGCAAAATGGACTATTATTTAAATGGTGAAAAATTACAACATGCTACTGTGCAGAGGGACCTGGGGATCCTTGTGCACGAATCACAAAAACCCAGTCTGCAGGTACAGCAGGTGATCAAGAAGGCGAATGGAATGCTGGCCTTTATCGCGAGGGGGATTGAATATAAAAGCAGGGAGGTCTTGCTGCAACTGTACAGGGCACTGGTGAGGCTGCAGCTGGAGTACTGAGTGCAGTTTTGGCCCCCTTATTTGCAAAAGGATATATTGGCCTTGGAGGGAGTGCAGAGAAGGTTCACCAGGTTGATTCTGGAGATGAGGGGGTTAGCTTATGAGGAGAGATTGAGTGGACTGGGCCTGTAGTCATTGGCGTTTAGAAGGCTGAGGGGAGATCTTATGGAGACAACGAAGGGGCTGGACAGGGTAGAAGCAAAGAGATTATTTCCACTTAGAAAGGAAACAAGAACGAGAGGGCACAGCATCAAAATAAGGGGGAGTCAATTTAGAACAGAGTTGAGAAGGAACTTTTTCACCCAGAGGGAGTGAATCTTTGGAATTCTCTGCCCATTGAAGCAGTGGAGGCTACCTCGTTAAATGTGTTTAAGTCACAAGTAGATAGATTTTTGACCAATAAGGGAATTGAGGGTTATGGGGAGCAGGCGGGTAAGTGGAACTGAACCACTATCAGATCAGTCATGATCTTATTAAATGGCGGGGCTGGCTTGAAGGGCTAGATGGCCTACTCCTGCTCCTATTTCTTATGTTACGTTCTTTCAATGACTTGTGCAGCTGTACACCCAGATCCCTTTACCTATCAATACTCGTAAGGGTTCTGCTATTTACTGTATATTTCCTATCTGTATTAGATCTTCCAAAATGCATTACCTCACTTTTGTCTGAAATAAACTCCATCTGCCATTTCTCCGCCCAAGTTGCCAACTGATCTATATCCTGCTGTATCCTCATCACTATCCTCAAACTTACTAATCAATCCAGTTACATTTTCCTCCAAATCATTTTTAGGAAGGTTACGATGGAGCTCTATCAAATGCTCATTTGTCCTCAGCTGAAACACTGTGAGGAGTTCTGGTGGCCTCACTAAAAGGAGGAAGTGATTGCCCTGGAAGGAACTCAAAGGAGATTCTCCAGAATGCTGTCTGGGCAGCTTTGTTTTCACAGTGAAGAGACTCTGCTTGCCGAGATTTGCTTTCCTTAGAACACTGAACCCTGGACGTGTACGTCATTGAGCTATAGATAGGATAGTTAAGAAGAAACCTTTTCCCCTTAGTATCTCTATCTGTGTTTCTCTCACTCTCTCAGCCCATACGCGCACCTCTCTCTCACACACATTTGGATTGCATCTCTCACTCACCTCATTTGTCTCTCACTCTCTCAACACAGTTGTTTTTCCCTTTTGGATCTTCTGCTCCATTTCTCTTGCCAACGTCATCACATTGTGTCTGAAGTGTGTGATGCTGAACAGGGCATAATGCTCCAGCTGACCTATTTAATGGGAACACAGCACCCTCTATCATTTATGATGGAGCTATCTTTCCTCTAAGTTTAAGTTAATGTTAAGAACACCATTCCTCTCACAATATCTTTTTCCCCATAATCTATTCCACGTTTACAGGTCATCTGTCTGTCTGTCTGTCTGTCTCTTTCTCTCTCTCTATCTCTATCTCTCTCTCTCTCTCTCTCCACATCTCGACACATTTCTTCCTCAGTATAAGGTTGTGTATCAGATGTGAGGTCAGTATCAGTTGGTGCCTGCGCATTACTTGTCACAGTTAAATCTCCATGTTTGCTGCTCTGAGAGGTGATGTGTTTGTATTTGCTACAGAGCCTGAATTTTCTGAGACTTTCCCATTGTTTCCAAACATTTTCTCAGTTTGAGGAGTTGCATTAAATTCAGGGATAAAATAAATGTATTTGCAGGTTTAATAGTTCCAGTTTACTGATTAGCAGGATTTTGCATTCTATGCTCACCCATACCCCACTTAGTTCACATCACGGAAAGTCCACAGTCAAATAGAGAGAGAGACACGGTAAGATTTGAAATTCACTTACTGAAATGTCACAGTCCAGTGGCAGATATCACTGAAACAATCTGAGATTTAGACATGGGACTGATGGTTTTTGAGTGAACAGCATCTTTCCACTTGTTTTTAGTTGATAAATGTGTTCAACAGAATCCAGTGTTTGGAAAGAGTTAACTCTATCTAAAGAAAAATATTATCCATCACCAAACTCAATGTCGTAATCTGTTTGTTCATTTTTTTAAATCTTCAAACCACGTTGCTACCTCAATGCCCCTGAGGTGATTCTGCAGAGTATAAATTAAAGGCTTTGGGAATATATCGATTCAGAGTTTTGGACAGAGAGACTGTCAGCAGCACGAAGGGACACGTCACCTCACACTGAACATGGAATATCCAATAACTACAGCTGAGAAAATAATCTATCCAATCGTTGCCATTATTGGTGTCCCTGGTAAGTGACTCTAACCATTGAGGTTGTGGAAATCTGTATGTGAGCAGCTCTCTGATTTTAAACTCTGATTGAAATTGGTCCAAGCTGATCTCATTGTCACTGTCATACAATTTACGTAAATCCAATTTTATCTAATATCTCTATGGTTTTAATCCTTTTTTCTTCAACTGACAAACCTCTGCATGTAATCCATAGGCCCAGTGATCCATGAAGTTATTACATTTAGTGGAACCTTATGTATTGTTAGATTGGATTTCAGTCAAGGTGATCTCTCTGAAATAACATTTCATGGCAGTAAGAATAAAATCAAACCTTGTTAGAGTGGAATATCTGACACCAGTGAACACAGGGTGTATTACAGATGTAGAATTGCTAAGTTAAGGTGTAGATTGTGGTTCTTTCACCTGAGTGAAGTATCTAATCGAAGTATCCATCCGTCCATTGCATAATCTGTCCATGTAGTATTGTATTTTTTTAAGGAAAAGAACTGGAATTAAATAAGTTGGTTCAATTGGAAATAAATATTATTTTTAATTGGTGAGTGAGTTGTCCATTCTATGGAGCTGTCTCAGTGTTTTATCTTTGGAATATTTTGAAAATAGGAAGAGATTGGTTTTATTCTAATGATGTTTGGTAGTCAGTGCATGATGTGAAAGTTCCCAATGTTGGTTTTGTATTGAGAAGAAACAGGCTTCAGCTAGTTCCTGATAGTTAAACTAACCAATAACATACTTGCAGTATTCTGTGACTGTTTGTAAAACATTTTGTGATTTGTTCACATTTCCATTAATCTGGAAATGAACTCCAATGTTTTTATCCTGCTTGTTATGGTTCTGTTTAAACTGTGCTGCTGCTTTAAGTATCTTTTGAACCAGATCGCTGAAACCCTCTCCCCTCCACCCTGCCCCAACTCCTCAAAAGCATTCAGACACTTGATTCCTACGGAGTCATTGAGAAATGTAATATTCTGATCAAAATACAGAAGCTGACACTGAGCTGTGGTGAAATTAATTTACAATTCGAACACTGCATTTGCTAGTTTATAATTTATTATTAATGCGTACTTAGGTGCGTTCATCCACTCTGATCATTCTCATTCTCAGTTTGGATTGGTTTGTAAATTTTAAAATGATCATTTTGCTTCCTGATTCCATATTGTTTATGTAAAGTGAAGGACAGTGATCCCAGTGCTGATCCTTGTGGAAAACCACTTCCCACCTTCCAGCAATCAGAGGAAATCCCTTTAACTCCCATTCCCCATGTTGTGTCTTGGAACACTGTGCTCAGTTCTGGTCGCCTCATTACAGGAAGGATGTGGAAGCCATTGAAAGGGTGCAGAGGAGATTTACAAGGGTGTTGCCTGGATTGGGTGGCATGCCTTATGAGGATAAGTTGAGAGAGATTGGTCTTTTCTCCTTAGAGAGAGAGAGAGAGGGACGAAGGATGAGAGGGGACCTGATAGAGGTGTATAAGATGATGAGAGGTATTGATCGAGTGGATTCTCAGAGGCTTTTCCCCAGGGCTGAAATGGCTGCCACAAGAGGACACAGGTTTAGGTGCTGGGGAGTAGGTACAGAGGAGATGTCAGGGGTAAGTTTTTCACTCAGAGGGTGGTGAGTGAGTGGAATCGGCTGCCGTCGGTGGTGGTGGAGGCGAACTCGCTGGGGCCTTTTAAGAGACTTCTGGATGAGTACATGGGATTAAGGGTTATAGGTAAGCTTAGTAGGTAGGGATATGATCGGCACAACTTGTGGGCCAAAGGGCCTGTTTGTGCTATAGTTTTTCTATGCTCTATGATTCTATGATTCTATCCATTCTGCTGCTTACCCTCTGACTCCTCTTGCACTGAGATTACTCAAGTCTGTTAAGCCTTAACTTACTGAAGACATTTGGAAACTCAAGTGTCTGACATCTGTCATGCTAATCCCGTGTAACATTCCTGATAATTGCTAAATAATGCAATGAAATCTGTCAAGAATGATCTCAATTTTGGAATATATGTTACCTGCTCTTTACCAGAATCTTTGTTACTTGAAATTGTTTTCCCCTAATAGAGCTGATTCAGTTACTGACTTTGATACTGTTCAGTCTGTGACTGGATGACTGATCTTTGGATGTTTGTTTATTTCCTGTTTCAAACACAAAAAGAAAATCAATTTGCTATTACATTCCAATCCTATGGTTAGGGTCTGATGATCAGATATTTCAGAAGGAACACTGATTGTTTCCTTTATCAGCTGACAGGTAGAATCTAGGAGCAGGAAGGTAAAGATGGAGCTCTATCAAACGCTCATTTGCCCTCAGCTGAAGCGCTGTGAGGAGTTCTGAACATAGAACATAGAAACATAGAGCAGTAAAGCACAGTACAGGTCCTTCAGCCCTCAGTGTTGTGCCAAGCTTTTTCTGAAATCAAGATCAGTCTATCCCACTCCCTATCATTCTGGAGTGCTCCATGTGCCTATCCAATAACCGCTTGAAAGTTCCTAAAGTGTCCGACTCCACTATCACAGCAGGCAGTGCATTCCACACCCCAACCACTCTCTGAGTGAAGAATCTACCTCGGACATCCCTCCTATGTCTCCCAGCATGAACCTTATAGTTATGCCCCCGAGTAACAGCTACATCCCCCCAAGGAAATAGTCTCTGCACGTCCACTCTATCAATCCCTCTCATCATCTTATAAACCTCTATTAAGTCACCTCTCATCCTCCTCCACTCCAAAGAGAAAAGCCCCAGCCCCCTCAACCTTTCCTCATAAGACCTACCCTCCAAACCAGGCAGCATCCTGGTAAATCTCCTCTGCACTCTCTCCAATGCTTCTTATAGTGAGGTGGCCAGAACAGCACACAATATTCGAAATGTGGTCTCACCAAGGTCCTGTATAATTGTTGCATAACCCCATGTTTCTTAAGCTCAAACCCCCTGTTAATAAACGCTAAGATGTGGGTATGCCGGCGTTGGACTGGCGTAAACACAGTAAAAAGTCTGACAACACCAGGTTTTAGTCCAACCTATTTATTTGATAATATACTCACAAGCTTTCAGGTTAGCCCCTTCATCAGGTGAATGGAGAGTTCTGGCCTCAGACAGAGCATATAAAGCACAGACAGTTTACAGATTACTGATTAGAATGCGAATCCTTACACCTAACCTGCTGTTCAAGACCTGAAGTGGCTGATAATGTGAGTGGAAGGAGCACTGATCACAGTTTAAAGAGATGTGTATTGTCTCCAGACAGTACAGTAAGTGAGGTTTTGCAAACCCAGGCAAGTCACGGGGGTTACAGATAGTGCGACATGAACCCAAGATCCCTGTTGAGACCGTCCTCATGTGTGCGGAACTTGGCTATCAGTCTCTGTTCAGCGACTCTGCGCTGTCGTGTGTCGTGAAGGCCGCCTTGGAGAATGCTTACCCGAAGGTCAGAGGCTGAATGCCCGTGACCACTGAAGTGTTCGCCAACAGGAAGGGAACAGTCTTGCCTGGTGATTGTCGAGCGATGTTCATTCATCCGTTGTTGTAGCGTCTGCATGGTCTCCCCAGTGTACCATGCTTCGGGACATCCTTTCTTGCAACGTATCAGGTAGACAATGTTGGCCAAGTTGCAAGAGTATTTACCATGTACCTGGTGGATGGTATTCTCACGTGTGATGATGGTATCCATGTTTAAGAGATCTCTGGATAGGTTTATGGACGAAAAGGGATTGGTATAGGCTAGTGGGTCATTGTTTTTGTAACTGGTCGGATGTTCTATGTTCTATGTTCTATGTTGATGATCCGGCATGTCTTGCAGAGGTTGCTGTGACAGGGTTGTGTGGTATTGTGGTCACTGTTCTCCTGAAGGCTGGGTAGTTTGCTGCGAACAATGGTCTGTTTGAGGTTGTGTGGTTGTCTGAAAGCAAGAAGTGGGGGTGTGGGGATAGCCCTGGCGAGATGTTCGTCTTCATCAATGATATGTTGAAGACTCCGGAGAAGATGCCGTAGCTTCTCCGCTCCGGGGAAGTACTGGACGACGAAGGGTACTCTGTCCACTGTGTCCTGTGTTTGCCTTCTGAGGAGATCGGTGCGGTTTGAGGAAGGAATCCAATTGGACTCCTCCGGAAGGCCGCTGCCCTCGACTGGACTTGTATGCCCAAACCATCAGGAGGTGCGTTAACACCAGATTCATCAGCCGCACTCACAAGACAGCCCCGAACATCACCCAAGCACAACGCAACGCCATCCACGCTCTCAAGACAAACCGCAACATTGTCATCAAACCAGCAGACAAAGGAGGGGCCATCGTCATACTGAACAGAACGGATTACTGTAAAGAAGTGTACCGACAACTAAACAATGAGGAACACTACAGACAGTTACCCACAGATCCGACCAAAGAACACACTCGTCAACTCAACAATCTGATCAAGACCTTTGATCGGGACCTTCAGAGCACCCTCCGTGCTCTCATTCCACTTACTCCCCGCATTGGAGATCTCTACTGCCTCCCAAAGATACACAAGGCAAACACACCTGGCCGTCCCATCGTATCGGGCAATGGGACTCTGTATGAGAACCTCTCCGGCTACGTCGAGGGCATCCTGAAACCCATTGTACAAAGAACCCCCAGCTTTTGTCGTGACACTACGGACTTCCTACTGAAACTCAGCACACACGGAGCAGTTGAACCAGGGACACTCCTCGTCACAATGGATGTCTCAGCGCTCTACACCAACATCCCCCACAATGATGGCATTGCTGCGACTGCCTCAGTACTCAATGCTGACAACTGCCAGTTTCCAGATGCAATTTTACAACTCATCCGCTTTATCCTGGACCACAATGTCTTCACCTTCAACAACCAGTTTTTCATCCAGACACATGGAACAGCCATGGGGACCAAATTCACACCTCAATATGCCAACATCTTCATGCACAGGTTCGAACAAGACTTCTTCACTGCACAGAATCTTCAAACGATGCTATACACTAGATACATCGATGACATTTTCTTCCTTTGGCCTCATGGTGAACAATCACTGAAACAACTATATGATGATATCAACAAATTCCACCCCACCATCAGACTCACCATGGACTATTCCCCAGAATCAGTTGCATTCTTGGACACACACATCTCCATTAAGGACGGTCACCTCAGCACCTCACTGCACCGCAAGCCCACAGACAATCTCACAATGCTCCACTTCTCCAGTTTCCACCCTAAACATGTTAAAGAAGCCATTCCCTATGGACAAGCCCTCCGTATACACAGGATTTGCTCAGATGAGGAGGATCGTGACAGACACCTCCAGACTCTGAAAGATGCCCTCATAAGAACAGGATATGGTGCTCGACTCATAGATCGGCAGTTCCGATGCGCCACAGCGAAAAACCGCACCGATCTCCTCAGAAGGCAAACACAGGACACAGTGGACAGAGTACCCTTCGTCGTCCAGTACTTCCCCGGAGCGGAGAAGCTACGACATCTTCTCCGGAGTCTTCAACATATCATTGATGAAGACGAACATCTCGCCAGGGCCATCCCCACACCCCCACTTCTGGCTTTCAGACAACCACACAACCTCAAACAGACCATTGTTCGCAGCAAACTACCCAGCCTTCATAGAACATAGAATGTTGCGCCGACCAGTTACAAAACAATGACCTACTAACCTAAACCAATCCCTTCTCGTCCATAAACCTATCCACGGATCTCTTAAACGCCCCCAAACTAGGCGCATTTACAACTGCAGCAGGCAGGGCATTCCAATCCCTCACCACCCTCTGGGTAAAGAACATACCCCTGACATCCGTCCTATAACTACCACCCCTTAATTTAAAGCCATGCCCCCTCGTGCTAGCTTTCTCCATCCGAGGAAAAAGGCTATCACTATCCACCCTATCTAAACCTCTAATCATCTTATATGTTTCAATAAGATCCCCTCTTAGCCGCCTTCTTTCCAGCGAAAACAACCCCAAATCCCTCAGCCTCTCCTCATAGGACCTCCCCTCCATACCAGGCAACATCCTGGTAAACCTCCTCTGCACCCTCTCCAAAGCCTCCACATCCTTCCTATAATGTGGGGACCAGAACTGCACACAGTACTCCAAGTGCGGCCGCACCAGAGTTGTGTACAGTTGCAACATAACGCTGCGACTCCTAAATTCAATCCCCCTACCAATAAACGCCAAAACACCGTATGCCTTCTTAACAACCTTATCTACTTGATTCCCAACTTTCAGGGATCTATGTACACATACACCTAGATCCCTCTGCTCATCCACACTATTCAAAGTCCTCCCGTTAGCCCTATACTCGACACATCTGTTATTCCTACCAAAGTGAATTACCTCACACTTCTCCACATTAAACTCCATCCGCCACCTCTCGGCCCAGCTCTGCAACCTGTCTAAGTTTTCCTGCAAACTATGACACCCTTCATCACTATCTACCACACCTCTGACTTTGGTGTCATCAGCAAACTTACTAATCCACCCAACTATACCCTCATCCAGATCATTAATAAAAATTACAAACAGCAGTGGCCCCAAAACAGATCCCTGAGGCACCACTCGTAACCGAACTCCATGATGAATATTTACCATCAACCACCACCCTCTGTCTCCTATCCGCTAGCCAATTCCTGATCCAAGTACCTAGATCACCCCCAGTCCCATACATCTGCATTTTCTGCAGAAGCCTACCATGGTGAACCTTATCAAACGCCTTACTAAAATCCATATACACCACGTCCACTGCCTTGCCCCCATCCACCTCTTTGGTCACTTTCTCAAAAAACTCAATAAGGTTAGTAAGGCACGACCTACCCGCTACAAAACCATGCTGACTATTTCTAATCAATTCATTACTCTCCAAATAACTATAAATCCTATCCCGAATAATTTTTTCTAAAACCTTGCCCACAACAGAAGTGAGACTCACCGGTCTATAATTCCCGGGGAAGTCTCTGTTCCCCTTCTTAAACAATGGGACAACATTCGCTAACCTCCAATCTTCCGGTACTATACCAGAGGCCAACGACGACCTGAAGATCAGAGCCAGAGGCTCTGCAATCACTTCTCTTGCCTCCCAGAGAATCCTGGGGTAAATCCCATCCGGACCAGGGGACTTATCTATTTTCAGACCCTCCAGAATATCTAGCACATCCTCCTTATCAACTGCAACACTGTCAATTCTACTCCCCTGCAACCCAGTGTCCTCCTCAGCTATATTCATCCCCTTGCGTGAACACCGAAGAGAAATATTGGTTCAATGCCTCTCCAATCTCCTCCGGTTCCACACACAACTTCCCTCTGCTGTATATAACTGGCCCTAATCTTGCCCTAACCAACCTTCTGTTCTTAACATACGTATAGAACGCCTTAGGATTCTCCTTAACCCTATCAGCCAAAGTCTTCTCATGTCCTCTTTTAGCCCTTCTTAGCTCACTCTTCAACTCCCTCCTAGCCAATCTAAAGTTTTCTAGTGCACTACCCGAGCCCTCACGTCTCATCCGAACATAAGCCTCCTTTTTACTCTTAACCAACGAAAAAACTTTTTTAGTGCACCACGGTTCCCTAGCCCTACCAATTCCTCCTTGCCTGACAGGGACATACCTATCACGGACTCGCAGTAGCTGCTCCTTGAAAAAACTCCACATTTCAGACGTTCCCAGTCCCTGTAGTCTCCTAGTCCAACCTCTGCTTCCTAATTCTCTCCTAATAGCCTCATAATTACCCTTCCCCCAGCTAAAACCACTGGCCCGAGGTTCATTCCTATCCCTTTCCATCACTAAGGTGAATGTAACCGAATTGTGGTCACTATCACCAAAATGCACACCAACTTCCAAGTCTAGCACCTGGTCTGGCTCATTTCCCAGCACCAAATCCAATATAGCCTCACCTCTAGTTGGCCTATCTACATACTGAGTCAAAAAACCTTCCTGCACGCTTTGTACAAAAACTGACCCCTCTAACGAGCTAGAGCTATAACGATTCCAATCAATATTAGTAAAGTTAAAATCCCCCATAACAATTACCCTATTACTTTCACTCCTAACCAGGATCGTCTCCGCAATCCTTTCCTCAACCTCTCTGGAACTTTTTGGAGGTCTATAAAAGACTCCCAACAGGGTGACCTCTCCTCTCCTATTTCTAATCTCAGCCCATACTACCTCAACAGACAAGTCCTCATCAAACTTCCTCTCTGACACTGTGATACAATCCCTGACCAATAAAGCTACCCCTCCCCCCCTTCTACCTCCTTCTCTACTCCGACTAAAACATTTGAACCCCGGGACCTGCAGCAACCATTCCTGCCCCTCCTCTATCCATGTCTCTGAAATGGCCAAAACATCAAAGTTCCAGGTACTGATCCACGCTGCAAGTTCATCCACTTTATTGCGAATACTCCTCGCATTAAAGTATACACATTTCAAACCCTGCTCCACCCCACCCCTGCGATGCTGTGCATTGCAGTCCCCATCTATGCCCCCCTCACTTTCAACCCCTCTACTCAGGATCCCACCCCCCCTCCGAATCAGTTTAAACCTCCCTGCATCGCCTTTGCAAATTTACCCCCCAGGATATTGGTTCCCCTCTGGTTCAGGTGTAGACCATCACTCTTATAGAGGTCCCACCTTCCCCAGAATGAGCCCCAATTGCTCAAGTACCTGAACCCCTCCCTCCTGCACCAACCCCTCAGCCATGAGTTCAAACTTTCCCTCTCCCTATTCCTCTCTAAACTATCCCGTGGCACAGGCAAGAGTCCGGAGATAACCACTCTTTCTGACTTGGCCTTTAGTTTCCACCCCAACTCCATAACCCTCTGCTTAATATCCCCTTCCCTTAACCTCCCTGTGTCATGTGTCCCCACATGAACTATAACTTGGGGTTGATCTCCCTCTCCCCTAAGAGTCCTGAATACCCTTTCCGATAAATCCCGGACCCCAGCCCCTGGTAGGCAACACACCAGCCCTGAGTCCCTACCTTTACTTCCAACTCTCTTATCTGTCCCTTTAACTATGGAGTCCCCAATCACGAGGCCCAATCTTTTACATCCCCTAACCACCTGAGCTTTTACAATAGGCTCACCCCCAGAGACCTGCTCCCTTTGGTTATCCCCAGTTGATTCCTCCTCAACTGTAGCCTCCAGGACCGAAAACCTATTTTGGAGGGGAACAGCCCCAGGGGATAGTCCCCCCAACTGCTTCTTTCCCCTCCTCTTGGCAGTGACCCAAGACTCATTTCTAGGAGTGACAATCTCCTTATAACTCCTATCAATGTCCTCCTCCGCCTCCCGAATTATGCGGAGTTCCTCTAACTCCACCTCCAGCTCCTTTACACGCTCCTCCAGAAGCTGCAATTGAACACACTTCCTACAAGTAAACTCCCCTGAAACACTACTAGATTCCCTCACCACATACATCCCACAGGAGATGCAGCTTACTGCCTGAACTGCCATCCCTGAAACAATTACCAGCAGAAAAATAAAAAATATAATAAAAAAAAACTTCCCCCACACTTATAATTAGGTTAGAGGAGATGGGAGGGTGGGATTCTCTACCAGTGTAGAGGATCGGGTATCCTCTCTGCACTAATTTATAGGGTTAGGGGCCCGAGAAAAAAAACTGCAAATACCAGCAAGCGTCCTAGTGACGACTTCCGGTTTCTAACTAATTTAAAAAAAAACCGCCGAAACTCGCAACTTTGAAACTATAAATAAAACGTTAAACAATAAAAACAGAAAAATGTACCTGTTTGCTGCCTCCTCTCACGCCCAAAAATCGCTGCCTCTCGATACTGCTCCTCAGGAACAATGAGGCCGATACAGGAGAACCCCACACAACCCTGTCACAGCAACCTCTGCAAGACATGCCGGATCATCGACACGGATACCATCATCACACGTGAGAATACCATCCACCAGGTACATGGTAAATACTCTTGCAACTCGGCCAACATTGTCTACCTGATACGTTGCAAGAAAGGATGTCCCGAAGCATGGTACATTGGGGAGACCATGCAGACGCTACGACAACGGATGAATGAACATCGCTCGACAATCACCAGGCAAGACTGTTCCCTTCCTGTTGGCGAACACTTCAGTGGTCACGGGCATTCAGCCTCTGACCTTCGGGTAAGCATTCTCCAAGGCGGCCTTCACGACACACGACAGCGCAGAGTCGCTGAACAGAGACTGATAGCCAAGTTCCGCACACATGAGGACGGTCTCAACAGGGATCTTGGGTTCATGTCGCACTATCTGTAACCCCCGTGACTTGCCTGGGTTTGCAAAACCTCACTTACTGTACTGTCTGGAGACAATACACATCTCTTTAAACTGTGATCAGTGCTCCTTCCACTCACATTATCAGCCACTTCAGGTCTTGAACAGCAGGTTAGGTGTAAGGATTCGCATTCTAATCAGTAATCTCTAAACTGTCTGTGCTTTATATGCTCTGTCTGAGGCCAGAACTCTCCATTCACCTGACGAAGGGGCTAACCCGAAAGCTTGTGAGTATATTATCAAATAAATAGGTTGGACTAAAACCTGGTGTTGTCAGACTTTTTACTGAATAAACGCTAACACACTATAAGCCTTCTTCACGGCTCTGTCTACTTGAGTGGCAACCTTCAGAGATCTGTGGATATGAACCCCAAGAGCTCTCTGTTCCTCCACATTCCTCAGAACCCTGCCATTGACCTTGTAATCCATATTCAAATTTGTCCTATCAAAATGGATCACCTCACACTTATCAGGGTTAAACTCCATCTGTCATTTTTTGGTCCAGCTCTGCATTCTATCAATGTCTCTTTGCAGCCTACAACAGCCCCCCACCTCATCCACTACTCCAACAATCTTGATGTCATCAGCAAATTTACTCACCCACCCTTCAGCCCCCTCTTCCAAGTCATTGATTTCTATACAGCTTTAAGATTATTTCCCTGCATTGGAGAGAGTGCAGAGGAGATTTACCAGGATGCTGCCTGGTTTGGAGGGTAGGTCTTATGAGGAAAGGTTGAGGGAGCTGGGGCTTTTCTCTTTAGAGCGGAGGAGGATGAGAGGCGACTTAATAGAGGTTTATAAGATGATGAGGGGGATTGATAGAGTGGATGTTCAGAGACTATTTCCTCGGGTGGATGTAGCTGTTACCCGGGGGCATAACTATAAGGTTCATGGTGGGAGATATAGGAGGGATGTCTGAGGTAGATTCTTCACTCAGAGAGTGGTTGGGGTGTGGAATGCACTGCCTGCTGTGATAGTGGAGTCGGACACTTTAGGAACTTTCAAGCGGTTATTGGATAGGCACATGGAGCACTCCAGAATGATAAGGAGTGGGAGAGCTTGATCTTAGGATTTAGACAAAGACAACATTGAGGGCCGAAGGGCCTGTACTGTACCATTCTGTTCTATGTTCTATGCTTAACCTTGGTGAGGCCCCAGTTAGAGTAGTGTGTGCAGTTCTGGTCGTCACATTACAGGAAGGATGTGATTGTACTGGAGGGGATGCAGGTGAGATTCACTAAGATGGAAGATCTACGTTATGAGAAGAGGGTTTGGGTTATTAACGTTTCAGCAGAGAAGACTGAGGGGTGATCTGATCGAGGTGAACAAGATTATGAGGGACAAGGACAGAGTGGATAAGGAGCAACTGTTCCCCTTACCTGAAGGGTCAGTCACGAGGGGACATTGGTTCATGGAGGGGGAAAGGAGGTTTGGGGGTGGAGGCGGGTGAGAAAATTTTTTTTTTACCCAGAGGGTGGTGATGGTCTGGAATGATCTGCCTCAGAGGGTGGTGGGGGTGGGTTACCTCACATTCTTTAAAATGTATCTGGATGAGCACTTACTCCATCATAACATTCAGGGCAATGGGCCAAGTGCTGGCTGATGGGGTTCGGTGGGATTTCACGTATTTCTAACGTGTCAGTACAGACTCGATGGGCCGAACTGCCTGTGCTGCTCGATATGATTCGATTCTTCTATACATCTCATTCTCGGTTCCCCTCATTCTCTCTCACTCTTTCCTTCCCTCCATTTCTTAATAACTACTGGGGGGCTCATTTTAAAAAGTCTACCACAGGAATGGACACAGCTTGTTCCCAGTTTGAAGAGGGGAGTTTATCTCTTTCTGTCACTGAGGGGATATGTATCCAATCTCAGAATTCACACGGTGCCGGGTGGAGATTTACACCAAGCGCAAGGCTGGGGAAATGAAATGTCTCCCCCCCACCCCCCACACTTTATCCTCTCTGGATCTGGTCACAGTGCTGCCCATGGGATCATGCTGTGCTTAAATTCCACAAGGAAAGCTGGAAAGGGAGAGGAAGAGAGTCTGGGGGAAGGTGAGCCGAAATGGGGAGAAAGCGAGATGGAGAGAGCAATACTGGGGTGAGATCACGAGATATGGGGAGAAACCTTAGCAGAGAGAGAACAATTAGAGAGCGATAGGGAGATATGGGGTAAAGCGATGATGTGAATGAAGAAATACACTGGATGGGAGAGAAATCCAGATAGAGGGGAATAAAGCTGGTCGGAGAGAAGAAGAAGAGTTTAGGAAGAGATAGATAGGGAAGCAAAGGAGAAAGCATCGAGAGAGGGAGAGGAGAAAGGAGAAAAAGAGACAGAGGATACAATCTGTAAATTAGAAGCAGAAAGGCTGTGAGGGAGAGTGAGAATGGGGAGGAAATTTGGAGAGGGGAAGTTAAATAGAAAAATCCAGAATTGACATCCAACTCCATCAGCTGTCCAGCCCAGATAAGTGTTCAATCCGGGGTGGACTCTGATCATTGGGAGCAGGAAAGGATTGCAGATTCTATCTCTGTCCACTTTGGGTCTCATTGGAAACCCGTCCAGTCTGAATTAATCCTGTAAAACAGATCAGATGAGAAATCCAATCTCTCTGAAATATTTGAATGATCAGAATTTGCAGATTTGCTCCATCAAAGTGAGAGATGTGTAATTCACAGCTTCCTGTCCCCCAGTCCCTATTTAACCAGTGATGTTACATTGGTTACTTTCCAATCTGCAATGTTAATCTCTAACACAATCCTCCAACAACACCGCTACCCCGGGAACTCCTGTCCATTGCATTGATGCTGAAATCCTCTCCTTACTGTCGGTTTACACATGGAGAATGTTTACTCAATAATTTCCCGGCTCTTATCCCTTTTTCTCTGACAGTTAATTTACTGGGAATTGTGATCCTGAGGAGGGGAAAGTGTGGCCTCTCCACCTGCACCACTCGCTACCTGGTGGCCATGGCAGTGGCCGATCTACTGTTCGTCATCTTTAAGGTCATTTTTGGCAACATAAATGGTTATTATTTCCGCCTGCATTTCCTGGCCCTCACCTCCGTGTGTCGTGTTAACTCTGTCCTGCTGTTTGCAATCACAGACTGTTCTGTCTGGTTCACCGTCACTTTCTCCTTTGATCGATTTGTGGCCATTCGCTGTCAGAAACTGAAAACTAAATATTGCACTGGGAAAACTGCGGCTGTGGTTCTGGCAACAACCGGCATCCTGCTCTGTCTGAGAAACATTCCCTGGTACTTTACAATGGAACCTGCAATGATGATCGACAATGTCCAGTGGGGCTGTCGGACAAAGACAAGTGTTTTCAATGATCCTACCTGGGTTGTAATTTCCTGGTTTGATGTGGTTTTAACCCCATTGCTCCCATTCGCTTTAACCCTGTTGATTAACACTCTGACAGTCAGTTATGTTTTGGTGACCAGTCGAGTCCGGAAGGGACTGAGGGCTCAGAGTCAGGGACAGAATCGCAGAGACCCCGAGATGGAGAGCAGAAGGAAGTCAATGATTTTACTCTTCAGTATATCTGGAGCCTTCATTCTCCTCTGGTCGGTGTCTGTTATATATTTTATCTATTCGAAAATGAAAGGATTAATTTACGTCACCCTTCCTGAATTTACATTTCAAAATGTTGGATTGATGCTGAGGGATTTAAATTGCTGCACAAACACATTTATTTATGCGGTGACTCAATCCAAATTCAGGGAACAGATCAGAATCGCGGTGAAATATCTGATACATCAATTATTCAATTAATGAAGAAACAGAACTGACTGACAGCCAATCAGAGACCGCAATCATTAACAAACAGCCTTACCAATCAGAGAATGGATTGCTAATAGACCCTCCCCTCTCATTCAATCAGGGACTGGATTGCTAACTGACCATCTCCCCCCTCAGCCAATCAGAGACTGACAGAATCAGCCAATCAGAGGCCAGACTGATAATTGCATGAATCAGCCAATCAGAATTGTTGCTCGCTTCCCGACAGTCAAGCCTGCCGATGATTGGTCTCCGCACATTGACAGTAGATGAGCCAATCAGAGGCTAGGCTTTCTGACTGACAACCATGTCCATGTCAGCCAATCAGAACACCAGCAGTAATGGCCCAACCGCCCCCTCCCCCCACAACCCCACAACCCCACAACCCCACCAGAACAAAATCGGGAGCTCCATTCGCTGAGTGACAGGTGCTTCAACCAATCAGGAAGCTGGTGTGTGTTTGTATCAGCGTGTCTGTCAGAGTCTGTGTGTGTGTGTGTGTGTGTGTGTGTGTGTGTGTCAGTGTGCATTATGTATGTGTATGTGTATATCTGTGTTTGTTTCAATTTGTGTCTGTGCGTATCTGTGTGTGTCAATGTGTGTGTGTGTGTGTGTGTGTGTGTGTGTGTGTAGCAGTATGTGTGAATGTCAATTTGTGTGTCCATCAGTGTGTATCAGTGTTTGTGCATTTCAGTGCATATCACTTTTTGTGTATCTGTCAGTGTCTATCAGTTTGTCTATCAGTGTGTATCTGTGTATATATCAGTTTGTACGTGTGTGTATCTTTATGTATAATCTGTGTGTGTGTGTGTGTGTGTCCCAAATCTGGAGATTTCCCTCCAGTCCTCTGAGGGGTTAAACTGCCTCTTGAAGCTGAGCTGAACCCTTTTAAAAACATGGCAGCATCTGTAGGAGAGAAAAGAGCTGACATTTCAATTCCAGATGATCCTTTCGTCAAAGCTTTGAGCTTTAACAAAGGGTTGTCTGGACTCGAAACATCAGCCCTTTTCTCTCCCGCGGATGCTGCCAGACCCGCTGAGATTTTCCAGCGTTTTGTCTTTTGATTTAAGATTCCAGCATCTGCAGGAATTTGCTTTTATCCTTTTAAAAACATAATCCAGTATCACACAGAAATATCACACTGATACACACAGAATGAGAGAGGCAGGGAGAGAGAGAGAGAGAGTGAGAGAGGGACAGAGAGAGAGAGAGAGAGACAGAGACAGAGTGAGAGAGAGAGAGAGTGAGAGAGAGAGAGAGGGAGAGAGCAGGAGTGAGAGTGACAGTAAGAGAAGAGTGACAGAGAGAGCGAGAGAGGCAGAAACAGTGAAAACCACCCCCACTTTCCTCTAGGAATTAGAGTGACAAAATTCTGAAGTTCTAAAACTGAATAGTAAAGGCCTTTTGCACTCTATTTAATAATAAGGGTTATTGCTCTGTCTCACACGCCTGTTATTTTGGATGTAAACAAATAGACCGTTAAATGTTATAGAATTAATTTTCTCTTTGTCATCCACCAAAGGACGAACGTATTTGTGATGAATTGCACAGCTTGGCTATTTTAACCACAGGTCTTCAAACTCCAGACCTCACCTTGCTCGGGGAATAAAGAGACAATAACACACGTGAGTGAGGCCTGTGGAACAGGCCTCAGTCCATCATCCTCCCCTGGAGAAAACCTCTGATCCAAGAGTTTCAAAATTCAAATTCCTGGGGAGAAGAAACAGAATAATAATTAATTAAATACAAGAAAACATCTAAATTAAACACCCAGCTCATCACCAATGGGGGAATCACACATAGAACATAGAACATTACAGCGCGGAACAGGCCCTTCGGCCCACAATGTTGCGCCGACCAGTCTTATTTTTTAAAAAAAACATTGACCCACTAATCTAAACCAATCCCTTTTCGTCCATAAACCTATCCACCAATCTCTTAAACGCCCCCAAACTAGGCGCATTTACAACTGCAGCAGGCAGGGCATTCCAATCCCTCACCACCCTCTGGGTAAAGAACCTACCCCTGACATCCGTCCTATAACTACCCCCCCTTAATTTAAAGCCATGCCCCCTCGTGCTAGCTTTCTCCATCCGAGGAAACAGGCTATCACTGTCCACCCTATCTAAACCTCTAATCATCTTATATGTTTCAATAAGATCCCCTCTTAGCCGCCTTCTTTCCA
This sequence comes from Carcharhinus amblyrhynchos, assembly GCF_965287045.1. Classification (NCBI taxonomy): domain Eukaryota; kingdom Metazoa; phylum Chordata; class Chondrichthyes; order Carcharhiniformes; family Carcharhinidae; genus Carcharhinus; species Carcharhinus amblyrhynchos. The sequence continues at coordinate 535,330 of NW_027649833.1, read as the reverse complement.
GTGAAAACAACCCCAAATCCCTCAGTCTCTCCTCATAGGACCTCCCCTGCATACCAGGCAACATCCTGGTAAACCTCCTCTGCACCCTCTCCAAAGCCTCCACATCCTTCCTGTAATGTGGGGACCAGAACTGCACACAGTACTCCAAGTGCGGCCGCACCAGAGTTGTGTACAGTTGCAACATGACGCTGCGACTCCTAAATTCAATCCCCCTACCAATAAACGCCAAGACACCGTACGCCTTCTTAACAACCTTATCTACTTGATTCCCAACTTTCAGGGATCTATGTACACATACACCTAGATCCCTCTGCTCCTCCACTCTATTCAAAGTCCTCCCGTTGGCCCTATACTCAACACATCTGTTATTCCTACCGAAATGGATTACCTCACACTTCTCCGCATTAAACTCCATCCGCCACCTCGCGGCCCAGCTCTGCAACCTGTCCAAGTCACCCTGCAAACTTCGACACCCTTCCTCACAATCTACCACACCTCCGACTTTGGTGTCATCAGCAAACTTACTAATCCACCCAACTATACCCTCATCCAGATCATTAATAAAGATTACAAACAGCAGTGGCCCCAAAACAGATCCCTGAGGCACACCACTCGTAACCGAACTCCATGATGAATAATTACCATCAACCACCACCCTCTGTCTCCTATCTGCTAACCAATTCCTGATCCAAGTACCTAAATTACCACCAATCCCATACATCTGCATTTTCTGCAGAAGCATACCATGGTGAACCTTATCAAACGCCTTACTAAAATCCATATATACCACGTCTACTGCCTTACCCCTATCCACCTCTTTGGTCACCTTCTCAAAGAACTCAATAAGGTTAGTAAGGCACGACCTTCCCGCTACAAAACCATGCTGACTATCTCTAATCAATTCATTACTCTCCAAATAACTATAAATCCTATCCCTAATAATTCTTTCTAAAACCTTGCCCACTACAGAAGTAAGACTCACTGGTCTACAATTCCCAGGGAAGTCTCTGTTCCCCTTCTTAAACAATGGGACAACGTTCGCTGTCCTCCAATCTTCCGGTACTATACCAGAGACCAATGACGACCTGAAGATCAGAGCCAGTGGCTCTGCAATCACCTCTCTTGCCTCCCATAGAATCCTAGGGTAAATCCCGTCTGGACCAGGGGACTTATCTATTTTCAACCCTTCTAGAATATCCAACACATTCTCTGTATCAATTGCAATACTTTCTATTTTACACCCCTTCACCCCAGTGACCTCCTCAGCTACATTCATATCGTCCTGCGTGAACACCGAAGAGAAATAATGGTTCAATGCCTCACCAATCTCTTCCGGTTCCACACACAACTTCCCCCTACTGTCTGTAACTGGCCCTAATCTTGCCCTAACCAACCTTCTGTTCTTGACATACCTATAGAACGCCTTAGGATTCTCCTTAATCCTATCAGCCAAAGTCATCTCATGCCCTCTTCTAGCCCTTCTTAACTCCCTCTTCAACTCCCTCCTAGCCAATCTAAAGCTTTCTACTGCACTACCCGAGCCCTCAAGCCTCATCCGAACATAAGCCTCCTTCTTCTTCCTAACCAACAAATCAACTTTTTTTGTGCACCACGGTTCCCTAGCCCTACCAATTCCTCCTTGCCTGACAGGGACATACCTATCACAGACCCGCAGTAGCTGCTCCTTGAAAAAACTCCACATTTCAGACGTTCCTAGTCCCTGTAATCTCCTAGTCCAACCAATGCTTCCTAATTCTCTCCTAATGGCCTCATAATTACCCTTCCCCCAGCTAAAACTACTGACCCGAGGTTCATGCCTATCCCTTTCCATCACTAAGGTGAAAGTAACCGAATTGTGGTCACTATCACCAAAATGCACACCAACTTCCAAGTCTAGCACCTGGTCTGGCTCATTTCCCAGCACCAAGTCCAATATAGCCTCACCTCTAGTTGGCCTATCTACATATTGAGTCAAAAAACCTTCCTGCACACTTTGAACAAAAACTGACCCCTCTAACGAGCTAGAGCTATAGCAATTCCAATCAATGTTAGTAAAGTTAAAATCCCCCATAACAATTACCCTATTACTTTCACTCCTAACCAGGATCGTCTCCGCAATCCTTTCCTCAACCTCTCTAGAACTTTTTGGAGGTCTATAAAAGACTCCCAACAGGGTGACCTCTCCTCTCCTATTTCTAATTTCTGCCCATACTACCTCAACAGACAAGTCCTCATTAAACTTCCTCTCTGACACTGTGATATAGTCCTTGACCAATAATGCTACTCCACCCCCCCTTCTACCTCCTTCTCTACTCCGACTAAAGCATTTGTACCCCAGCACCTGCAACATCCATTCCTGACCCTGCTCTATCCACGTCTCTGAAATGGCCACAACATCAAAGTCCCAGGTACTGGTCCACGCTGCAAGTTCATCCACTTTATTGCGAATACTCCTCGCGTTAAAGTATATACATTTCAAACCTCGCTCTGCCCCACCCCCACAATGCCGTGCAATGCCGTCCCCTTCTATGCCCCCCTCACTTTCACCCCCTCTACCCAGGATCCCACCCCCCCTCTGAATCAGTTTAAACCACTCCGCATAGCCTTCACAAATTTACCCCCCAGGATATTGATTCCCCTCTGGTTCAGGTGTAGACCATCACTCTTATAGAGATCCCACCTTCCCCAGAATGAGCCCCAATTGCTCAAGTACCTGAACCCCTCCCTCCTGCACCATCCCCTCAGCCACAAGTTCAAACTTTCCCTCTCCCTATTCCTCTCTAAACTATCCCGTGGCACAGGCAAGAGTCCAGAGATAACCACTCTGTTTGACTTGGCCTTTAGTTTCCATCCCAACTCCATGAAACTCTGCTTAATATCCCCTTCCCTTAGCCTCCCTATGTCATGTGTCCCCACATGAATTATAACTTGGGGTTGATCACCCTCTCCCCTAAGAGTCTTGAATATCCTCTCAGACACATCCCGGACCCCAGCCCCTGGTAGGCAACATACCAGCCCTGAGTCCCTACCATTACTACCAACTCTCCTATCCGTCCCCTTAACTGTAGAGTCCCCAATCACGAGGCCCAATCTCTTGCATCCCCTAGACACCTGAGCTTTTACAATAGGCTCACCCCCAGAGTCCTGCTCCCTTTGGCTATCCCCAGTAGATGCTTCCTCAACTGTAGCCTCCAGGACTGAAAACCTATTTTGGAGGGGAACAGCCCCAGGGGATTCTCCTCCCACATGCTTCTTTCCCCTCCTCTTGACATTGACCCAAGACTGATTACTAGGAGTGACTATTTCCTTAAAACTCCTATCAATGTCTCTCTCTGCCTCACGAATTATGCGGAGCTCATCTAATACCACCTCCAGCTCCTTAACACGCTCCTCCTTCACACAGGCCCAGCTCATCACCAATGGGGGAATCACACAGACCCAGCTCATCACCAATGGGGGGAATCACACAGACCCAGCTCATCACCAATGGGGGAATCACACAGACCCAGCTCATCACCAATGGGGGGAATCACACAGACCCAGCTCATCACCAATGGGGGGAATCACACAGACCCAGCTCATCACCAATGGGGGGAATCACACAGACCCAGCTCATCACCAATGGGGGGAATCACACAGACCCAGCTCATCACCAATGGGGGAATCACACAGACCCAGCTCATCACCAATGGGGGGAATCACACAGACCCAGCTCATCACCAATGGGGGGAATCACACAGACCCAGCTCATCACCAATGGGGGAATCACACAGACCCAGCTCATCGCCAATTTGGGGGAGTCACACAGACCCAGCTCATCACCAATGGGGGGAATCACACAGACCCAGCTCATCGCCAATTTGGGGGAGTCACACAGACCCAGCTCATCACCAATGGGGGGAATCACACAGACCCAGCTCATCACCAATGGGGGGAATCACACAGACCCAGCTCATCGCCAATGGGGGAATCACACAGACCCAGCTCATCACCAATGGGGGAATCACACAGACCCAGCTCATCGCCAATTTGGGGGAGTCACACAGATGCGTCTCATCGGCAATGGGCTGGCCAGCGATAAATCAGGACTGCTGCGCATGCGGAGAGATTTGGAACTGTCAGACTCCGGCCTGAATAGGCCCCGAGCCCCGAGCTTTTAATGATATTCATGATTGTGGCCTCTGCATTGCACAGACTGTGAGAGATTCGAGTCTGAACACCTACTGAAAAAAAAAGTGTGATTTACAGCAGTTTCCCAGCCATTTTTGTTGGGAGAATCGCCCCTGGGCCTTTTATCGGCTCGATAATCAACATCTTTTCCCAAAGGTCGGGGAGTCTAAAACTAGAGGCACAGGTTTAAGGTGAGAGGGGGAGAGATACAAGAGGGTCCAGAGGGGCAATTTTTCACACAGAGGGTGATGAGCATCTGGAACAAGCTGCCAGAGGCAGTATTAGAGGTGGGTACAATTTTGTCTTTTGAAAAGCATTTATTCAGTTACTTGAGTAAGATGGGTATAGAGGGATATGGGCCAAATGCAGGCAATTGGGTCTTGATTAGTAGTTCAAAAAAAGGGTGGAATAGACAAGTTGGGCCCAAGGGCCTGTTTGCCTGCTGCAAACCTTGATGACCTTATGACTAACTTCCATTGATACGCAATGTGAAATGTCTCATTACCGAGCAGTGCAGCTACCACTGTGTACTAATCATGCTATTTAAATGTAATTTAGCAAAGAACATTTAAACTTAATTCCATGTCTTTACAGCACCTACTCCAGACCCTTACCCCAGAGGGAATGTTTACAATTTGATAGTTTATTATTTTGCATCGTATAAATTCAAATGAGCAGAATTTTCAACAGAAGAAACAGAGAGATCTTGGGGTTCATATCCACAGATCTCTGAAGGTTGCCACTCAAGTGGATAGAGCCGTGAAGAAGGCCTATAGTGTGTTAGCGCTTATTAACAGGGGTTTGAGTTTAAGAGCCGTGGGGTTATGCTGCAACTATACCGGACCTTGGTGTGCAGTTCTGGTCACCTCACTATAAGAAGGATGTGGAAGCATTGGAGAGAGTGCAGAGGAGATTTGCCAGGATGCTGCCTGGTTTGGAGGGTAGGTCTTATGAGGAAAGGTTGAGGGAGCTGGGGCTTTTCTCTTTGGAGCAGAGGAGGATGAGAGGTGACTTAATAGAGGTTTATAAGATGATGAGTTAAGATGAAGTTGGTTATCTAATAGGAAGCAGAGAGTTGGAATCAATGGGTACTATTCTGGTTGGCGGTTGGTGACTAGTGGAGTGCCCCAGGGGTCGGTGCTGGGGCCTCAGCTATTTACCATTTATATAGATGATCTGGAGGAGGGGGCTGACTGTAGGGTAACAAATTTGCTGATGACACGAAGATGAGTGGAAAACCAAATTGTGCGGAGGGTGTGGAAAGTCTGCAGAGGGATCTGGATAGGCTGAGCGAGTGGGCGAGGGCCTGGCAGATGGAGTATAATGTTAGCAAGTGTGAGGTTATCCACTTAGGTAGAAATAATAGTAGGAGGGATTATTATTTAAAGTGTGAAAAGCTGCAGCATGCTACGGTGCAGAGGGACCTGGGGGTCCTTGTGCATGAATCACAAAAACCCAGTCTGCAGGTGCAGCAGGTGATCAGGAAGGCGAATGGGATGCTGGCCTTTATAGCGAGGGGGATAGAATATAAAAGTAGGCAGGTCTTGCTGCAACTGTACAGAGTACTGGTGAGGCTGCAGCTGGAGTACTGTGTGCAGTTTTGGTCCCCTTATTTGTGGAAGGATATTTTGGCTTTGGAGGGAGTGCAGAGAAGGTTCATCAGGCTGATACCGGAGATGAGGGGGTTGGACTATGAAGAGAGACTAAATAGACTGGGTCTGTACTCATTGGAGTTTAGAAGGATGAGGGGGGATCTTATAGAGACATATAAGATAATAAAAGAGCTAGATAGGGTAGAGGTAGAGAGATTCTTCCCACTTAGAAAGGAAAACAGAACTAGAGGGCACAGCCTCAAAATAAGGTGGGGGGGCAGGGGTGGGACAGTTCAGATCGGAATTGAGGAGGAACTTCTTCACTCAAAGGGTGGTGAATCTCTGGAATTCTCTGCCCGTTGAAGTGGTGGAGGCTACCTCGCTAAATATATTTAAGTCACGGGTAGATAAGTTTCTGATAGACAAGGGAATTAAGGGTTATGGGGAGAAAGCGGGAAAATGGAACTGATCCACTTCAGATCAGCCATGATCTTATTGAATGGCGGGGCAGGCTCGAAGGGCTAGATGGCCTACTCCTGCTCCTATTTCTTATGTTCTTATGTTCTTGTGAGGGGGATAGATAGAGTGGATGTTCAGAGATTATTTCCTCAGGTGGATGTAACTGTTCCTAGGGGGCATAACTGTAAGGTCCATGGTGGGAGATATAGGCGGGATGTCTGAGGTAGATTCTTTAACACAGTAAAAAGTCTGACAACACCAGGTTTTAGTCCAACCTATTTATTTGATAATATTCTCACTCAGATTCTTTACTCAGAGAGTGGTTGGGGTGTGGAATGCACTGCCTGCTGTGATAGTGGAGTCGGACACTTTAGGAACTTTCAAGCGGCTATTGGATAGGCACATGGAGCACTCCAGAATGATAGGGAGTGGGATAGACTGATCTTGGTTTCGGACGAAGCTCGGCACAAAATTGAGGGCCGAAGGGACTGTACTGTGCTGTACTGTTCTATGTTCTATTCTAAGACCATTCTTTGTGAATGTCACCAAGAGGCCACTTTCTCACAGGTCAGACAATGAGGTGGATTGATTTGATTTATTATTGTGACACGTATTAGTATACAGTGAAAAGTATTGCAGCTTGCACACTTTCCAGACAAAGCATCATGTTCATAGAGAAGGAAAGGAGAGGATGCAGAACATAGTGTTACAGTCATATCTAGGGTGTAAAGAAAGATCAATTTAATATGAGGTAGGTCGATTCAAAAGTCTGACGGCAGCAGGGAAGAAACTGTTCTTGAGTCGGTTGGTGCGTGACCTCAGATTTTTGTATCTTTTTCCAATGGAAGAAGGTAGAAGAGAGAATGTCTGGGGTAAGTGATGTCCTTGATTATGCCGGCTGCTTTTCCGAGGCAGTGGGAAGTGTAGACAGAGGCAATGGATGGGAAGCTGGTTTGTGTGATGGACTGGGCTTCATTCACCACCCTTTGTTCTGGGGAATTAGCGAGGTAAATATGTGAGGTTGCGAGGTAGGGCCTGGGTGGGGTTGCTGTTGGTCAGGCTCAATGGACTGAATGGCTTCACGCTGGGTAATAATTACAAATCAGGAAAGCATTCTTACTGAATGGAATGCCCAGATTAATGGTAATAATGATGTCAGTGCCCTGAACAAATCAATTATTGAGATAAATGATGGTTTCAAAGTGATTCTTTATAAATAATATTAAAGCAAATCTGTGTCGTTCACAGCAGAAGACTCACAATTGAATTATAGCAAATTTTTTTTGTCGTCATCATCCAAGGACGCAGAACAGCTTGTTGATTCTTTTAGATCAAGGCTTCAGATCCAGTGCTGTGCAGTTAGAAAATAATCTTTTAAATCTTTGTAACCTGACCCTGATTCACTGCTTGTGAATGAATCACAGAAATATCCAGGAAAGGTGAAAATACACACCAGTTTAAAGTTTATTTATTAGTGTTGCAAGTACCATGTGCGGCACGGTGACACAGTGGTTAGCACGGCTGCCTCACAACTCTCGGGAGCTGGGTTCGATACCAGCCTCGGGTGACTGTCTGTGTGGAGCCTGCATGTCCTCACTGTGTCTGTGTGGATTTTCTCAGGGTGCTCTGATTTGCTCGCACTCAAAAGATGTGCAGGTTTGTGGGTTGGCCATGCTAAATTTCCCCTTAGTGTCCAAACATGTACAGGTTAGGTGGGTTGCCTGTGTTAAATTGCTCCTTAGTGTCCAGGGACACGCAGGTTCGGAGGATTGGCCGTGCTAAATGAACACTCAGTGTCAGGGGTCCAGCAGGACAAATACAGGGCATTTCAGAGATGGAGTCTGGGTGGGCTGACTGGCCTCCTCCTCTATTCTATGATTATCTGATTATTTCAGCATTCAAATTAAAACTCTAGTACTTGGTATGGCTCCTGCTCACAGACCGCAAAAAACTACAAAGGGTCATGAATGAAGCCCAGTCCATCACAAACCAGCCTCCCAGCCATTGACTTTCTCTAAACTTCCTGCTTCCTTGAGAAAGCAGCCAGCAAAATCACAGACCCACAGACCCCGGGCATTCTCTCTTCCACTCCCTTCTTACAGAAAAAGATATAAAAGTCTGAGGTCACGTACCAACCGACTCAAGAATCGAGCCATTCCGGACATTTAAAGTAAAGTCAAGTTTATTTATTCATGTCACAAAGAGGCTGTTATTAACGCTACAATGAAGTTACTGTGAAAATCCCCTGGTCGCCACACTTCAGTGCCTGTTTCGGGTTACACTGAGGGAGAATTTAGCATGGTCTTTGCACCCTAACCAGCACGTCTTTTGGGCTGTGGGGGAAACTGAAGCGCTGGACTTGAAGCGCTGAAGTTGCTGAAATCGGATCATAGATCAAAATTCAAAAATTGTAAGTGGGAGTAACATTGAAAGGGGAATATATTCAGGGGGTTGTGAAAGAGCAGGGGGAGAAGATTAATGAGTTATTACAAAGAATTACAATCAATATATTGAGTTGCATTGTAAACACCATATCGTACACACTCAAACAATGTCACTTCAACAGAAATAAAAGAGTTCAGGTTTCCCGCGTCCTGGCATTTCCAAGAGTTAGAGCAAAATGATAAGAAATCTGAAATCAAACAACTATGAATAGAAAAGTTGCATGTGTTGTAAGCAACGTGCCAGTTTATAGATCACAAAGTGAAAGATGCATTGTAAAATGTAATGAATGTTATTTAATTCTACCCGGACAGATAATATTAACACAAGTGTGTTTGTTCACAGGGTTATGTGTGTGGATATGGCAATAGCTTTGAATTATATTCCTTTCATTGTATATACTCGTTTTACCAAACGGAATAAAGACAGAAACATTATTAATGTATAAATACAAATCCCTTTACTGTACCTTTTTTGATTTAAAGTTTAAAATTAATTTATTAGTGTCACAAGTAGGCTTACATTAACACTGCAATGAAGTTACTGTGAAAATCCCCTTATCGTCACATTCTGGCACGTATTCGGGTACACTGAGGGAGAATTTAGCACGGCCAAAGCATCTAACCAGCACGTCTTTTGGACTTTGATTTGATTTATTTTTGTTGCATGTACTGGTATACAGTGAAAACTATTATTTCTTGCGCTCTACACACACACACACACACACACACACGCTCTCTCTCTCTCTCCACATCTCGACACATTTCTTCCCCAGTGTAAGGTTGTGTATCAGATGTGAGGTCAGTATCAGTTGGTGCCTGCGCATTACTTGTCACAGTTAAATCTCCATGTTTGCTGCTCTGAGAGGTGATGTGTTTGTATTTGCTACAGAGCCTGAATTTTCTGAGACTTTCCCATTGTTTCCAAACATTTTCTCAGTTTGAGGAGTTGCATTAAATTCAGGGATAAAATAAATGTATTTGCAGGTTTAATAGTTCCAGTTTACTGATTAGCAGGATTTTGCATTCTATGCTCACCCATACCCCACTTAATTCACATCACGGAAAGTCCGCAGTCAAATAGAGAGAGAGACACGGTAAGATTTGAAATTCACTTACTGAAATGTCACAGTCCAGTGGCAGATATCACTGAAACAATCTGAGATTTAGACATGGGACTGATGGTTTTTGAGTGAACAGCATCTTTCCACTTGTTTTTAGTTGATAAATGTGTTCAACAGAATCCAGTGTTTGGAAAGAGTTAACTCTATCTAAAGAAAAATATTATCCATCACCAAACTCAATGTCGTAATCTGTTTGTTCATTTTTTTAAATCTTCAAACCATGTTGCTACCTCAATGCCCCTGAGGTGATTCTGCAGAGTATAAATTAAAGGCTTTGGGAATATATCGATTCAGAGTTTAGGACAGAGAGACTGTCAGCAGCACGAAGGGACACGTCACCTCACACTGAACATGGAATATCCAATAACTACAGCTGAGAAAATAATCTATCCAATCGTTGCCATTATTGGTGTCCCTGGTAAGTGACTCTAACCATTGAGGTTGTGGAAATCTGTATGTGAGCAGCTCTCTGATTTTAAACTCTGATTGAAATTGGTCCAAGCTGATCTCATTGTCACTGTTTTACAGACACCAGATGAAAAATATAATTTATGTAAATCCAATTTTATCTAATATCTCTATGGTTTTAATCCTTTTTTCTTCAACTGACAAACCTCTGCATGTAATCCATAGGCCCAGTGATCCATGAAGTTATTACATTTAGTGGAACCTTATGTATTGTTAGATTGGATTTCAGTCAAGGTGATCTCTCTGAAATAACATTTCATGGCAGTAAGAATAAAATCAAACCTTGTTAGAGTGGAATATCTGACACCAGTGAACACAGGGTGTATTACAGATGTAGAATTGCTAAGTTAAGGTGTAGATTGTGGTTCTTTCACTGAGTGAAGTATCTCATCGAAGTATCCATCCGTCCATTGCATAATCTGTCCATGTAGTATTGTATTTTTTTAAGGAAAAGAACTGGAATTAAATAAGTTGGTTCAATTGGAAATAAATATTATTTTTAATTGGTGAGTGAGTTGTCCATTCTATGGAGCTGTCTCAGTGTTTTATCTTTGGAATATTTTGAAAATAGGAAGAGATTGGTTTTATTCTAATGATGTTTGGTAGTCAGTGCATGATGTGAAAGTTCCCAATGTTGGTTTTGTATTGAGAAGAAACAGGCTTCAGCTAGTTCCTGATAGTTAAACTAACCAATAACATACTTGCAGTATTCTGTGACTGTTTGTAAAACATTTTGTGATTTGTTCACATTTCCATTAATCTGGAAATGAACTCCAATGTTTTTATCCTGCTTGTTATGGTTCTGTTTAAACTGTGCTGCTGCTTTAAGTATCTTTTGAACCAGATCGCTGAAACCCTCTCCCCTCCACCCTGCCCCAACTCCTCAAAAGCATTCAGACACTTGATTCCTACGGAGTCATTGAGAAATGTAATATTCTGATCAAAATACAGAAGCTGACACTGAGCTGTGGTGAAATTAATTTACAATTCGAACACTGAATTTGCTAGTTTATAATTTATTATTAATGCGTACTTAGGTGCGTTCATCCACTCTGACCATTCTCATTCTCAGTTTGGATTGGTTTGTAAATTTTAAAATGATCATTTTGCTTCCTGATTCCATATTGTTTATGTAAAGTGAAGGACAGTGATCCCAGTGCTGATCCTTGTGGAAAACCACTTCCCACCTTCCAGCAATCAGAGGAAATCCCTTTAACTCCCATTCCCCATGTTGTGTCTTGGAACACTGTGCTCAGTTCTGGTCGCCTCATTACAGGAAGGATGTGGAAGCCATTGAAAGGGTGCAGAGGAGATTTACAAGGGTGTTGCCTGGATTGGGTGGCATGCCTTATGAGGATAAGTTGAGAGAGATTGGTCTTTTCTCCTTAGAGAGAGAGAGAGAGGGACGAAGGATGAGAGGGGACCTGATAGAGGTGTATAAGATGATGAGAGGTATTGATTGAGTGGTTTCTCAGAGGCTTTTCCCCAGGGCTGAAATGGCTGCCACAAGAGGACACAGGTTTAGGTGCTGGGGAGTAGGTACAGAGGAGATGTCAGGGGTAAGTTTTTCACTCAGAGGGTGGTGAGTGAGTGGAATCGGCTGCCGTCGGTGGTGGTGGAGGCGAACTCGCCTTTTAAGAGACCAAGAGACTTCTGGATGAGTACATGGGATTAAGGGTTATAGGTAAGCTTAGTAGGTAGGGATATGATCGGCACAACTTGTGGGCCAAAGGGCCTGTTTGTGCTATAGTTTTTCTATGCTCTATGATTCTATGATTCTATCCATTCTGCTGCTTACCCTCTGACTCCTCTTGCACTGAGATTACTCAAGTCTGTTAAGCCTTAACTTACTGAAGACATTTGGAAACTCAAGTGTCTGACATCTGTCATGCTAATCCCGTGTAACATTCCTGATAATTGCTAAATAATGCAATGAAATCTGTCAAGAATGATCTTAATTTTGGAATATATGTTACCTGCTCTTTACCAGAATCTTTGTTACTTGAAATTGTTTTCCCCTAATAGAGCTGATTCAGTTACTGACTTTGATACTGTTCAGTCTGTGACTGGATGACTGATCTTTGGATGTTTGTTTATTTCCTGTTTCAAACACAAAAAGAAAATCAATTTGCTATTACATTCCAATCCTATGGTTAGGGTCTGATGATCAGATATTTCAGAAGGAACACTGATTGTTTCCTTTATCAGCTGACAGGTAGAATCTAGGAGCAGGAAGGTAAAGATGGAGCTCTATCAAATGCTCATTTGCCCTCAGCTGAAGCGCTGTGAGGAGTTCTGAACATAGAACATAGAAACATAGAGCAGTAAAGCACAGTACAGGTCCTTCAGCCCTCAGTGTTGTGCCAAGCTTTTTCTGAAACCAAGATCAAGCTATCCCACTCCCTATAAGAACATAAGAACATAAGAAATAGGAGCAGGAGTAGGCCATCTAGCCCCTCGAGCCTGCCCTGCCATTCAATAAGATCATGGCTGATCTGTCGTGTCTCAGTTCCACATTCCCGCCCTCTCCCCATAACCCTTAATCCCCTTGCCTACCAAAAACCTATCTACCCACGTCTTAAATATATTTAGCGAGGCAGCCTCCATCACTTCAACGGGCAGAGAATTCCAGAGATTCACCACCCTTGAGTGAAGAAGTTCCTCCTCAACTCCATTCTAAACCGCCCCCCCTTTATCTTGAGGCTGTGCCCCCTAGTCCTACTGTCCTTTCTGAGTGGGAAGAGCCTCTCCACCTCTACCCTATCCATTTGAATGGGATGGATGTACGTCTCAATGAGATCTCCCCTCATCTTTCTAAACTCTAACGAGTACAAGCCTAGTTTATTCAGCCTCTCCTCATAGTTCAACCCCCTCAACTCCGGTATCAGCCTAGTAAACCTCCTCTGCACTCCCTCCAAGGCCAAAATATCCTTGTGCAAGTGCGGCGACCAAAACTGCACACAGTACTCCAGCTGCGGCCTCACCAATGCCCTATACAGCCGCAGCAAGACCTCCCTACTTTTATATTCAATCCCCCTCGCTATGAAGGCCAACATCCCATTCGCCTTTCTGACCACCTGCTGCACCTGCAGGCTGGGTTTTTGCGACTCATGCACAAGGACCCCGAGGTCCCTCTGCACCGTCGTCTGCTGCAGTTTTTCGCCACGTAAGTAATAGTCCTTCCTACCATTATTCCTACCAAAGTGGGCAACCTCACACTTGCCAACATTAAATTCCATTTGCCAGTTCCTGGCCCATTCGCCCAGCCTATCTAGATCCTTCTGCAGACTCTCCACACCCTCCGCACAATTTGCCGTTCCATCAATTTTTGTGTCATCAGCAAATTTCGACACCCTACACTCGGTTCCCTCCTCCAGATCATCTATATAAATGGTAAATAGCTGAGGCCCCAGCACCGACCCCTGGGGCACTCCACTAGTCACCAACCGCCAATCCGAATAGCACCCATTGACCCCCACTCTCTGCCTCCTATTTGACAACCAGTCCTCTATCCACACTAACACCCTACCCCCCATTCCATGCCCCCTGACCTTCTGTAATAACCTCTTGTGAGGTACCTTGTCAAACGACTTCTGAAAATCAAGAAACACCACATCCACCGGCTCTCCTCTATCCACCGCCCTAGACACATCCTCATAGAACTCTAATAAATTTGTCAGACACGACTTCCCCTTAACGAAACCGTGCTGCGTCTGCTCTATCAAACAATTCTCCTCAAGATGCCTTGTTATTTTCTCCTTAATTACAGATTCAAGCATTTTACCTACAACAGACGTTAAACTAACCGGCCTATAATTCCCCGCCTTTTGCCTGCCACCCTTCTTAAACAACAGCATAACATTAGCCGTTTTCCAATCTTCCGGCACTTCCCCGGAATCCAGTGAGGTTTGGAAAATAATCACCAAGGCATCCACTATCACCTCCGCCATTTCTTTCAGAACCCTTGGATGCATTCCATCCGGTCCTGGGGACTTGTCCACAATCAGTCCCTCCAGTCTGTCGAGCACCGCCTCTCTAGTAATAATAATGTCATTCAGGCCCTCCACTCCTACCACCTTTCCATCTCTAACACCCGGCAAATTATTCACGTCCTCCTCCATGAAGACCGAAACAAAAAAGTTATTCAAGGCCTCAGCCATTTCCCCATCCCCTACCACTAAGTCCCCCTTCTCATCCTCTAAGGGTCCAACGTTCACCCTAGCCAGCCTCTTCCTCTTTATATATTTATAAAAACTCTTACTATCCTTTTTTATATTAAGCGCTAGCCCAGCTTCATAGTTTATCCTTCCTTTCTTCAACTTCTTCGTCAATCTTTGTTGATATTTAAACCTCTCCCAATCCTCTTCTCGCCCACTACTCTTAGCTACTCTAAACACATCAGCTTTTAATTTAATACTCTCCTTCACCTCCTTCGTTATCCATGGCTGATTATCTCTCCTCCTACGGTCCTTTTTAACCATCGGAATAAATTTCTGCTGAGCACCAAGAAAGATCTCCTTAAAGATCCTCCACTGCTCCAATGCGCTCCCCCAATCTACATTCGCCAATTCCTCTCTCATCCTACCGTACTCCCCTCTATTCAAACAAAGGACGCGTGTCCGGGAACTCACTTTGTCCTCCTCCATCTGCACCAGAAACTCCACCATACAATGATCACTCTCCCCAAGAGGATCCTTCACCACAAGGTCCCTAATTCTACCCGTCTCATTACATAACACCAGATCCAAGATAGCTCGCTCCCTCATCGGCTCCAACACACACTGTTCAAGGAAAAAAATGTACACACACATATAAAATCACTTAAATCTTTTTTTAAACAGCATGTCTTTTGGAGTGTGAGAGGAAAGTGGAGCATCCAGAGGAAACCTACACAGACACAGAGAGAAGATCCATAAGAACATAAGAAATAGGAGCAGGAGTAGGCCATCTAGCCCTTCGAGCCTGCCCCGCCATTCAATAAGATCATGGCTGATCTGTCGTGGCTCAGTTCCACATTCCCGCCCTCTCCCCATAACCCTTAATCCCCTTACTTATCAGAAACCCATCAACCCGCGTCTTAAAAATATTTAGCGAGGTAGCCTCCACCACTTCAACGGGTAGAGAATTCCAGAGATTCACCACCCTTTGAGTGAAGAAGTTCCTCCTCAACTCCGTTCTAAACCGCCCCCCCCTTTATCTTGAGGCTGTGCCCCCTAGTCCTACTATCCTTTCTGAGCGGGAAGAGTCTCTCCACCTCTATCCTATCCATCCCATTCATCATCTTATACGTCTCAATGAGATCTCCCCTCATTCTTCTAAACTCTAACGAGTACAAGCCTAGTTTATTCAGCCTCTCCTCATAGTTCAACCCCCTCAACTCCGGCATCAGCCTAGTAAACCTCCTCTGCACTCCCTCCAAGGCCAAAATATCCTTGTGTAAGTGCGGCGACCAAAACTGCACACCGTATTCCAGCTGCGGCCTCACCAATGCCCTATACAGCCGCAGCAAGACCTCCCTACTTTTATATTCAATCCCCCTCGCTATGAAGGCCAGCATCCCATTCGCCTTCCTGACCACCTGCTGCCCCTGCAAGCTGGGTTTTTGCGACTCATGCACAAGGACCCCGAGGTCCCTCTGCACCGTCGCCTGCTGCAGTTTTTCACCACGTAAGTAATAGTCCTTCCTACCATTATTCCAACCAAAGTGGACAACCTCACACTTGCCAACATTAAATTCCATTTGCCATTTCCTGGCCCATTCGCCCAGCCTATCTAGATCCTTCTGCAGACTCTCCACACCCTTCGCACAATTTGCCGTTCCACCAATCTTGGTGTCATCAGCAAATTTCAACACCCTACACTCGGTTCCCTCCTCCAGATCATCTATATAAATGGTGAATAGCTGAGGCCCCAGCACCGACCCCTGGGGCACTCCACTAGTCACCAACCGCCAATCCGAATAGCACCCATTGACCCCCCACTCTCTGCCTCCTATTTGACAGCCAATCCTCTATCCACACTAACACCCTACCCCCCATTCCATGCCCCCTGACCTTCTGTAATGACCTCTTGTGAGGTACCTTGTCAAACGCCTTCTGAAAATCAAGAAAGACCACATCCACCGGCTCTCCTCTATCCACCGCCCTAGACACATCCTCATAGAACTCCAATAAATTCGTCAGACACGACTTCCCCTTAACGAAACCGTGCTGCGTCTGCTCTATCAAACAATTCTCCTCAAGATGTCTCGCTATTTTCTCCTTGATCATGCATTCTAACATTTTTCCTACAACAGACGTTAAACTAACCGGCCTATAATTCCCCGCCTTTTGCCTGCCACCCTTCTTAAACAACGGCGTAACATTAGCCGTTTTCCAATCTTCCGGCACTTCCCTAGAATCCAGCGACGTTTGGAAAATAATCACCAAGGCATCCACTATCACCTCCGCCATTTCTTTCAGAACCCTCGGATGCATTCCATCCGGTCCTGGGGACTTGTCTACAATCAGTCCCTCCAGTCTGTCGAGCACCGCCTCTCTAGTAATAATAATGTCATTCAGGCCCTCCACTCCTACCACCTTTCCATCGCTAACACCCGGCAAATTATTCACATCCTCCTCCGTGAAGACAGAAACAAAAAAGTTATTCAGGGCCTCAGCCATTTCCCCATCCCCTACCACTAAGTCCCCCCTCTCATCCTCTAAGGGTCCAACGTTCACCCTCGCCAGCCTCTTCCTTTTTATATATTTATAAAAACTCTTGCTATCCTTTTTTATATTAAGCGCTAGCCCAGCTTCATAGTTTCTCCTACCCTTCTTTATCAACTTCTTTGTCAATCTTTGTTGACATTTAAACCTCTCCCAATCCTCTTCTTGCCCACTACTCTTAGCTACTCTAAACGCCTCCGCTTTTAATTTAACACTTTCCTTCACCTCCTTCGTTATCCACGACTTATTACCTCTCTTCCTACGGTCCTTTTTAACCATCGGAATAAATTTCTGCTGAGCACCAATAAAGATCTCCTTAAAGATCCTCCACTGCTCCTCAGCAGACCTACCTTCCAACACACTCCCCCAATCAACATTCGCCAATTCCTCTCTCATCCTACCGTACTCCCCTCTGTTCAAACAAAGGACGCGTGTCCGGGAACCCACTTTCTCCTCCTCCATCTGCACCAGAAACTCCACCATACAATGATCACTCTTCCCAAGAGGATCCTTCACCACAAGGTCCCTAATTCTACCCGCCTCATTACATAATACCAGATCCAAGATAGCTCGCTCCCTCGTCGGCTCCAACACACACTGTTCAAGGAAACTATCCCGGCGGCATTCCAAGAACTCCTCCTCAAGCCCACCGCGTCCAACATGGGTCGACCAATCAATATGTAGACTGAAATCCCCCATAATTATCACCGTTCCATTCCTGCACACCGCATTTATTTGCGCGTTAACAGTCCACCCCACCTCCAGATCATTATTTGGGGGCCTATAAACGACACCCACCAGCGTCTTCCTCCCTTTGCTGTTCCTAATCTCACCCACAACAATTCCACTTTCTCCTCTTTGGTCCCTATATCATCCCTTGTTACCACCCTGATGCTATCCTTAATCAGCAGAGCTACCCCCGCCCCCCCTTTTCCCTCCTGCCTATCCTTCCTAAACAATTGATACCCCTGG
Organism: Carcharhinus amblyrhynchos; assembly: GCF_965287045.1. Classification (NCBI taxonomy): domain Eukaryota; kingdom Metazoa; phylum Chordata; class Chondrichthyes; order Carcharhiniformes; family Carcharhinidae; genus Carcharhinus; species Carcharhinus amblyrhynchos. The sequence goes on along the minus strand of NW_027649833.1, from coordinate 517,397 downwards.
ACATTCAGCTCCCAGTCCCTGTCACCTTGCAGCCACGTCTCTGTAATGGCCACCAGATCGTATCCATTTGTGCTGATCTGCGCCACCAGCTCATCCACTTTATTCCGAATGCTTTGTGCATTTAGATAAAGTGCCTTCATCCCAGCCTTCACCTGGACCCTATTTGCCGGAACGCCACCAACCATACTCGCGCCCTCTACTCCCTTTATTATTGGGACATCCTTGGCCTCTGCCCTTACCTGCACCCTCTCCTTTACTTTAGACCCCGTAACATCACCTACCCTCGTACCCTCCCCCCCTAATTAGTTTAAAGCCCTGTCTACAGTCCTATTTACACGATTTGCCAGGACTCTGGTCCCAGCACGATTCAGACCAACCCCATCCCACCCGAACAGGTCCCACCTACCCCAATACTGATGCCAATACCCCATAAATTCAAACCCATTCCTCCCACACCAATCCCTGAGCCACTCATTCACCTCTTTAATCCTATCTACCCTACGCCCATCTGCACTCGGTTCAGGTAGTAATCCAGAGATAACCACCTTGTTGGTTCTGCTTTTTAATTCCATTCCCAGCTTTTCATACTCCCTCTGCCTTAGGGGGCATGGAGTTGGGGGTAAGGTGTTAGCGTGGATAGAGGATTGGCGTTCAAATAGGAGGCAGAGAGTGGGGGTCAATGGGTGCTATTCGGATTGGCGGTTGGTGACTAGTGGAGTGCCCCAGGGGTCGGTGCTGGGGCCTCAGCTATTTACCATTTATATAGATGATCTGGAGGAGGGAACCGAGTGTAGGGTGTCGAAATTTGCTGATGACACCAAGATTGGTGGAACGGCAAATTGCGCGGAGGGTGTGGAGAGTCTGCAGAAGGATCTAGATAGGCTGGGCGAATGGGCCAGGAACTGGCAAATGGAATTTAATGTTGGCAAGTGTGAGGTGGTCCACTTTGGTAGGAATAATGGTAGGAAGGACTATAACTTACGTGGAGAAAAACTGCAGCATGCAACGGTGCAGAGGGACCTTGGGGTCCTTGTGAATGAGTTGCAAAAACCCAGCTTGCAGGTGCAGCAGGTGGTCAGGAAGGCGAATGGGATGCTGGCCTTCATAGCGAGGGGGATTGAATATAAAAGTAGGGAGGTCTTGCTGCAGCTGTATAGGGCACTGGTGAGGCCGCAGCTGGAGTACTGTGTGCAGTTTTGGTCGCCGTACTTACGCAAGGATATTTTGGCCTTGGAGGGAGTGCAGAGGAGGTTTACTAGGCTGATACCGGAGTTGAGGGGGTTGAACTATGAGGAGAGGCTGAATAAACTAGGCTTGTACTCGTTAGAGTTTAGAAGAATGAGGGGAGATCTCATTGAGACGTATAAGATGATGAATGGGATGGATAGGATCGAGGTGGAGAGACTCTTCCCGCTCAAAAAAGACAGTAGGACTAGGGGGCACAGCCTCAAGATAAAGGGGGGGCGGTTTAGAACGGAGTTGAGGAGGAACTTCTTCACTCAAAGGGTGGTGAATCTCTGGAATTCTCTGCCTGTTGAAGTGGTAGAGGCTGCCTCGCTAAATATTTTTAAGACGCAGGTTGATGGGTTTTTGATAAGCGAGGTCCGGATGGGATCTACCCTAGGATTCTCTGGGAGGCTAGAGAGGTGATTGCAGAGCCTCTGGCTCTGATCTTCAGGTCGTCATTGGTCTCTGGTGTAGTCCCGGAGGATTGGAGGATAGCGAATGTTGTCCCATTGTTTAAGAAGGGGAACAGAGACTTTGCCGGGAATTATAGACCGGTGAATCTTACTTCTGTTGTGGGCAAGGTTTTAGAAAAAATTATTAGGGATAGGATTTATAGTTATTTGGAGTGTAATGAATTGATTAGAAATAGTCAGCATGGTTTTGTAGCGGGCAGGTCGTGCCTTACTAACCTTATTGAGTTTTTTGAGAAGGTGACCAAAGAGGTGGATGGGGGCAAGGCAGTTGACGTGGTATATATGGATTTTAGTAAGGCGTTCGATAAGGTTCACCATGGTAGGCTTCTGCAGAAAATGCAGATGTATGTGGGTAATCTAGGAAGTTGGATCAGGAATTGGCTATCAGATAGGAGACAGAGGGTGGTGGTTGATGGTAAATATTCATCATGGAGTTCGGTTACGAGTGGTGTGCCTCAGGGATCTGTTTTGGGGCCACTGTTGTTTGTAATTTTTATTAATGATCTGGATGAGGGTATAGTTGGGTGGATTAGTAAATTTGCTGATGACACCAAAGTCGGAGGTGTGGTAGATTGTGAGGAAGGGTGTCATAGTCTGCAGGGAGACTTAGACAGGTTGCAGAGCTGGGCCGCGAGGTGGCGGATGGAATTTAATGCGGAGAAGTGTGAGGTCATTCACTTTGGTAGGAAAAACAGATGTGTCGAGTATAGGGCTAACGGGAGGACTTTGAATAGTGTGGATGAACAGAGGGGTCTAGGTGTATGTGTACATAGATCCCTGAAAGTTGGGAATCAAGTAGATAAGGTTGTTAAGAAGGCGTACGGTGTCTTGGTGTTTATTGGTAGGGGGATTGAATTTAGGAGTCGCAGCGTCATGTTGCAACTGTACAAAACTCTGGTGCGGCCGCACTTGGAGTACTGTGTGCAGTTCTGGTCCCCGCATTACAAGAAGGATGTGGAGGCGTTGGAGAGGGTGCAGGGGAGGTTTACCAGGATGTTGCCTGGTATGGTGGGGAGGTCCTATGAGGAGAGACTGAGGGATTTAGGGTTGTTTTCATTGGAAAGAAAGCGGCTGAGAGGGGATCTTATTGAAACATATAAGATGATTAGAGGTTTAGATAGGGTGGATGGTGATAGCCTTTTTCCTCGGATGGAGAAAGCTAGCACGAGGGGGCATGGCTTTAAATTAAGGGGGGGTAGCTACAGGACGGATGTTAGGGGTAGGTTCTTTACCCAGCGGGTGGTGAGGGATTGGAATGCCCTGCCTGCTGCAGTTGTAAATGCGCCTAGTTTGGGGGGTGTTTAAGAGATCTCTGGATAGGTTTATGGACGAAAAGGGATTGGTATAGGCTAGTGGGTCATTGTTTTTGTAACTGGTCGGCGCAACATCGTGGGCCGAAGGGCCTGTTCTGCGCTGTAATGTTCTATGTTCTATGTTCTACGAGGGGATTAAGGGTTATGGGGAGAGGGCGGGAATGTGGAACTGAGCCACGACAGATCAGCCATGATCTTATTGAATGGCGGGGCAGGCTCGAAGGGCTAGATGGCCTACTCCTGCTCCTATTTCTTATGTTCTTATGTTCTTACGTTCTCTCCAGATCCTCAGTTCGCATTTTGCCTACGTCGTTGGCACCCACATGAACCACAACGACCGGATTCTCACCCTCCCACTCCAGGTTCCTCTGCAGCCCAGATGCGACATCCCGGACCCGAGCACCAGGCAGACAACACACCCTTCTGTGCACTTTGTCATTGTGACAAAGGACAGTGTCAATACCCTTAACTGCACTATCCCCAATCACTACTACGTTCCTTTTCACCTTCTCTGTGTCTGCATCACTGTACCGTGTGCAGTTTGCTCACCAACCTCACCGCCCTTGTTCTTGTCCACACTGGAAGCAAGAACCTCAAACCTGTTATGCAGATTGAGAGGCTGAGGCATTTGGCCCCCACCCTCCTTCCTCTGGTCCCCACCCTCCTTCCTCCGGTCCCCACCCTCCTTCCTCCTCTCCCCACCCTCCGTCCTCCTCTCCCCACCCTCCTTCCTCCCCCCAGCAGCCCCCTCTTGTTCCTGACCCTTAGAGTGAGCCAGTCTAGGGGGTGTGGATGTCTCTTGCACCCCATTATCAATGGCACCCTCCATCCCCCTGATGAGCCTCAGTGTCTGTAGCTCAGAGGCCAGCTCATCTACTTTGAGCTGTAGTTCCTCCAGCAACCTGCACTTACTGCAGACATGGTCACTGGGAAGGACCCTGGGGTCCACCAGCTCCCACATCATACAGAAACAACACACCCCATGCCCCTCCATTATTCCCTTTAGTAATACTGAACACAGTTTACAAGTCTACAAGTCAATTGTGGACTATCATTCTGGTGTGCTCCATGTGCCTATCCAATAACTGCTTGAAAGTTCCTAAAGTGTCCGACTCCACTATCACAGCAGGCAGTGCATTCCACACCCCAACCACTGAGTAAAGAATCTACCTCAGACATCCCTCCTATATCTCCCACCATCAACCTTATAGTTATGCCCCCGAGTAACAGCTACATCCACCCGAGGAAATAATCTCTGCACGTCCACTTTATCTATCCCCCTCATCATCTTATAAACCTCTGTTAAGTTGCCTCTCATCCTCCTCCACTGTAAACAGAAAAGCCCCAGCTCTCCCAACATTTCCTCATTAGACCTACCCTCCAAACCAGGCAGCATCCTGGTAAATCTCCTCTGCACTCTCTCCAATGCTTCCACATCCTTCTTATAGTGAGGTGACCAGAACTGCACACAATATTCCAAATGTGGTCTCACCAGCGTCTGTTACAGCATAACCCCACGGCTCTTAAACTCAAACCCCCTGTTAATAAACACTAACACACTATAAGCCTTCTTCACGGCTCTATCCACTGAATGGAAACCTTCAGAGATCTGTGAATATGAACCCCAAGATCTCTCTGTTCCTCCACGTTCCTCAGAACCCTGCCGTTGATCCTGTAATTTGCATTCAAGTTTGTCCTACCAAAATGAATCACCTCACACTTATCAGGGTTAAACTCCATCTGCCCACTTTTCGGCCCAGCTCTGCATCCTATCAATGTCTCTTTGCAGCCTGCCAGAGCCCTCCACCTCATCCACTACTCCACCAATCTTGTCGTCAGTAAATTTACTAACCCACCCTTCAGCCCCCTCTTTGAAGGCATTGATAAAAATCACAAATAGCAGAGGACCCAGCACTGATCCCTGTGGTACACCGCTGGTAACTGGCCTCCAGTCTGAAAATTTTCCCTCCACCACCACCCTCCGGCTTCTATGAGACAGCCAGTTATTTATCTAATCGGCCAAATTTCCTTCTATCCCACACCTCCTTACTTTCTTCATGAGCCGACCATGGGGAAACTTATCAAATACCTTACTAAAATCCATGTATACAACAACTGCTCTACCTTCATCTATACAATTAGTTACCTCCTCAAAGAATTCAATCACATTTGTTAGGCAAGACTTACCCTTCACAAATCTGTGCTGACTATCCCAGATTAAACTGCATCTTTCCAAATGGTCATAAATCCTATCCCTCAGGACCTTTTCTGTTAACTTACCGACCACCGAAGTGAGATGAACCGGCCTCCCTGTTGAGATCTTGGGTTCATGTTGCACTATCTGTAACCCCCAAGACTTGCCTGAACTTGTAAAATCTCACTTGCCCCACCTCTTGTCAGCCTATCAACATACTTTGTCAGGAAACCCTCCTACAAACACTGTACAAAAATGGTTTTACACCGTTTAATGGAATGTATGCCTGAAAAGTGTGAACTGATACACTTTGGAAGGAGTAATTTGACAAGGAAGTACTCAATGAATGTTTGGACTACAGGAAGATCTATGGCAGAATGTGACCTTGGCATATTTGCTTTGAATGCAGAAGTGTATGTTTTAGTAGGGTGGTGAAAACGGCATATGGGACACTTGCCTTTATCGATCAAGGCACAGATACAAAAGCAGGGAAGTAATTTTGGAGTTGTATAGAACCTTGGTGAGGCCCCAGTTAGAGTAGTGTGTGCAGTTCTGGTCGTCACATTACAGGAAGGATGTGATTGTACTGGAGGGGATGCAGGTGAGATTCACTAAGATGGAAGATCTACGTTATGAGAAGAGGGTTTGGGTTATTAACGTTTCAGCAGAGAAGACTGAGGGGTGATCTGATCGAGGTGAACAAGATTATGAGGGACAAGGACAGAGTGGATAAGGAGCAACTGTTCCCCTTACCTGAAGGGTCAGTCACGAGGGGACATTGGTTCATGGAGGGGGAAAGGAGGTTTGGGGGTGGAGGCGGGTGAGAAAATTTTTTTTTTACCCAGAGGGTGGTGATGGTCTGGAATGATCTGCCTCAGAGGGTGGTGGGGGTGGGTTGCCTCACATTCTTTAAAGTGTATCTGGATGAGCACTTACTCCATCATAACATTCAGGGCAATGGGCCAAGTGCTGGCTGATGGGGTTCGGTGGGATTTCAAGTATTTCTAATGTGTCAGTACAGACTCGATGGGCCGAACTGCCTGTGCTGCTCGATATGATTCGATTCTTCTATACATCTCATTCTCGGTTCCCCTCATTCTCTCTCACTCTTTCCTTCCCTCCATTTCTTAATAACTACTGGGGGGCTCATTTTAAAAAGTCTACCACAGGAATGGACACAGCTTGTTCCCAGTTTGAAGAGGGGAGTTTATCTCTTTCTGTCACTGAGGGGATATGTATCCAATCTCAGAATTCACACGGTGCCGGGTGGAGATTTACACCAAGCGCAAGGCTGGGGAAATGAAATGTCTTCCCCCCACCCCCCACACTTTATCCTCTCTGGATCTGGTCACAGTGCTGCCCATGGGATCATGCTGTGCTTAAATTCCACAAGGAAAGCTGGAAAGGGAGAGGAAGAGAGTCTGGGGGAAGGTGAGCCGAAATGGGGAGAAAGCGAGATGGAGAGAGCAATACTGGGGTGAGATCGCGAGATATGGGGAGAAACCTTAGCAGAGAGAGAACAATTAGAGAGCGATAGGGAGATATGGGGTAAAGCGATGATGTGAATGAAGAAATACACTGGATGGGAGAGAAATCCAGATAGAGGGGAATAAAGCTGATCGGAGAGAAGAAGAAGAGTTTAGGAAGAGATAGATAGGGAAGCAAAGGAGAAAGCATCGAGAGAGGGAGAGGAGAAAGGAGAAAAAGAGACAGAGGATACAATCTGTAAATTAGAAGCAGAAAGGCTGTGAGGGAGAGTGAGAATGGGGAGGAAATTTGGAGAGGGGAAGTTAAATAGAAAAATCCAGAATTGACATCCAACTCCATCAGCTGCCCAGCCCAGGGAAGTGTTCAATCCGGGGTGGACTCTGATCATTGGGAGCAGGAAAGGATTGCAGATTCTATCTCTGTCCACTTTGGGTCTCATTGGAAACCCGTCCAGTCTGAATTAATCCTGTAAAACAGATCAGATGAGAAATCCAATCTCTCTGAAATATTTGAATGATCAGAATTTGCAGATTTGCTCCATCAAAGTGAGAGATGTGTAATTCACAGCTTCCTGTCCCCCAGTCCCTATTTAACCAGTGATGTTACATTGGCTACTTTCCAATCTGCAATGTTAATCTCTAACACAATCCTCCAACAACACCGCTACCCCGGGAACTCCTGTCCATTGCATTGATGCTGAAATCCTCTCCTTACTGTCGGTTTACACATGGAGAATGTTTACTCAATAATTTCCCGGCTCTTATCCCTTTTTCTCTGACAGTTAATTTACTGGGAATTGTGATCCTGAGTCGAGGAAAGTGTGGCCTCTCCACCTGCACCACTCGCTACCTGGTGGCCATGGCAGCGGCCGATCTACTGTTCATCATCTTTAACCCCATTCTCGGCCACATAAATTATCATTATTTCTCTGTGAGTTTCCTGTCCCTCACCCCTGTGTGTTGTGTCAAGGCTGTCTTGCTGGCTGCAGCCAGAGACTGTTCAGTCTGGTTCACCGTCACTTTCTCCTTTGATCGATTTGTGGCCATTCGCTGCCAGAAACTGAAAACTAAATATTGCACTGGGAAAACTGCGGCTGTGGTTCTGGCAACAACCGGCATCCTGCTCTTTGTGAAAAACATCCCCCTGTACTTTACAATGGAACCTGTAAAGATAATCGACAATGTCCAGTGGTTCTGTTGGGCAAAGACAAGCTATTGGACTGATCCTGGCTGGGTTGTATTTTCCTGGTTTGATCAGGTTTTAACCCCATTGCTCCCATTTGGTTTAATCCTGTTGATTAACGCTTTGACAGTCAATCACATTTTGCTGACCAGTCGAGTCCGGAAGGGACTGAGGACTCAGAGTCAGGGAGAGAATCGCAGAGATCCCGAGATGGAAAGCAGAAGGAAGTCAATGATTTTACTCTTCAGCATATCCGGAGCTTTCATTGTCCTTTGGGCAGTGTCTGTTATATTTTTCATCTATGCGACAGTGAGGGGATTAATTTCCCTCACTCTTCCTGAAGTCACATTTCAACAAATCGGATATATGCTGCAGGGTTTAAATTGCTGCACAAACACATTTATTTATGTGGTGACGCAATCCAAATTCAGGGAGCAGATCAGAATCACCGTGAAATATCTGGTTACATTAATTATTCAATTAATGAAGAAACAAAACTGACTGACAGCCAATCACAGAGTGGGATCACTATAAATCACCACCTCAGCCAATCAGAGACTGGATTGCACACTGACACGCACCCCTCAGCTAATCAGGGATTGGATTGCTAACTGACCACCTCAGCCAATCAAGGACTGGAATGATAACTGACCACCACAGCCAATCAGAGACTGGATTGCTCACTGACATTCCCCCTTCAGCAAATCAGAGACAGGTTGCTAACTGATCACCTCACCCAATCAGAGATTGGATTATTCAGTGATCACCTCAGCCAATCAGAGATTGGATTATTCAGTGATCACCTCAGCCAATCAGAGATTGGATTGCTCACTGAAACTACCCCCACCCCTCAGCCAACCAGAGACCGGATTGCTAACTGACCACCTCAGCCAATCAGAGACTGAATTGCTAACCGACCACCTCAGCCAATCAGGGACTGGATTGCTCACTCTGTGTGTGTGTACATCAGTGTCTGTGTCTCTGTCAGTGTCTGTGTGTGTGTGTGTGTGTGTGTGTGTGTGTCTGGGACTGTATGCGATGTCAGTTAGGGGTAATACCTTTGTTGGGGGAACATGTCACACCGTTTCAGGGCGGTTTCTCCATCCTTTGTCCCCACCTGGCACTCAGTTCTCACCTGTGGCTCCCTGTCGCTGTTTGCATGAGACAGCGGCCACACCCCGGGCAACGGCTTCGACAAGCCGGCTGAACCAGGAGAGGGTAGCCGACGGGTCTCAACCCTCGGTGAGATAGGGAGATGTCTATCCCAGCATGTGAAGACAGAGTACAGCGGATTGAGCAGAAGAGACCAATGGAAGGTCCAATGGTCAGGAAGGCCGTCTCTGCAAGTGTCGTGGGACACGAAGAGCAGGACAAGACGCAGGAGACGTCCCGGTCATCCACTGCGTCTAGTCCCATCTCCAGCCGTCTTGACTCTGGTCTTGCCATTGGATCCAGATGGGAATTGGGAAGAGAGAGTGAGGCTGACGCTGCGCAACTCTCCCTCACTTTAATCCAAATCAAGCGCTAGTTTCGACACCATCATCATCGTCAGTGTCCTGTTTAACCCTTGAAGTCCTGTGGTGATGGGTGAGCGATGAATCAGGTGTGGATACACTGGGAGCTGTAGTCACGGACCTGCACGCAGGCGGCTCAGGTCTAATGGTCGTTTTCCACTGACCGAGGCAGCAGTGAAACTCGGCGTCTACCTGGGCAGCTGAGGAAGGGGCTAGAAAAGGTGCCCTAAACATTACCTGCTTCACTACACCCTGGCCAGTTTACCGCGACTGGCGGGGATCCCATCTTGTGGTCAAACAAACAAATAAAACACAAGGTGACACCACTCACACTGACACTTGGAACGTGCGCACACTTTTGGACAACCCTACAGCAGACAGAGCAGAGAGAAGAACAGCCTTAGTTGCCGGAGAGCTCGCAAAATACAACACTGACATTGCAGCCCTGAGCGAAACTCGTTTTGCCAACGTAGGTCAGTTGACTGAAACGGGAGGTGGATACACTTTTTTCTGGAGCAGCAGTGATGAGTGTCGTGATGCTGGAGTTGGATTCACCGTCAGGAGTCACCTTGTTCGGAAACTTGATAGTTTACCCAAGAGTGTGAACGACCGGCTTATGACATTACAGCTTCTGCTACAGAACAGAAGTCAAGCCACCCTGATCAGCGCCTATGCCCCCACAGTGAACAACCCGGACGAGATGAAAGACAAGTTCTATGAAGAACTAAACACCCTCCTATCAGCAGTGAGCAGTACCGACAAGCTGATCTTACTTGGCGATTTCAATGTAAGAGTAGGGTGTGACTCTGCAATCTGGCAGGGAGTCATTGGGAGGCATGGAGTGGGCAAGTGTAACACTAACGGCCTACTCTTAATGGAGACCTGTGCAGCACACGATCTCCTCATCACCAACACAACCTTCCGTCTGCCTACCCGTAACAAGACCTCCTGGATGCACCCCTGTTCCAAGCATTGGCATCTTATTGACTATGTCATTGTCAGGAGAAAAGACAGGCAGGATGTCAGAGTGACCAAAGCCATGTGTGGTGCTGACTGCTGGACGGATCACAGGCTCATTGTCTCCAAAATGAGGCTCCGCATCAGACCCAAGAGGCAACCACAAGGAAACAAGGTTATGAAAAGAATCAATGCGGCCAAGCTAAAGAACCCCAGCATCGCTTCAGCACTGGCTGAAGACTTAGAAATCAAGCTTGCTGACCCACACCTCGCAGGCAGCGCTGAGGACAATTGGGAACGCTTCAGGGATGCGATCCATACATCTGCACTGAAGATACTCGGGCCCTCAACCCACAAGCAGCATGATTGGTTCGATGAGAATGATGAGGAGATACAGGCTCTACTTGTTGAAAAGCACCATCTTCATCGGGTCTGTCAGAACAAAGAACAAAAGAACAAAGAACAACACAGCACGGGAAACAGACCCTTCGGCCCAACGAGCCCGCGCCGTCATTTTAACATCGTGAGTCCCCTCTTCCACCCATGACCCTTGTCTATGCTTATGACACTCCAAATTGGAAACCAGATTGCTATCCTCCAGTCCTCTGGGACCTCACCTGTGTCCAAAGAAGAGACAAAGCTTTACATCAGAGGCCCAGCAATTTCATCTCTCACCTCCCTAAGCAGCCTGGGATGGAGTTGAGGAAGGGAGCAATTATTATGCTACGGGTGTACTATACATCACCCAACAACCCGCGGGCAGTGGAGGAAGACATTTTGGATAGGTGCAGGAAGAATAGGGTTGTTGTAGTGGGAGATTTTAATCTCCCTGGGGTGGATTGGACAGCCATCAGGCCCCAGAGATTTATCAGTTTTAATGTTACCTAAAAACCCTAACGCTTCCTCCCTCGTAATCGATAGTTCCTTCAACTGGTCTACAGCTCCCTCCAGGACTGTACCAGACATCAAGCCCCTCTCCTTTGTGAATACCGACGCAAAGTATTCATTCAGGATCTCCCCCATTCCCTCAGACTCTAAGCACAATTCCCCTCGTCTGTCCCTGAGGGGACCGATTTTACCCCTAGCCACCCTTTTGTTCCTAACATAGGAGTAAAACACCTTTGGATTTTCCTTAATCCTACCTGCCAAAGCCATTTCATGCCCCCTTTTTGCCCTTCTAACTACCCGTTTGAGCTCCCTCCTACTCTCTCTGTATTCCTCCAATGCTCTCTCCGTTCCCAGTTGCAGACCTGACATACGCCTCTTGTTTCTTCCTGACCAATTCCTCTATATCTCTAGTAATCCACGGCTCTCTAATCCTACCTTTCCCATCCTTCCTCCTAACCGGCACATGCCTTTCCTGCACCCATTGCAGTTTTCCCTTGAAAGACTCCCACATGCCTAACATGGACTTGCCCTCCAACAGCCTATCCCAGTCTGTATCCCTAAGCTCCTGCCTAATCCAGCTGTATCTAGCCTTCCCCAGTTTAGCACCCCCCCCTTAGGACAGCACTCATCTTTTTCCATTAGTATCCTAAAGTAGACAGAGTTGTGGTCACTGTTAGCCACATGTTCACCTACTGCAACCTCAACCACCTGACCCGGCTCATTGCCCAGAACTAAATCTAGTATAGCCCCCTCTCTAGTCGGGCTATCTACATACTGCTCCAAGGACCCTTCCAATACACGTCTTACGAATTCCTCCCCGTCCAAACCCCCAGCTCTAGGCACCTTCCAATCCACCCCAGGGAGATTAAAATCTCCCAAAACAACAACCCTGTTCTTCCTACACTTGTCCAAAATGTCTCTACATCTACCCTCTTCCACTGCCCACGGGCTGTCAGGCAGCCTGTAGTACACCCCTAGCATCGTAATCGCTCCCTTCCTATTCCTCAACTCCACCCACAGAGACTCAATTCCTAACCCCTCTATATTATCCTCCCTCTGCACCGCTGTGATGTGCTCCCTAACTAACAGCGCCACTCCCCCTCCTCTTTTCGACCCTCCCCTGTCATGCCTAAAACACTTATACCCAGGAATATTTCGCTGCCAGTCCTGCCTTTCCTTTAACCATGTCTCCGTCACTGCCACCACATCTAAATTCCTCGCGAACATTAAGGCCCTAAGTTCATTCGTCTTACCCGTCACACTCCTCGCATTAAAACAGACGCACTCCAGACCCTCAGGCCCAGTCAGATCCTCCTCCTCCTGGGGAATTTTCCTCTCATCCAAACTTACCCTGGCACCCAACTCGCTCCCAATCCCAGCGCCTACTGAGCTATTGGTCTCATCCCCGCACCCCCCATATTAGTTTAAACCCTGCCGAAACACTCCAGCTAACCTCCCAGCTAAAATATTCGTGCCCTTCCCATTTAAATGTTCCCCATCCCTCCTGTACAGGTGCCCTTCCCTCACAAATACTTCCCAATGATTTACAAATGTAAAACCCTCTGTCCTGCACCAATCCCTCAGCCACGCACTCAGTTGAAGGATCTCGGTATTCCTAGCCCCACTGTTACTGGGCACTGGCAGCAGCCCAGAGAACACCACCCTGGAGGCCCTGCACTTCAGCCTGGCCCCCAACTCCCTGAACGACCCATCTTCAGCTGCCAAGAAAAATGCTTTTCCCAGTGCTCGCAGGACAGAATAAACCACGTAAAATACAGGATGCCTGGCTGAGCACCAGGGCAAATGAAATACAGGGAAATGCTGACAGAAACGACTTGAAAAAAAAAGTTTGGGGGCGTTTAAGAGATCGGTGGATAGGTTTACGGATGGAAAGGGATTGGTTTAGGTTAGAGGGTCATTGCTTTTTTCTTAATTGGTCGGCGCAACATCGTGGGCCGAAGGGCCTGTTCTGCGCTGTAATGTTCTATGTTCTATGAAACAGTTCTGTGAAGCCCTCAACACTCTCTACGGACCTCAATCTCTCAGGAGTTCCCTCCTCCTGAGTACAGATGGTACAACTCTCATTACAGAGAGGTCTCAGATCCTGCAGAGATGGGCTGAACACTTTGAAGCCGTCCTCAACCAACTGTCATCTATTAACGATGAGGCAATAGACAGGATTCCCCAGGTCGATATGTCTGTCACCCTGTGTCTGTCAGAGTCAGTGTGTGTGTGTCTGTCAGTGTCTGTGTGTGTCTGTCAGAGTCTGTGTGTGTGTGTCTGTCAGTGTCTGTGTGTGTGTCTGTCAGTGTCTGTGTGTCTGTCAGAGTCTGTGTGTGTGTGTCTGTCAGTGTCTGTGTGTGTGTCTGTCAGTGTCTGTGTGTGTCTGTCAGAGTCTGTGTGTGTGTGTCTGTCAGTGTCTGTGTGTGTGTCTGTCAGTGTCTGTGTGTGTCTGTCAGAGTCTGTGTGTGTGTGTCTGTCAGTGTCTGTGTGTGTCTGTCAGAGTCTGTGTGTGTGTGTCTGTCAGTGTCTGTGTGTGTCTGTCAGTGTCTGTGTGTGTCTGTCAGAGTCTGTGTGTGTGTGTCTGTCAGAATCTGTGTGTGTGTCTGTCAGTGTCTGTGTGTGTGTCTGTCAGTGTCTGTGTGCGTCTGTCAGTGTCTGTGTGTGTGTGTCTGTCAGTGTCTGTGTGTGTCTGTCAGTGTCTGTGTGTGTGTGTCTGTCAGTGTCTGTGTGTGTCTGTCAGAGTCTGTGTGTGTGTGTCTGTCAGTGTCTGTGTGTGTCTGTCAGTGTCTGTGTGTGTCTGTTAGAGTCTGTGTGTGTGTCTGTCAGTGTCTGTGTGTGTGTGTCTGTCAGTGTCTGTGTGTGTCTGTCAGAGTCTGTGTGTGTGTGTCTGTCAGTGTCTGTCAGAGTCTGTGTGTGTGTGTCTGTCAGTGTCTGTGTGTGTCTGTCAGAGTCTGTGTGTGTGTGTCTGTCAGTGTCTGTGTGTCTGTCAGAGTCTGCGTGTGTGTGTCTGTCAGTGTCTGTGTGTGTCTGTCAGTGTCTGTGTGTGTCTGTCAGAGTTTGTGTGTGCGTGTCTGTCAGTGTCTGTGTGTGTGTCTCTGTCAGTGTCTGTGGGTGTGTCTGTCAGAGTTTATGTGTGTGTCTCTGTCAGTGTTTGTGTGTCTGTCAGGGTTTATGTGTGTGTCTCTGTCAGTGTCTGTGTGTCTGTCAGGGTTTATGTGTGTGTGTCTGTCAGTGTCTGTGTGTGTCTGTCAGTGTCTGTGAGTGTGTGTCTGTCAGTGTCTGTGTGTGTGTCTGTTAGTGTCTGTCAGAGTCTGTGTGTGTGTGTCTGTCAGTGTCTGTGTGTGTCTGTCAGAGTCTGTGTGTGTGTCTGTCAGTGTCTGTGTGTGTCTGTCAGAGTCTGTGTGTGTGTGTCTGTCAGTGTCTGCGTGTGTCTGTCAGAGTCTGTGAGTGTGTGTCTGTCAGTGTCTCTGTGTGTGTCTCTCAGTGTCTGTGTGTGTCTGTCAGAGTCTGTGTGTGTGTGTCTGTCAGTGTCTGTGTGTCTGTCAGAGTCTGTGTGTGTGTGTCTGTCAGAGTCTGTGAGTGTGTGTCTGTCAGTGTCTGTGTGTGTGTCTGTCAGTGTCTGTGTGTGTCTGTCAGAGTCTGTGTGTGTGTCTGTCAGTGTCTGTGTGTGTGTGTCTGTCAGGGTTTATGTGTGTGTGTCTGTCAGAGTCTGTGTGTGTGTGTCTGTCAGGGTTTATGTGTGTGTGTCTGTCAGAGTCTGTGTGTGTGTGTCAGTCAGTGTCTGTGTGTGTGTCTGTCAGTGTCTGTGTGTGTCTGTCAGAGTCTGTGTGTGTGTGTCTGTCAGTGTCTGTGTGTGTGTCTGTCAGTGTCTGTGTGTCTGTCAGAGTCTGTGTGTGTGTGTCTGTCAGTGTCTGTGTGTGTGTCTGTCAGTGTCTGTGTGTGTCTGTCAGAGTCTGTGTGTGTGTGTGTCTGTCAGTGTCTGTGTGTGTGTCTGTCAGTGTCTGTGTGTGTCTGTCAGAGTCTGTGTGTGTGTGTCTGTCAGTGTCTGTGTGTGTCTGTCAGAGTCTGTGTGTGTGTGTCTGTCAGTGTCTGTGTGTGTCTGTCAGAGTCTGTGAGTGTGTGTCTGTCAGTGTCTGTGTGTCTGTCAGTGTCTGTGTGTGTCTGTCAGAGTCTGTGTGTGTGTGTCTGTCAGAATCTGTGTGTGTGTCTGTCAGTGTCTGTGTGTGTGTCTGTCAGTGTCTGTGTGTGTCTGTCAGTGTCTGTGTGTGTGTGTCTGTCAGTGTCTGTGTGTGTCTGTCAGTGTCTGTGTGTGTCTGTCAGAGTCTGTGTGTGTGTCTGTCAGTGTCTGTGTGTGTCTGTCAGAGTCTGTGTGTGTGTGTCTGTCAGTGTCTGTCAGAGTCTGTGTGTGTGTGTCTGTCAGTGTCTGTGTGTGTCTGTCAGTGTCTGTGTGTGTCTGTCAGAGTCTGTGTGTGTGTCTGTCAGTGTCTGTGTGTGTCTGTCAGAGTCTGTGTGTGTGTGTCTGTCAGTGTCTGTCAGAGTCTGTGTGTGTGTGTCTGTCAGTGTCTGTGTGTGTCTGTCAGAGTCTGTGTGTGTGTGTCTGTCAGTGTCTGTGTGTGTGTCTGTCAGTGTCTGTGTGTGTCTGTCAGAGTCTGTGTGTGTGTGTCTGTCAGTGTCTGTGTGTCAGTCAGTGTCTGTGTGTGTGTCTGTCAGTGTCTGTGTGTGTCTGTCAGAGTCTGTGTGTGTGTGTCTGTCAGTGTCTGTGTGTGTGTGTCTGTCAGTGTCTGTCAGTGTCTGTGTGTGTCTGTCAGAGTCTGTGTGTGTGTGTCTGTCAGTGTCTGTGTCTGTCTGTCAGAGTCTGTGTGTGTGTCTGTCAGTGTCTGTGTGTGTCTGTCAGAGTCTGTGTGTGTGTGTCTGTCAGAGTCTGTGTGTGTGTGTCTGTCAGTGTCTGTGTCTGTCAGTGTCTGTGTGTGTCTGTCAGAGTCTGTGTGTGTGTGTCTGTCAGTGTCTGTGTGTCAGTCAGTGTCTGTGTGTGTGTCTGTCAGTGTCTGTGTGTGTCTGTCAGAGTCTGTGTGTGTGTGTCTGTCAGTGTCTGTGTGTGTGTGTCTGTCAGTGTCTGTCAGTGTCTGTGTGTGTCTGTCAGAGTCTGTGTGTGTGTCTGTCAGTGTCTGTGTGTGTCTGTCAGAGTCTGTGTGTGTGTGTCTGTCAGTGTCTGTGTGTGTGTGTCTGTCAGAGTCTGTGTGTGTCTGTCAGAGTCTGTGTGTGTGTGTCTGTCAGTGTCTGTGTCTGTCTGTCAGAGTCTGTGTGTGTGTCTGTCAGTGTCTGTGTGTGTCTGTCAGAGTCTGTGTGTGTGTGTCTGTCAGTGTCTGTGTGTGTGTGTCTGTCAGTGTCTGTGTGTGTCTGTCAGAGTCTGTGTGTGTGTGTCTGTCAGTGTCTGTGTCTGTCAGTGTCTGTGTGTGTCTGTCAGAGTCTGTGTGTGTGTGTCTGTCAGTGTCTGTGTGTGTCTGTCAGAGTCTGTGTGTGTGTGTCTGTCAGTGTCTGTGTGTGTCTGTCAGAGTCTGTGAGTGTGTGTCTGTCAGTGTCTGTGTGTGTCTGTCAGTGTCTGTGTGTGTCTGTCAGAGTCTGTGTGTGTGTGTCTGTCAGTTTCTGTGTGTGTCTGTCAGTGTCTGTGTGTGTCTGTCAGATTCTGTGTGTGTGTGTCTGTCAGTGTCTGTCAGAGTCTGTGTGTGTGTGTCTGTCAGTGTCTGTGTGTGTCTATCAGAGTCTGTGTGTGTGTGTCTGTCAGTGTCTGTGTGTGTGTCTGTCAGTGTCTGTGTGTGTCTGTCAGAGTCTGTGTGTGTGTGTCTGTCAGTGTCTGTGTCTGTCAGAGTCTGTGTGTGTGTGTCTGTCAGTGTCTGTGTGTCAGTCAGTGTCTGTGTGTGTGTCTGTCAGTGTCTGTGTGTGTCTGTCAGAGTCTGTGTGTGTGTGTCTGTCAGTGTCTGTGTGTGTGTGTCTGTCAGTGTCTGTGTGTGTGTGTCTGTCAGAGTCTGTGTGTGTCTGTCAGAGTCTGTGTGTGTGTGTCTGTCAGAGTCTGTGTGTGTGTGTCTGTCAGAGTCTGTGTGTGTCTGTCAGAGTCTGTGTGTGTGTCTGGCAGTGTCTGTGTCTGTCTGTCAGAGTCTGTGTGTGTGTCTGTCAGTGTCTGTGTGTGTCTGTCAGAGTCTGTGTGTGTGTGTCTGTCAGTGTCTGTGTGTCAGTCAGTGTCTGTGTGTGTGTCTGTCAGTGTCTGTGTGTGTCTGTCAGAGTCTGTGTGTGTGTGTCTGTCAGTGTCTGTGTGTGTGTGTCTGTCAGTGTCTGTGTGTGTCTGTCAGAGTCTGTGTGTGTGTGTCTGTCAGAGTCTGTGTGTGTCTGTCAGAGTCTGTGTGTGTGTCTGTCAGTGTCTGTGTCTGTCTGTCAGAGTCTGTGTGTGTGTCTGTCAGTGTCTGTGTGTGTCTGTCAGAGTCTGTGTGTGTGTGTCTGTCAGTGTCTGTGTGTGTGTGTCTGTCAGTGTCTGTGTGTGTCTGTCAGAGTCTGTGTGTGTGTGTCTGTCAGTGTCTGTGTCTGTCAGTGTCTGTGTGTGTCTGTCAGAGTCTGTGTGTGTGTGTCTGTCAGTGTCTGTGTGTGTCTGTCAGAGTCTGTGTGTGTGTGTGTCTGTCAGTGTCTGTGTGTGTCTGTCAGAGTCTGTGTGTGTGTGTCTGTCAGTGTCTGTGTCTGTCAGTGTCTGTGTGTGTCTGTCAGAGTCTGTGTGTGTGTGTCTGTCAGTGTCTGTGTGTGTCTGTCAGAGTCTGTGTGTGTGTGTGTCTGTCAGTGTCTGTGTGTGTGTCAGTGTCTGTGTGTGTCTGTCAGAGTCTGTGAGTGTGTGTCTGTCAGTGTCTGTGTGTGTGTCTGTCAGTGTCTGTGTGTCTGTCAGAGTCTATGTGTGTCTGTCAGAGTCTGTGAGTGTGTGTCTGTCAGTGTCTGTGTGTGTGTCTGTCAGTGTCTGTGTGTGTCTGTCAGAGTCTGTGTGTGTGTCTGTCAGTGTCTGTGTGTGTGTGTCTGTCAGGGTTTATGTGTGTGTGTCTGTCAGAGTCTGTGTGTGTGTCTGTCAGTGTCTGTGTGTCTGTCAGGGTTTATGTGTGTGTGTCTGTCAGTGTCTGTGTGTGTCTGTCAGAGTCTGTGAGTGTGTGTCTGTGAGTGTGTGTCTGTGTGTGTGTCTGTCAGTGTCTGTGTGTGTCTGTCAGAGTCTGTGTGTGTGTCTGTCAGTGTCTGTGTGTGTGTGTCTGTCAGAGTCTGTGTGTGTGTCTGTCAGTGTCTGTGTGTGTCTGTCAGAGTCTGTGTATGTGTGTCTGTCAGAGTCTGTGTGTGTGTGTCTGTCAGTGTCTGTGTGTGTCTGTCAGAGTCTGTGTGTGTGTGTCTGTCAGTGTCTGTGTGTGTCTGTCAGTGTCTGTGTGTGTCTGTCAGAGTCTGTGTGTGTGTGTCTGTCAGAATCTGTGTGTGTGTCTGTCAGTGTCTGTGTGTGTGTCTGTCAGTGTCTGTGTGTGTCTGTCAGTGTCTGTGTGTGTGTGTCTGTCAGTGTCTGTGTGTGTCTGTCAGAGTCTGTGTGTGTCTGTCAGAGTCTGTGTGTGTCTGTCAGAGTCTGTGTGTGTGTGTCTGTCAGTGTCTGTGTGTGTGTGTCTGTCAGTGTCTGTGTGTGTCTGTCAGAGTCTGTGTGTGTGTGTCTGTCAGTGTCTGTGTGTGTCTGTCAGTGTCTGTGTGTGTCTGTTAGAGTCTGTGTGTGTGTCTGTCAGTGTCTGTGTGTGTCTGTCAGAGTCTGTGTGTGTGTGTCTGTCAGTGTCTGTCAGAGTCTGTGTGTGTGTGTCTGTCAGTGTCTGTGTGTGTCTGTCAGAGTCTGTGTGTGTGTGTCTGTCAGTGTCTGTGTGTGTGTCTGTCAGTGTGTGTGTGTGTCTGTCAGAGTCTGTGTGTGTGTGTCTGTCAGTGTCTGTGTGTCTGTCAGAGTCTGCGTGTGTGTGTCTGTCAGTGTCTGTGTGTGTCTGTCAGAGTTTGTGTGTGCGTGTCTGTCAGTGTCTGTGTGTGTGTCTCTGTCAGTGTCTGTGGGTGTGTCTGTCAGAGTTTATGTGTGTGTCTCTGTCAGTGTTTGTGTGTGTGTCTCTGTCAGTGTCTGTGTGTCTGTCAGGGTTTATGTGTGTGTGTCTGTCAGTGTCTGTGTGTGTCTGTCAGTGTCTGTGAGTGTGTGTCTGTCAGTGTCTGTGTGTGTGTCTGTTAGTGTCTGTCAGAGTCTGTGTGTGTGTGTCTGTCAGTGTCTGTGTGTGTCTGTCAGAGTCTGTGTGTGTGTCTGTCAGTGTCTGTGTGTGTCTGTCAGAGTCTGTGTGTGTGTGTCTGTCAGTGTCTGCGTGTGTCTGTCAGAGTCTGTGAGTGTGTGTCTGTCAGTGTCTCTGTGTGTGTCTCTCAGTGTCTGTGTGTGTCTGTCAGAGTCTGTGTGTGTGTGTCTGTCAGTGTCTGTGTGTCTGTCAGAGTCTGTGTGTGTGTGTCTGTCAGAGTCTGTGAGTGTGTGTCTGTCAGTGTCTGTGTGTGTGTCTGTCAGTGTCTGTGTGTGTCTGTCAGAGTCTGTGTGTGTGTCTGTCAGTGTCTGTGTGTGTGTGTCTGTCAGGGTTTATGTGTGTGTGTCTGTCAGAGTCTGTGTGTGTGTGTCTGTCAGGGTTTATGTGTGTGTGTCTGTCAGAGTCTGTGTGTGTGTGTCTGTCAGTGTCTGTGTGTGTGTCTGTCAGTGTCTGTGTGTGTCTGTCAGAGTCTGTGTGTGTGTGTCTGTCAGTGTCTGTGTGTGTGTCTGTCAGTGTCTGTGTGTCTGTCAGAGTCTGTGTGTGTGTGTCTGTCAGTGTCTGTGTGTGTGTCTGTCAGTGTCTGTGTGTGTCTGTCAGAGTCTGTGTGTGTGTGTCTGTCAGTGTCTGTGTGTGTGTCTGTCAGTGTCTGTGTGTGTCTGTCAGAGTCTGTGTGTGTGTGTCTGTCAGTGTCTGTGTGTGTCTGTCAGAGTCTGTGTGTGTGTGTCTGTCAGTGTCTGTGTGTGTCTGTCAGAGTCTGTGAGTGTGTGTCTGTCAGTGTCTGTGTGTCTGTCAGTGTCTGTGTGTGTCTGTCAGAGTCTGTGTGTGTGTGTCTGTCAGAATCTGTGTGTGTGTCTGTCAGTGTCTGTGTGTGTGTCTGTCAGTGTCTGTGTGTGTCTGTCAGTGTCTGTGTGTGTGTGTCTGTCTGTGTCTGTGTGTGTCTGTCAGTGTCTGTGTGTGTGTGTCTGTCAGTGTCTGTCAGAGTCTGTGTGTGTGTGTCTGTCAGTGTCTGTGTGTGTCTGTCAGTGTCTGTGTGTGTCTGTCAGAGTCTGTGTGTGTGTCTGTCAGGGTTTATGTGTGTGTGTCTGTCAGAGTCTGTGTGTGTGTGTCTGTCAGGGTTTATGTGTGTGTGTCTGTCAGAGTCTGTGTGTGTGTGTCTGTCAGTGTCTGTGTGTGTGTCTGTCAGTGTCTGTGTGTGTCTGTCAGAGTCTGTGTGTGTGTGTCTGTCAGTGTCTGTGTGTGTGTCTGTCAGTGTCTGTGTGTCTGTCAGAGTCTGTGTGTGTGTGTCTGTCAGTGTCTGTGTGTGTGTCTGTCAGTGTCTGTGTGTGTCTGTCAGAGTCTGTGTGTGTGTGTCTGTCAGTGTCTGTGTGTGTGTCTGTCAGTGTCTGTGTGTGTCTGTCAGAGTCTGTGTGTGTGTGTCTGTCAGTGTCTGTGTGTGTCTGTCAGAGTCTGTGAGTGTGTGTCTGTCAGTGTCTGTGTGTCTGTCAGTGTCTGTGTGTGTCTGTCAGAGTCTGTGTGTGTGTGTCTGTCAGAATCTGTGTGTGTGTCTGTCAGTGTCTGTGTGTGTGTCTGTCAGTGTCTGTGTGTGTCTGTCAGAGTCTGTGTGTGTGTCTGTCAGTGTCTGTGTGTGTCTGTCAGAGTCTGTGTGTGTGTGTCTGTCAGTGTCTGTCAGAGTCTGTGTGTGTGTGTCTGTCAGTGTCTGTGTGTGTCTGTCAGAGTCTGTGTGTGTGTGTCTGTCAGTGTCTGTGTGTCAGTCAGTGTCTGTGTGTGTGTCTGTCAGTGTCTGTGTGTGTCTGTCAGAGTCTGTGTGTGTGTGTCTGTCAGTGTCTGTGTGTGTGTGTCTGTCAGTGTCTGTCAGTGTCTGTGTGTGTCTGTCAGAGTCTGTGTGTGTGTCTGTCAGTGTCTGTGTGTGTCTGTCAGAGTCTGTGTGTGTGTCTGTCAGTGTCTGTGTCTGTCTGTCAGAGTCTGTGTGTGTGTCTGTCAGTGTCTGTGTGTGTCTGTCAGAGTCTGTGTGTGTGTGTCTGTCAGAGTCTGTGTGTGTCTGTCAGAGTCTGTGTGTGTGTGTCTGTCAGTGTCTGTGTCTGTCTGTCAGAGTCTGTGTGTGTGTGTCTGTCAGTGTCTGTGTGTGTGTGTCTGTCAGTGTCTGTGTGTGTCTGTCAGAGTCTGTGTGTGTGTGTCTGTCAGTGTCTGTGTCTGTCAGTGTCTGTGTGTGTCTGTCAGAGTCTGTGTGTGTGTGTCTGTCAGTGTCTGTGTGTGTCTGTCAGTGTCTGTGTGTGTCTGTCAGAGTCTGTGAGTGTGTGTCTGTCAGTGTCTGTGTGTGTCTGTCAGTGTCTGTGTGTGTCTGTCAGAGTCTGTGTGTGTGTGTCTGTCAGTGTCTGTGTGTGTCTGTCAGATTCTGTGTGTGTGTGTCTGTCAGTGTCTGTGTGTGTCTGTCAGAGTCTGTGTGTGTGTGTCTGTCAGAGTCTGTGTGTGTCTGTCAGAGTCTGTGTGTGTGTGTCTGTCAGTGTCTGTGTGTGTCTGTCAGAGTCTGTGTGTGTGTGTCTGTCAGAGTCTGTGTGTGTGTGTCTGTCAGAGTCTGTGTGTGTCTGTCAGAGTCTGTGTGTGTGTGTCTGTCAGAGTCTGTGTGTGTCTGTCAGAGTCTGTGTGTGTGTGTCTGTCAGTGTCTGTGTGTGTCTGTCAGAGTCTGTGTGTGTGTGTCTGTCAGTGTCTGTGTGTGTGTGTCTGTCAGTGTCTGTGTGTGTCTGTCAGAGTCTGTGTGTGTGTGTCTGTCAGTGTCTGTGTCTGTCAGTGTCTGTGTGTGTCTGTCAGAGTCTGTGTGTGTGTGTCTGTCAGTGTCTGTGTGTGTCTGTCAGTGTCTGTGTGTGTCTGTCAGAGTCTGTGAGTGTGTGTCTGTCAGTGTCTGTGTGTGTCTGTCAGTGTCTGTGTGTGTCTGTCAGAGTCTGTGTGTGTGTGTCTGTCAGTTTCTGTGTGTGTCTGTCAGTGTCTGTGTGTGTCTGTCAGATTCTGTGTGTGTGTGTCTGTCAGTGTCTGTCAGAGTCTGTGTGTGTGTGTCTGTCAGTGTCTGTGTGTGTCTGTCAGAGTCTGTGTGTGTGTGTCTGTCAGTGTCTGTGTGTGTGTCTGTCAGTGTCTGTGTGTGTCTGTCAGATTCTGTGTGTGTGTCTGTCAGTGTCTGTCAGAGTCTGTGTGTGTGTGTCTGTCAGTGTCTGTGTGTGTCTGTCAGAGTCTGTGTGTGTGTGTCTGTCAGTGTCTGTGTGTGTCTGTCAGAGTCTGTGTGTGTGTGTCTGTCAGTGTCTGTGTGTGTGTCTGTCAGTGTCTGTGTGTGTCTGTCAGAGTCTGTGTGTGTGTGTCTGTCAGAGTCTGTGTGTGTGTGTCTGTCAGTGTCTGTGTGTGTGTCTGTCTGTGTGTGTCTGTCAGAGTCTGTGTGTGTGTGTCTGTCAGTGTCTGTGTGTCAGTCAGTGTCTGTGTGTGTGTCAGTCAGTGTCTGTGTGTGTGTCTGTCAGTGTCTGTGTGTGTGTCTGTCTGTGTGTGTCTGTCAGAGTCTGTGTGTGTGTGTCTGTCAGTGTCTGTGTGTCAGTCAGTGTCTGTGTGTGTGTCTGTCAGTGTCTGTGTGTGTCTGTCAGAGTCTGTGTGTGTGTGTCTGTCAGTGTCTGTGTGTGTGTGTCTGTCAGTGTCTGTGTGTGTCTGTCAGAGTCTGTGTGTGTGTGTCTGTCAGAGTCTGTGTGTGTCTGTCAGAGTCTGTGTGTGTGTCTGTCAGTGTCTGTGTGTGTCTGTCAGAGTCTGTGTGTGTGTGTCTGTCAGTGTCTGTGTGTCAGTCAGTGTCTGTGTGTGTGTCTGTCAGAGTCTGTGTGTGTGTGTCTGTCAGAGTCTGTGTGTGTCTGTCAGAGTCTGTGTGTGTGTCTGTCAGTGTCTGTGTCTGTCTGTCAGAGTCTGTGTGTGTGTCTGTCAGTGTCTGTGTGTGTCTGTCAGAGTCTGTGTGTGTGTGTCTGTCAGAGTCTGTGTGTGTCTGTCAGAGTCTGTGTGTGTGTGTCTGTCAGAGTCTGTGTGTGTCTGTCAGTGTCTGTGTGTGTGTGTCTGTCAGTGTCTGTGTGTGTCTGTCAGAGTCTGTGTGTGTGTGTCTGTCAGAGTCTGTGTGTGTCTGTCAGAGTCTGTGTGTGTGTCTGTCAGTGTCTGTGTCTGTCTGTCAGAGTCTGTGTGTGTGTCTGTCAGTGTCTGTGTGTGTCTGTCAGAGTCTGTGTGTGTGTGTCTGTCAGTGTCTGTGTGTGTGTGTCTGTCAGTGTCTGTGTGTGTCTGTCAGAGTCTGTGTGTGTGTGTCTGTCAGTGTCTGTGTCTGTCAGTGTCTGTGTGTGTCTGTCAGAGTCTGTGTGTGTGTGTCTGTCAGTGTCTGTGTGTGTCTGTCAGAGTCTGTGTGTGTGTGTGTCTGTCAGTGTCTGTGTGTGTGTCAGTGTCTGTGTGTGTGTCTGTCAGTGTCTGTGTGTGTCTGTCAGAGTCTGTGTGTGTGTGTCTGTCAGTGTCTGTGTGTGTGTGTCTGTCAGTGTCTGTGTGTGTCTGTCAGAGTCTGTGTGTGTGTGTCTGTCAGAGTCTGTGTGTGTCTGTCAGAGTCTGTGTGTGTGTCTGTCAGTGTCTGTGTGTGTCTGTCAGAATCTGTGTGTGTGTGTCTGTCAGTGTCTGTGTGTGTGTGTCTGTCAGTGTCTGTGTGTGTCTGTCAGAGTCTGTGTGTGTGTGTCTGTCAGTGTCTGTGTCTGTCAGTGTCTGTGTGTGTCTGTCAGAGTCTGTGTGTGTGTGTCTGTCAGTGTCTGTGTGTGTCTGTCAGAGTCTGTGTGTGTGTGTGTCTGTCAGTGTCTGTGTGTGTGTCAGTGTCTGTGTGTGTCTGTCAGAGTCTGTGTGTCTGTCAGAGTCTATGTGTGTCTGTCAGAGTCTGTGAGTGTGTGTCTGTCAGTGTCTGTGTGTGTGTCTGTCAGTGTCTGTGTGTCTGTCAGAGTCTATGTGTGTCTGTCAGAGTCTGTGAGTGTGTGTCTGTCAGTGTCTGTGTGTGTGTCTGTCAGTGTCTGTGTGTGTCTGTCAGAGTCTGTGTGTGTGTCTGTCAGTGTCTGTGTGTGTGTGTCTGTCAGGGTTTATGTGTGTGTGTCTGTCAGAGTCTGTGTGTGTGTCTGTCAGTGTCTGTGTGTCTGTCAGGGTTTATGTGTGTGTGTCTGTCAGTGTCTGTGTGTGTCTGTCAGAGTCTGTGAGTGTGTGTCTGTCAGTGTCTGTGTGTGTCTGTCAGAGTCTGTGTGTGTGTGTCTGTCAGAGTCTGTGTGTGTGTGTGTCAGTGTCTGTGTGTGTGTGTCTGTCAGAGTCTGTGTGTGTGTCTGTCAGTGTCTGTGTGTGTCTGTCAGAGTCTGTGTGTGTGTCTGTCAGTGTCTGTGTGTGTGTGTCTGTCAGTGTCTGTGTGTGTCTGTCAGAGTCTGTGTGTGTGTGTCTGTCAGAGTCTGTGTGTGTGTGTGTCTGTCAGTGTCTGTGTGTGTGTCTGTCAGTGTCTGTCAGAGTCTGTGTGTGTGTGTCTGTCAGAGTCTGTGTGTGTCTGTCAGTGTCTGTGTGTGTGTGTCTGTCAGTGTCTGTGTGTGTCTGTCAGAGTCTGTGTGTGTGTGTCTGTCAGTGTCTGTGTGTGTCTGTCAGAGTCTGTGTGTGTGTGTCTGTCAGAGTCTGTGTGTGTCTGTCAGAGTCTATGTGTGTGTCTGTCAGTGTCTGTCAGAGTCTGTGTGTGTGTGTCTGTCAGAGTCTGTGTGTGTCTGTCAGAGTCTATGTGTGTGTCTGTCAGTGTCTGTCAGAGTCTGTGTGTGTGTGCCTGTCAGAGTCTGTGTGTGTCTGTCAGAGTCTGTGTGTGTGTGTCTGTCAGTGTCTGTGTGTGTGTGTCTGTCAGTGTCTGTGTGTGTCTGTCAGAGTCTGTGTGTGTGTGTCTGTCAGTGTCTGTGTGTGTCTGTCAGAGTCTGTGTGTGTGTGTCTGTCAGTGTCTGTGTGTGTCTGTCAGAGTCTGTGTGTGTGTGTCTGTCAGAGTCTGTGTGTGTGTGTCTGTCAGAGTCTGTGTGTGTCTGTCAGTGTCTGTGTGTGTCTGTCAGAGTCTGTCTGTGTGTGTCTGTCAGTGTCTGTGTGTGTCTGTCAGAGTCTGTGAGTGTGTGTCTGTCAGAGTCTGTGTGTGTGTGTCTGTCAGAGTCTGTGTGTGTCTGTCAGTGTCTGTGTGTGTCTGTCAGAGTCTGTGTGTGTGTGTCTGTCAGAGTCTGTGTGTGTCTGTCAGTGTCTGTGTGTGTCTGTCAGAGTCTGTGTGTGTGTGTCTGTCAGTGTCTGTGTGTGTCTGTCAGAGTCTGTGTGTGTCTGTCAGAGTCTGTGTGTGTGTGTCTGTCAGTGTCTGTGTGTGTCTGTCAGAGTCTATGTGTGTGTCTGTCAGTGTCTGTCAGAGTCTGTGTGTGTGTGTCTGTCAGAGTCTGTGTGTGTCTGTCAGAGTCTGTGTGTGTGTGTCTGTCAGAGTCTGTGTGTGTCTGTCAGAGTCTATGTGTGTGTCTGTCAGTGTCTGTCAGAGTCTGTGTGTGTGTGTCTGTCAGAGTCTGTGTGTGTCTGTCAGAGTCTGTGTGTGTGTGTCTGTCAGTGTCTGTCAGAGTCTGTGTGTGTGTGTCTGTCAGTGTCTGTGTGTGTCTGTCAGAGTCTGTCTGTGTGTGTCTGTCAGAGTCTGTGAGTGTGTGTCTGTCAGAGTCTGTGTGTGTCTGTCAGTGTCTGTGTGTGTCTGTCAGAGTCTGTGTGTGTGTGTCTCAGTGTCTGTGTGTGTCTGTCAGAGTCTGTGTGTGTCTGTCAGAGTCTGTGTGTGTGTGTCTGTCAGAGTGTCTGTGTGTGTGTTTGTCAATGTTTGTGTGCGTGTGTGTGTGTACGTTAGAGTCTGTGAGTGTGTCTGTCAGAGTTTATGTGTGTGTGTGTCTGACAGTGTCTGTGTGTGTGTGTCTGTCAGAGTATGTGTGAGTGTGTCTGTCAGGGTTTATGTGTGTGTCTCTGACAGTGTCTGTGTGTGTGTCTCTGTCAGAGTTTATGTGTGTGTCTCTGTCAGAGTTTATGTGTGTGTCTCTGTCAGTGTCTGTGTGTGAGTCACAAGAGGGACATGCCTGTGCTTGTTTTTAGAATCTCTTTCACATTTATCACCCACAGTCATTTGTGTTCATAAACTTCTTTTAATTATTTTACTGCTGTAAACACGAGCAATTCCAAATTCAGAGAAATGAAATGAAATATGACTCAATATTGACAGTCAGAAACAAAAACAGATTACAAATTTGTAAAGCCACACAATTTTTTTGGATCCAGACCCGAGAGCTGCTGGATAAGAATCATTTACCTCACAGAATCATAGAATCTCCACAGTGAAGACCATTCAGCCCATTGAGTCCTGCACCCACAACAATCTCACCCAGGCTCTGTTCCTGTACCCCACATATTTACCCGACTAATCCCCCTCACACTGATGGGTAATTGATCACGGCCAATCAACTCAACCTGCATATCTTTGGACTGTGGGAGGAAACCGGAGCACCCGGAGGAAACCCATGCAGACACGGAGAGAACATGCAAACTCCACACAGACAGTGACCCAAGCTGGGAATTGAACCCAGGTCCCTGACACTGAAGCAGCAGTGCTAACCCACTGTGCCACCCATGCCATCTGCTACAGGCTGCAGTGATTTGTAAATATTGCCTCCAAGAGTGGCATGGACAGTGGGGTGAGTCAGATGGTTTTCCGAGGGCAGAAAAGAGGAGATAGGCTTCAGGTGCGTGGGGAAAAGTTCAGAGGAGATGTGCGAGGTATTTGTTTTACACAGAAGGTGGTGAATGTCTGGAATGTGCTGCCCAGGGAGGTGCTGGGAGCAGGTACAATAGCAGCATTGAAGGGGCAACGAGACAAATCCCTGAATAGGATGGGAATGGAAGGATACGGACTCTATAAGTGCTTATGGTTTTAGTTTAGGCGGACATCATGACCAGCGCAGGCTCGGAGGGCCGAAGGGCCTGTTCCTGTGCTGTACTGTTCTTTGTTCTTTGAGTGGTGAACTGAAATGGGTGGCACGGTGGCACAGTGGTTATCACTGCTGCCTCACAGCGTCAGAGACCCTGGCTCGATTCCCAGATTGGGTCACCGTCTGTGCAGATTCTGCACGTTCTCCCCCGGGTCTGCATGGGTTTCCTCCAGATGCTCCAGTTTCATCCCATAGTCCAAAAGACGTGCTGGTTAGATGTATTGGCCGTGCTAAATTCTCCCTCAGTGTACCTGAACAGGTGCTGGAGTGTGGCGATTGGGGGATTTTCACAGTAACTTCACTGCAGTGTTAATGTAAGCCTACCTGTGACATTAATAAAAACAGCACATTTACTGTATTTGCAGCTATCTATTTCAGAGCACTAAAGTTGGCTTTAGGTTTTTGGTGATATTATATGGTTTAAATCCCTCGACTTATTCTCATCCTTCCCTTTCCAGATGTTAACTTATTGGAGCTCCTTCCTCTTATGAGTAAGTCCATTGGTTATCCTCTATTCCTGCTATAGAAATGATGTATTCTACTGTGAAGACAGATGCAGAATACAGGATCCTAAAAATAAAGATACAAAAGAGTCCAGAGTGACAATTCTTTCACACAGAAGGTGGTGAGTGTCTGGAACAAGCTGCCAGAGGTAGTAGTAGCGACGGGTACAATTTCAGCTTTTAGGCCATTTCACACTCCACAGTTGACAGTCAACCACATTGCCATGGGTCTGGATTCACAGAGGTCAGATAAAGATAAGACCATGTTGATGGCAAATTTCCTTCCCTCAGGGAATTGGTGAACCCAATGGGATTTATAGCAGCCTGTAACTGCTTGAGTAAAGTAGAATCATTAGAAGGGAAGCCACTGCAGGCAGCCACGAGGCCAGAGACACTAGCACAGTGAGCTGACAGAAAAACTGACACAAAGGGACAGAAATTGGCCTAAATGCAAGGGATGCTGGGATTACCTCAGTCCAAATACACAGAGACAATTCTGCCTGGAGGCTTTGTGCAAGATTCAAGATCAGGCAATTAGAAACCAGAGACGCACCAGGACACATTCTCAAGCGTAAAAGAGCAGTTCTACATTTCCTGACAAACAAATCACCACGACATACATGGGGCAGAGGTGTATCAGGAAAAGACTCGATTCTTATTAGAAGCTGAAACTAGACATTTAGCTACACAGCACACAGTCACATTGAAACTCTTTAACACACATTGAAACCCATCAAAAATGATGAGAAATGAATCAGACTAACACACACGATAGACCGAATCTTCAGAAGATTCTAGAAGGGAGCCAGAAAGGTATAAGGATCCTATGCTGGCAGGGTTCAGCCTGACCCCCTCTCCAGCCTACCCACTATCATATCCAGACACAACATCAACTATAGCATCTCACCTCCAGACCAGAGAGAGAGAGAAAGAGACATGAACTCGAGAAATCAGCACCCTGATGGGATCACGAGGATCCTGGGTAATATATAAATTTCTAAATGATCGATTCACTAGAGAAAGAGAATAGTTAAAGTTGTAAAACTTAAATCTTTTACTGTTTGGAACAAAGTTTTGGATTGGTTACTTACTATTAGTTCATGTGCGTAGACCTTTTGCCTGATAATATGCAGAGGTGTTTGTGTAAAACCCATGATATACAGTGCCAGTTGACTGAGTCTGCAGTGTTCTAGAAATACTCCGGGCAACGGATTACACAACAACCAACAAGGGTTTTTCATAGAAAGTCTAGCTTTCAATTCCAGAGTGGTGTGATCAC
The DNA here is from genome assembly GCF_965287045.1 of Carcharhinus amblyrhynchos. Taxonomy (NCBI): domain Eukaryota; kingdom Metazoa; phylum Chordata; class Chondrichthyes; order Carcharhiniformes; family Carcharhinidae; genus Carcharhinus; species Carcharhinus amblyrhynchos. The sequence continues at coordinate 488,043 of NW_027649833.1, read as the reverse complement.
ATGGAAACCTGTTGCTGTATTGTAGCGCAGTGAGTCATTACCTGAAATGAAATCCACAGATTTCTCGAACAAAACTTCATCAAAGTGTGACCACTTGAACAAATGCATTAATCCACGACATCTCAGTGCAAGTTTCCCCATCAGAGTGTGTATCAGGGTGAAATCAGACATTACAATAGCTCCGTAAACATTTCAGTTTGAGTCAGGGGGGTGAAAGATGTGGAACTGGCTGATCTACCTCGGAGTCAATGTGGTTGGTTGAAAGATCTGAATAAGTGAAAGGAACGTGACCAATGCCAACATCAGGTAGATTCAATGGGACATTGAAAGGTTTGTCTCACTATTGTTGTACTTTAAATTTAATTTTCTAAATGACCCAACAAATTCAGTTAAACTGCTGCAAGATGCAATAGTTGTGTTTCATTGTCTCGAGTAAATTTTTCATCTGATTGCTCTGAGGCAGTCGTGTGCCCAGAGCCTTGTATTCTGATGGTTCTGATCACCACAGTCTCAGGACTTTGTTTGGTAACCCTGACTGACCATCTCGCTTCCAATGTGAGTTTAATGCCTTGTTCTGTACTGGATTCAGCTTCCAAACATCATCTCCCATAGGATTGGCTGGGAGATTTCTAGAGCTTGGCAGAAATGTTCAATGTTTGCCAGATTCACTCTAAAGTTCCAGGTAGATATCTGTCCCCTACTCACTGAAACTACACAATGGAACTCAATGAAAATGATTCATCTTCCACAGCCTTTCTCCAGTTGAACTTGTTGTGAACCCTGGACTACAACAACACATATATTCCAGCAAGATTCTGGTTCAACTTCTCCCAACAGCACTGATTGGCTCCTCTGCCCCTGGTCCCAACTCAGCACCGATGGATCATGATCAATGTTAACTTGTACCACTGAATATCCTGAGTATCTGCCCTACAGTCCTCCAAATCCCAAAAACCACAAACACTGATTCAAAGGATGTAGAAGCACTTTTAAACATTGTTTACCCAGCGGGAGGACATGGAGAAGACAATCAATCCCAACATCAGTGCCCTCCCTGCCATATCCACTGGATTGTATCCAGATGGAAAGTTTTTATTTTAGCTGATACGAACATATGAATTAGGAGTAGCAGTGGGCCATTTGAGCCCTCGAGCCTGTTCCGATACCATTCAATAAGTTCACGGCTGATCTGAATGTGCCTCATCCCTGCCTACCTCTGAGAACTATTGGCTCCCTTGTTAGTCAGGAATCTATCTACCTCTGCCTTTAAAATGTTCATTGACCCTGTTCTCCACCACTTTCTGGGGCAGAGAGTGCCAAACATTTCACAACCGTTTGATAGAAAAATAATCTTCTCGCTCTGAATGTGACCCAAGTGAAACCGAAGAGTGTTTGTCCATCAAGCCAAGGCCCTTGGTTGGCTGATATTTCATGATATTACAGAGCAAGTCTCACTCTCAGGCTGAGCATCACTTTGAGATTAAACATCACAGTAAGGTTCATCAACACAACCAGTTCCAATGGAACTCACAGACTCTTACCAACAGCCTGATCTATCTCAGAGTGTAGCTGGTCGGCTAAGAAGAACTGAACAGGTTTACTTAATGGAGCAGGCGTGACAAATGGGATTGGTGTTAACCAGTAGATTAAACAGAAAGCTGCAGCCATTGGATGTTTGTCTCAACATCATTGCTTTGTAATGTAATCTGTTTGCGTGATAATGAGCAATGTGATGATTATAACAGAGCCAGTAATATTGATGCAGAGTAGGATGGATTAGTTGAAGTTGCAGTTGTTAATAAATCTTCAATATTGTTGCTGATAGATAGTCTGGGCCCTGGAACTTGGGTAATGATGGTCACACAGCCCAACTCTCAGGTATGTCTCTCACTGACTGGGTGAAATTGGTGCTCACTCTGTGCTCTGTAAATGTTTGCAGCTGTATTACTGGTATCAGTCTGAAGTGTGGGCAGTAGTGCCTGTCTTTACTGTCCTTCACACTAAAGGTTCAGCAAGACATTTACCATCTTCTCCAATCTCCCCTCCACTTGTACACAATAAATCTGAACAGAAGTGGCTCATCTACTATTGTCCTGCTCTCGGGCAGCAACTTATTGAAAAGTCTCGATCTTAGCAACATGTAGAGTGCAGTCTGAATTGAAGTGGGCTCCATGAGAACCTTCCCACTGGCACCAATCAATTCCTCAGCCAATGATCAAACTCCAGCCTCAGTCCAGGTGAGGACAGCAGAGCGGTGGAGGTGATTGGCGGTTGCAGGTATTTGTATAGGTGTAGTTACTGCTACCAGACGGTGGTTTGTGGAGGGACAGTTACACCCCAAACACTACTTCAGTGTTTCCCTATCTTCTCCTCTAACCAAAAATAAAAATTCTTCAGGAGGGCCACAAGCAAGGGTAAGATAAGTTGAGATTATTTTATCCTTTTATCTGTATAAGGTCAGTATGGCAGCTAGGGCAGTGGCATGCTCCTCCTGCCAGATGTGGGAAATCAGGGAGCAATCTCGTCTCCCTGACAACTTTGTCTGCAGGAAGTGTGTCCAGTTGCAGCTCCTCACAGGCCACATTGTTCAGTTGGAGTGGCAGGTGGATGCACTGTGGAGCAGACGGGAGTCAGAGTGTGATAGACACCAGTTACAGGGAGGTTATCACACCACAGGTTCAGACAGGTAGATGGGTGACTGCCCGGAGAGGCAGGCAGGTAGTGCAGGAGTCTCTTGTTCCCTATTCCCTTTCAAACAGGTATACCGTTTTGGAAATTGTTGAGAGGAATAGCCTGTCAGGGGGAGATATCAGCAGCAACAATACCGTGCACCACACCTGGTTCTGCTGCGAGCAGGGTCAGGCAAAGAGCAATCGAACAGTTGTTGTTCGTCCATTGTCTTCAATGAGGACCTCGACACCATCAGTCATTTTGAGGCCAATTCGGGTACGGAATGTCCTGGCACTTATTGGACAGACATATGTAGACACTGTAGTTGTTTCACTGGTGGCTGTGGACTTGCGCAGCTCGCGCTTAAGTTGTGTTCAGCAATACACCTTGCTTCGTGAGCTTGACAGCCTTTGTGGATGAGGCAGTGCCAGTTAAGGTGGTTTTGTGCCAGTGTTTCCCAGGTGGTCGTGTCAATGTCAAGCGACTTCAGGAAGGCTTTGAGTGTGTCTTTGAAACATTTCTTCTGCCCTCCATGCGAGCGTCTTCCAGCAGAGAGTTCCCCAAAAAGGAGCTGCTTGGGTCTGCGCTTGTCTGACATACAGATGACCTGCCCACCGGGTCTGTGCTCTCATCAGCCGTGTGTGGACTGATGGTAGACTTGCTCCAGAGAGAACTTCAGTGTCTGGTACTTTGTCTTGCATCTAATGTGTAATATTCTGCGAAGACAAGTCATGTGGAAATGATTGAGCTGTCTTGCATGCCTTCGATAGACTGTCCACATTTCACAGGCATACAGGAGGGTAGTGAGTACCGCGGTGCTGTAGACCTTCAGTTTTGTTTGTGAGCTGATTCCTCGACGTTCCCATACAGTGGAGCGCAGTCTACCGAAAGCAGAACTTGCCTTTGCTATTCTGCAGTTAACTTCTGTATCAATAGTCACTGCTTGGGAGAGGGTGCTGCTAAGATCAGTGAACTGGTCCACTGCCTGTAGTTTCTGTCCTTTGACTGTGATTATGGGTTCTGTGTACGGTACATGAGGAGCAGGCTGGTGCATGACTTCAGTCTTTTTAATGTTGATGGTGAGTCCAAAGTTGTTACAAGCTGTGGAAAATTTGTCCATACTGACTTGTATCTCTGGCTCTGAGCCAGTAAACAGGGCGCAGTCATCGGCAAAGAGGAAATCTCTCAGAACAGTCTCCTTCACTTTGGTAATGGCTTGAAGTCTCCTCAGGTTGAAGAGTTTCCCATCCACTCTGTTGGTGATGAGGAGATCGTGTGCTGCACAGGTCTTCAATTAGAGCAGCCGTTACTGTTACACTTGTCCACTCCATGCCTCCCAATGGCTCCCTGCCAGATTGCAGAGTCACACCCTACTCTTACATTGAAATTGCCAAGTAAGATCAGCTTGTCGGTACTGCTCACTGCTGATAGGAGGGCATCTAGTTCTTCATAGAACTTGTCTTTCATCTGAAGTTTCCGAACAAGGTGACTCCTGACGGTGAATCCAACTCCAGCATCACGACACTCATCGCTGCCGCTCCAGAAAAAAGTGTATCCACCTCCCGTTTCAGTCAACTGACCTACGTTGGCAAAACGAGTTTCGCTCAGGGCTACAATGTCAGTGTTGTATTTTGCGAGCTCTCCGGCAACTAAGGCTGTTCTTCTCTCTGCTCTGTCTGCTGTAGGGTTGTCCAAAAGTGTGCGCACATTCCAAGTGTCAGTGTGAGTGGTGTCACCTTGTGTTTTATTTGTTTGTTTGACCACAAGATGGGATCCCCGCCAGTCGCGGTAAACTGGCCAGGGTGTAGTGAAGCAGGTAATGTTTAGGGCACCTTTTCTAGCCCCTTCCTCAGCTGCCCAGGTAGACGCCGAGTTTCACTGCTGCCTCGGTCAGTGGAAAACGACCATTAGACCTGAGCCGCCTGCGTGCAGGTCCGTGACTACAGCTCCCAGTGTATCCACACCTGATTCATCGCTCACCCATCACCACAGGACTTCAAGGGTTAAACAGGACACTGACGATGATGATGGTGTCGAAACTAGCGCTTGATTTGGATTAAAGTGAGGGAGAGTTGCGCAGCGTCAGCCTCACTCTCTCTTCCCAATTCCCATCTGGATCCAATGGCAAGACCAGAGTCAAGACGGCTGGAGATGGGACTAGACACAGTGGATGACCGGGACGTCTCCTGCGTCTTGTCCTGCTCTTCGTGTCCCACGACACTTGCAGAGACGGCCTTCCTGACCATTGGACCTTCCACTGGTCTCTTCTGCTCAATCCGCTGTACTCTGTCTTCACATGCTGGGATAGACATCTCCCTATCTCACCGAGGGTTGAGACCCGTCGGCTACCCTCTCCTGGTTCAGCCGGCTTGTCGAAGCCGTTGCCCAGGGTGTGGCCGCTGTCTCATGCAAACAGCGACAGGGAGCCACAGGTGAGAACTGAGTGCCAGGTGGGGACAAAGGATGGAGAAACCGCCCTGAAAGGGTGTGACATGTTCCCCCAACAAAGGTATTACCCCTAACTGACATCGCATACACTCCAATTGAGCCGTACTAATAGATGACTCACTAGTTAGAGGCACAGACAGGAGTTTCTGTGGCCACAATCGAGACTCCAGGATGGTGTGTTGCCTTCCTGGTGCCAGGGTCAAGGATGTCTCAGAGCGATTGCAGGACATTCTTAAGGGGGAGGGTGAGCAGCCAGAGGTTGTTGTACATACTGGTCCCAACGACAGAGGTAGGAAAAGGGATGAGGAATTGAAATGTGAATATAGAGAGTTAGGCAGAAGGTTGAAGTACAGGACCTTGAAGGTAGTAATTTCTGACTATTACTAGTGTCATGTGCTAGTGAGAGTAGGAATAGGAAGATTAGGCAGATGAATGCCTTGCTTGGGAGCTGATGCAGGGGGCAGGGATTTGATTTTCGGATCATTGGGATCTTTTCTGGGAAAGGGCTGATCTGTTCAAGAGGGACGGGTTACACCTGAGCTGGAGGGGGAATAACATCAAATCACACGGGAGGGTTTAAACTAGTTTGGCAAGGAGGTGGGATCCAAAGCAGTAGGGAGGCAGAAGAGAAGGTTGAGGACAGCACAGAAGTTAAAGAGAGTGCATTAAGGAGTAAAGGCAGAAGCAGTAATCCATGAACTAGACAAATCAGGCAAAAGCAAGATAGAGAGCAAGGGAAATCCAGATTAAACTGCATTTATTTCAATGCAAGAGGCCTGACGGGCAAAGCAGATGAATTCAGGGCATGGATGGGGACATGGGACAGGGATATTATAGCAATTACTGAAACATAGCTAAGGGAGAGACAGGACTGGTAGCTCAATGTTCCAGGGGACAGATGCTATAGGGAATATAGACCAGGAGGGGAGAGAGGAGGGGAGTTGCACCTTTGATATTGAATACAGCAGTATTGAGAGGGGATATTACCAAGGGTTCGGCCACTGAGTCTATGTGGATAGAATTGAGAAATAAGAAGAGGGAAATCACTTTGATAGGGTTGTACTATCAGCCCCCAATCGGCAGTAGGAAATTGTGGAGCAAATATGTAAGAAGATTACAAATAGTGCCAAGAAAAATAGAGTGGTAGTAGTAGGGGATTTTAACTTTCCCAACATTGACTGGGACAGGTATAGTATTAAGGGGTGGATTGAAGAGAAATCTGTTGAGTGTAGTCTGTCCCAAAAGTTAAAATTCTAAATTGGGGCAAGGGCAATTTTGATGGTATCAGGCAGAAACTTTCAAAGGTTTCTGAGGAGTCTGTGGGAAGGCAAAGGGTTGTCTGGTAAGTGGCAGGCAGTGTGTTAACCAGGATTTAGGTTAGACACATTCCTCTTAGAGTGAAGAGTAAGGCTGGCAGAAGCCGGGACCCTGGATGAGACATTGAGGCCCTGGTCAAGACGAAGAGGCACCTGACATAACCCTAACCCTAACGCAGCTGGGATCAAGTGAATCCCTTCAGGAGTGTAGGGGGTGTAGGAGTAGAGTTGAGAGAAATCAGGAGGCCAAAAGGAGGCACGAGATTGTTTTGGCAGATAAGGCAAAGGAGAATCCAAAGAGCTTCTACAAATACATAAAGAGCAAAAGAGTAACAAGGGAGAGAGTCGGGCCTCTTAAGGATCAACAAGGTCATCGATATGTGGATCCAGAAGAGGTGGGTGATTCTAAGGGCCCAGTTTTACCATTTGGAGTCTAAGAGCCGAATCCGGGTACAATACAGATCCGTGCCCAGAATCCCCTCTCCAGCAAGGCCGAGAAGGGTTTTGCCGGATCCGGGCTGATCCGGGCGGTGGGCGGGGCCTAGCGCTGCTGGAACGATCGGAGCTCTGAGAGTGGGCGGGGCTCTGCGAGTGGGCGGGGCTCAGAGTGGGCGGGGCTCTGCGAGTGGGCGGGGCTCTGAGTGGGTGGGGCTCTGTGAGTGGGCGGGGCTCAGAGTGGGTGGGGCTCTGTGAGTGGGCAGGGCTCAGAGTGGGCGGGGCTCTGCGAGTGGGCGGGGCTCTGCGAGTGGGCGGAGCTCAGAGTGGGTGGAGCTCAGAGTGGGCGGGGCTCTGCGAGTGGGTGGGGCTCTGCGAGTGGGCGGAGCTCAGAGTGGGCGGGGCTCTGTGAGTGGGCGGGGCTCAGAGTGGGCGGGCTCTGAGAGTGGGCGGGGCTCTGAACTGCGCAGTTTAAATAAAAATTGGAAAAGTGCTCCTGGGTCGGAAAAAACCCAGAAAGCGGCTCTCTGACACAGAGCATCTCTCTGGGGGGGGCCGGGAGGTGGGGGGGGCCGGGAGGTGGGGGGGGGCCATGTCAGGTTATCCTTGGGGGGGGTGTGGAGGAGGAGGCAGATCAGATGTATCTCTTCGGGGGGGGGGGGGTGGAGAGAGCCGATCATTGTCTGGTGATGGGGGGGGGCCGGTCATTCACTGGTGGGGGAGGGGTGGATGGATCACTGGTTTGGAGGGGGGGGGTGGGGGATCCGCTGTCACTCTGTGGGCTCGATCCCTCCTCCCCACTTGAGGAACAAATTCCTCCTCCTGGAATGGCCGCATGTCCACTCCAGGGGGACCCCCTTGCCCTGTCCCCCCTCAACCAGAGATCCACCCCCCCCCCAATCAGTGAGCGATCGAACCTCCCTCCACCACCAGACAACAACCAGCTCTCTCGCCCCTCCCCTCCAGAGATACATCTCACCCACCTCCTTCTGTCCCCACAGTGTGATCTGACCCACCTCCACCACCCCCCCGGAGGATGGTCTGGGTCAGAGAGCCACTGCCCCCCCCCCGAGGATGGTCTGGGTCAGAGAGACACTCCCCCTCCCCCCCACTCCCCCCCCCCCCCGGAGGATGGTCTGGGTCAGAGAGCCACTGCCCCCCCCCCGAGGATGGTCTGGGTCAGAGAGCCACTCCCCCTCCCCCCCCTCCCCCCCCCCGGAGGATGGTCTGGGTCAGAGAGACACTCCCCCCCCCCCCGAGGATGGTCTGGGTCAGAGAGCCACTCCCCCTCCCCCCCCCCCGGAGGACGGTCTGGGTCAGAGAGCCACTCCCCCTCCCCCCCCGGAGGATGGTCTGGGTCAGAGAGACACTCCCCCTCCCCCCCCCCCCCCGGAGGACGGTCTGGGTCAGAGAGACACTCCCCCTCCCCCCCCCCCCCCGGAGGACGGTCTGGGTCAGACAGCCACTCCCCCTCCCCCTCCCCCCCCCCCCACCCTGCAGATGGTCTGGGTCAGAGAGACACTCCCCCTCACCCCCCCCCCCCCCCCCCGGAGGACGGTCTGGGTCAGAGAGCTGCTGCAGGCTCTGAACTCACTTTTGAGGTTCCCCTGCAAAATTAAAAATCAGCTTTGGATTTTTATTTAGCAGATTGGTTACAGTGCGGATCCGGAAGGGACCAGGAGACGCGAAAGTGGGATTCGGCAGAAGAGTTGGGCGCACGGTTCATTAAGTCGATTGAACCGCGCCTGAATTGTGTCAATTCACGATTTGCTCGGATTCGGGTGCAGATCACGTTAAAAGCCCAACGTCCGATTTTACTGCAATTTCACACCCGAAAATTGTTTGTAAATTGTTGGTAAAATCAGGACCTAAACGAATATTTATCAGTATTTACTATTGAGAAAAATCTGGATGTTAGGGATCTTGGGGAAATAAACAGTGATGTCTTGAGGAGTTTACATATTACAGAGAAGGAGGTGCTGGAAGTCTTAAAGTGCATCAAGATAGATAAATCCCCGGGACCTGATGAAGTGTATCCCAGGACATTGTGGGAGGCTAGGGAGGAAATTACAGATCCTGTAGCTGAGATATTTGAATCATCGATACTCACGGGTGAAGTGCCTGAAGATTGGAGAGTGGCAAATGTTGTGTCTTTGTTTAAAAAGGGCTGCAGGGAAAAGCCTGGGAACTACAGGTCAGTGAACCTCACATCTGTGGTGGGTAAATTGTTGGAAGGTATTTTGATAGACAGAATCTACAGGCATTTAGAGACACAAGGACTGATTAGGGACAGTCAGCATGGCTCTGTGAGTGGAAAAATCATGTCTCAAAAATTGATAGAGTTTTTTGAAGGGGTGAGCAAGAAGGTAGATGAGGACAGTGCAGTTGATGTTGTCTACATCGACTTTAACAAGGCCTTTGACATGGTAGTTTGTTGCATGAGGTTAAATCTCACGGGATCCAGGGTGAGGTATCTAAATGGATACAAAATTAGCTTCTTGACAGAAGCCAGAGGGTGGTTGTAGAGGGTTGTTTTTCAAACTGGAAGCCTGTGACCAGCGGTGTGCCTCAGGGATCAGTGCTGGGTCCACTGTTATTTGTCATTTATATTAATGATTTGGATGAGAATACAGGAGGCATGGTTGGTAAGTTTGCAGATGACACCAAGATTGGTGGCATAGTGGACAGTGAAGAAAGTTATCTCCAATTGCAATGGGATCTTGATCAATTGGGCCAATGGGCTGACGAATGGCAGATGGAGTTTAATTTGGACAAATGTGAGGTGATGCATTTTGGTCGATTGAACCGGGGCAGGACTTACTCAGTTAATGGTAGGGCATTAGGGAGAGTTACAGAACAAAGAGATCTAGGGGTACATGTTCATAGCTCCTTGAAAGTGGAGTCACAGGTGGACAGAGTGGTGAAGAAGGCATTCGGCATGCTTGGTTTCAGAACATTGAATACAGGAGTTGGGACGTCTTGTTGAAGTTGTACAAGACATTGGTAAGGCCACACTTGGAAATACTGTGTACAGTTCTGGTCACCCTATTATAGAAAGGATATTATTAAACTAGAAAGAGTGCAGAAAAAAAATTACTAGGATTCAACCAGGACTTGATGGTTTGAATAAAAAGAAGAGACTGGATAGACTGGGACATTTTCCTCTGGAGCGTAGGAGACTGAGGGGTGATCTTATAGAGGTCTATAAAATAATGAGGGGCACAGATCAGCCAGATAGTCAATATCTTTTCCCAAAGGTAGAGGAGACTAAAACTAGAGGGCATAAGGTGCGAGGGGAGAGATGCAAAAGTGTCCAGAGGGGCACTTTTTTCACACAGAGGGAGGTGAGTGTCTGGAACAAGCTGCCAGAGGTAGTTGTAGAGGCGGGTACAATTTTATCTTTAAAAAAACATTAAGGTAGGTGCATGGGTATAGAGGGATATGGGCCAAATGTGGACAACTGGGATTAACATAGGGGTTTAAAAAAGGATGGCATGGAGACATCTGGCTGAAGGGCCTATTTCCATGCTTTAAACCTCTATGGCACTACAATCTCTATAACTCTATGACCCAGATCCCTCTGCTTATCAATACTCTTAAGGGTTCTGTATATTTCCAATCTGTATTAGACCTTCCAAAACAAATTACCTCACATTTGTCCAGATTAAACTCCATCTACCTTCTCTCTATCGAATCTTGAACCGATCTATGTCCTGCTGTCATCTAAAACAAAACTCTCTCGATCCCAAGTTGCCTCAGCATTATATTTCACCTGGCTGTGACTTTTCAATGATTCAATTCCAATTGTTAGATTGTCTCTCTCTCTCGGGCTGTTCCACTCTATCCTGAGATATAGTTCCCTCTTTAACTCTGGAAATCCACTGAATCCATTCAGGTCCAATAATTGTGATTCCAATTTCAGATTTAATCTGCAAATGATTCAAAAACATGGACCACAACAACTGAATCTCCAGCTCCAAGTTTCTCTGCAGTCCAGGTGAGATGTCCTGAACCGGGACACCAGGCCGGCAACCCAGCCCTCGAGATTCTCAATCCTGGCCACAGAGAAAAGTGTCGATTCCCCTGATGAACTATCCCCATTCACAATTACAGTTCCCTTTTCTCCTCCCTCTTGAATGACTCCCTGAACCCCCGTGCCAAGTTGCTCATCCTCCTTGCAGCCCCCGCCCACGTCCGGACAAGGAGCAAGGTCACAGACCTGTTAGTTTAATCATTCGAAGGATATGGGCGTCCCTGACTGGCCAACATTTATTGCCTGTCCCAAGTTGCTCTTCGAGGGCATCGAGAGTCGCCAACATTGATATGAATCTGGTGTCACATGTTGGCCAGACCAGATAAGGGCGGCAGGTCTCATTCCCTAAAGGACAATAGTGAACCAACAATTGCACTGACCTAAGGTGTCAAATTCTGTTCAACTTCATCTAGAACATAGAACATAGAAAAACCACAGCACAAACAGGCCCTTTGGCCCACAAGTTACGCCGATCATATCCATTCCTACTAGGCCTATCTATAACCCTCAATCCCATTAAATCCCATGTACTCATCCAGAAGTCTCTTAAAAGACCCTAACGAATTTGCCTCTACCACAACTGAGTGCAGCTGATTCCACTCACTCACCACCCTCTGAGTGAAAAACTTGCCCTGACATCTCCTCTGTACCTACTCCCCAGCACCTTAAACCTGTGTCCTCTCATAGCGACCATTTCAACCCGGGGAAATAGCCTCTGAGAATCCACCCTATCTATTCCTCTCAACATCTTATAAACCTCTATCAGGTCACCTCTCATCCTTCGTCTCTCCAGGGAGAAAAGACCGAGTTCCCTCAACCTATCTTCATAAGACATGCCTCCCAATCCAGGCAACATCCTTGTAAATCTCCTCTGTACCCTTTCAATAGCTTCCACATCCTTCCTGTAGTGAGGCGATCAGAACTGCGCACAGTACTCCAAGTGGGGCCTGACTAAGGTCTTGTAAAGATGCAGCATTATCTCCTGACTCCTAAACTCAATCCCTCAATTAATGAAGGCCAGTACACCGTACGCCTTCTTGACCACATCCTCCTCCTGCGAGGCTGATTTAAGAGTCCTGTGGACCCGGACCCCAAGGTCCTTCTGATCCTCTACACTGCTAAGAGTCCTACCCTTGATATTGTACTCCTTCATCCCATTGGTCCTGCCAAAATGGACCACTACACATTTATCCGCGTTGAAGTCCATCTGCCACTTCTCCACCCAGTCTTGCATCCTATCTATGTCACGCTGCAACTTCTGACATCCCTCCAGACTATCCACAACACCACCAACCTTCATCCACTAGGTTCACCAGGCTGATACCGGAGATGAGGGGGTTGGACTATGAAGAGCGACTAAATAGACTGGGTCTGTACTCATTGGAGTTTAGAAGGCTGAGGGGGGATCTTATAGAGACGTATAAGATAATGAAGGGGATGGATAGGGTAGCTGAGAAAGGATAACAGGGCTAGAGAGCACAGCCTCAAGATAAGGGATAGGGGGGGCAGTTTAGAACGGAGTTGAGGAGGAACTTCTTCACTCAAAGGGTGGTGAATCTCTGGAATTCTCTGCCCGTTGAAGTGGTGGAGGCTACCTCGCTGAATATATTTAAGTCACGGGTAGATAGGTTTTTGACAGACAAGGGAATTAAGGGTTATGGGGAGAGAGCGGGAAAGTGGAACTGATCCACTTCAGATCAGCCATGATCTTATTGAATGGTGGGGCAGGCTCAAAGGGTTAGATGGCCGACTCCTGCTCCTATTTCTTATTTTCTTATGTTCGTGTCATTGGCAAACTTACCAAACCATCCCTCCACTTCCTCATCCAGGTCATTTATGAAAATGACAAACAGCAAGGGTCCGAGAACAGATCCCTGGGGCACTCCACTGGTGACTGACCTCCATGCAGAAAAAGACCCATCCACAACCACTCTCTGCCTTCTGCAGGCAAGTCAGTTCTGGATCCACAAGGCCAAAGCCCCTGGGATCCCATGCCCTCTCACCTTCTCAAGGGGACCTTATCAAACACCTTGCTGAAGTCCATGTAAACCACATCCACCGCTCTTCCTTCGTCAATGTGTTCAGTCACATTTTCAAAGAACTCAGCTCGGCTCGTAAGGCACGACCTGCCCTTGACAAAGCCGTGCTGACTATTTCTGATCATTCTAAACTTCTCTAAAAGCTCATAAATCTTGTCCCTCAGAAGCCTCTCCATCAACTTACCAACCACTGAGGTCAGACTCACCGCTCGGTAATTTCCCAGGCTATCCCTGTTCCCTTTCTTGAAAATAGGAACCACATCCTCAATCCTCCAATCCTCTGGAACCTCTCCCGTCTCCATCGACGACGCAAAGATCATCTCCAGGGGCTCTGCAATCACTTCCCTCACCTCCCACAGTAACCTGGGATACATCCCATCCGGTCCCGGTGACTTATCTATCTTGATAGAATTTAAAAGTTCCAACACATTCTCTTTCTTAACATCCACACACTCAATCTTTTCAGTCTGCCGCAAACCTGTAGTACAACCTCCCAGATCACTTTCCACCGTGAATACCGAGGTGAAGTACTCATTAAGCACCTCTGCCATTTCTACCAGTTCAGGACAAACTTCCCCACCTTCACATTTTATAGGTCCTATTCCTTCACATCTCATCCTTTTACTCTTCACATATTTGTAGAATTTGTAGCCTTGGGGTTCCTCTTAATCTTACCCGCCAAGGCCTTCTCGTGACCCCTTCTGGCTCTCCTAATTTCCTTTTTAAGTTTCTTCCTCCAACCCGTGTACTCCTCGAGATCCTTAACATCGCCTAACTCTCTGAACCTTCTGTATGCCTTTCTTTTCTTTCTGACTAGGTTCGTTACAACCTTCATGCACCACAGTTCCTGTAACCTACCAAAACCTCCCTGTCTCATCGGAACGTTGTCGTGCAGAACTCCAGACAAACATTCCTTGAAAATCTGCCACCTTCCTTCGGTACTTTTCTCCAAGAACACCTCCTTCCAATTTATGCCTCTAATTTCCTGCCTGATGGCTTCATATTTCCCCTTACTCCAGATAAACACTTTCCTAGCTTGTCTGATCTTATCTCTTTCCAATGATATTGTAAAGGAGATAGAATTATGATCACTATCCCCGAGATGCTCCCATTGAGAGATCCAACACCTGTCCAGGTTCATTAGCCATTAGTTCATTAGAATACAGCCTCTCCTCTCGTAGGCTTATCCACGTACTGTGTCAGGAAACCCTCCTGAGCACACCTAACAAACTCCCCATCCAAACCCCTTACCCTTGGGATATTCCAATCGATATTTGGGAAATTAAAGTTTCCCATCACGACAATTCTGTTATTACTACATCTCTCTAGGATCTGTTTCCCTATCTGCACCTCAACTTCCCTGTCACTATTGGGCGGCCTATAGAAAACACCCAGCAAAGTTATCGACCCTTTGCTGTTCCTAACTTCCACCCACAGAGACTCTGTAGACAGTCCCTCCACGGCATCCTCCTTCTCTGCAGCCATGACACTGTCCCTGATCAACAGTGCCACTCCACCACCTCTTCTGCCTCCCTCCCTGAAACATCTGAATCCTGGCACCTGAAGTACCCAGTCCTGTCCCTGAGATATCCAAGTCTCTGTAATGGCCACCACATCACATTCCCAAGCAGCAATCCACGCCCTAACCTACACTCCTGGCATTAAAATAGACACACCTCAGCACCTCGGTCTGGACATTTCTCTTCTCCACCACCCGTCTAACCTCCCTCTCATACTGTCTACAGTCCTTCCCTACCCAGGAGCTAACCTCCTCGGTCTCGGTCTCCTCATCTCTGTTCCCTCCCCCCAACCTTTCTAGTTTAAAGTCCCCCCAGTAGCCCTAGCCAGTCTTCCCGCCAAGATATTGGTCCCCCTGGGATTCAAGTGCCACCCGTCTTTACTGTACAGGTCACACCTGCCCCTAAAGAGGTCCCAATGATCCAGGAACCGGAATCCCTGCCCCCTGCTCCAGTCCCTCAGCCACGCATTCACCCTCCACCTCATTCCATTCCTGCTCTCATTCTCCCACGGCGCAGGCAGCAATCCTGAGATTGCTACTTTCTCATTCCTCTTTCTCAGCTATCTACCTATAATCTCTTTTCATGACCCCGTCCCTCTTCCTACCTATGTCAGTGGTACCTACATGTACCATGACCTCCGACTCCTCTCCCTCCCCTTTCAGGATTTCTGGGACGCGTCCAGAGACATCCCGGATCCCAGCTCCAGGGAGACAAACCACCATCCGCGACTCCCGTCTGCGTCCGCAAAAACGCCTGTCTGATCCCCTCACTGCCTGTCCCCAGTTAACGCTGCCTTCCTCCTCCTTTCCTTACCTTTTTGAGCTACTGGGTTGGACTCAGCTCCAGAGACCCGGCCACCGCTGCCTCCCCCAGGTGAGCTGTCCCCCCCAGCAGTACTCAGACAGGAGTACTTTAAGAGTTGTTAGTCAAGGACAGTATTACGGTGGCAGAAAGGATGTTTGATGTGGACCTGTCTATTGGGGCAGTTTGGGCTGAGATTAGAAACAGGAAAGGAGAGGTCACCCTGCTGGGAGTTTTTTATAGGCCTCCAAAAAGTTCCAGAGATGTAGAGGAAAGGATCGCAAAGATGATCCTGGATAGGTGCGAAAGTAACAGGGTAGTTGTTATGGGGGGCTTTAACTTTACAAATATCGATTGGAAAAGCTATAGTTCAAGCACGTTAGGCGGGTCAGTTTTTGTCCAATGTGTGCAGGAAGGTTTCATGACACAGTATGTAGATAGGCCAACAAAAGGTGAGGCTACATTGGATTTGGTACTGGGTAATGAACCAGACCAGGTGTTAGACTTGAAGGTAGGTGAGCACTTTGGTGACAGTGACCACAATTCGGTTACGTTTACCTTAGTGACGGAAAGGGATAGATATATACCAAAGGGCAGAAGTTATAGCTGGGGGAAAGGTAATTATGAGGCTATTAGGTGAGATTTAGGATACATAGGGTGGAGTAGGAAATTGCAGGGGCTGGGAACATCTGAAATGTGGAGCTTATTCAAAGAGCAGCTACTGCGAGTCCTTGATAAATATGTACCTGTCAGGCAGGGAGGAAGTGGTCGAGCGAGGGAACCGTGGTGTACTAAGGAAGTTGAATCTCTGGTGAAGAGGAAGAAGGAGGCTTATGTAAAGATGAGACGTGAAGGCTCAGTTAGGGCACTGGAGAGTTACAAATTAGCCAGGAAGGAGCTAAAGAGAGAGTTAAGAAGAGCGAGAAGAGGACATGAGAAGACTTTGGCGGACAGGATCAAGGAAAATCCTAAAGCTTTCTACAGGTATGTCAAGAATAAACGATTGGTTAGGGCAAGATTAGGGCCAGTCAGGGACAGCAGTGGGAAGTTGTGCGTGGAGCCTGAAGAGATAGGAGAGGCACTGAATGAGTATTTTTCGACAGTATTCACACAGGAGAAAGTCAGTGTAGTTGAGGAGAATACTGCGATACCAGGTAGTAGACTAGATGGGATTGAGGTACATAAGGAGGAGGTGTTGGCAATTCTTGAGAGTGTGAAAATAGATAAGTCCCCTAAGCTGGATGGGATTTACCCTAGGATTCTCTGGGAGGCTAGGGAGGAGATTGCAGAGCCTTTGGCTTTGATCTTCATGTCATCATTGGCTTCAGGTATAGTGCCGGAAAACTGGAGGATAGCAAGTGTTGTCCCCTTGTTCAAGAAGGGGAGTAGAGACCATCCTGGGAATTATAGACAAGTGAGCCTTACTTCTGTTGTGGGCAAAGTTTTGGAAAGAATTATAAGGGATAGGATTTATAATCATCTAGAGGGAAATAAATTGATTAGGGATAGTCAACACGGTTTTGTGAAGGGTAGGTCGTGCCTCACAAACCTTATCGAGTTTTTTGAAAAGAGGTGGATAAGGGTAAGGCAGTTGACGTGGTGTATTTGGATTTTAGCAAAGCGTTTGATAAGGTTCCCCATGGTAGGCTACTGCAGAAAATGCAGATGCATGGGATTGAGGGTGATTTAGCATTTTGGGTCAGGAATTGGCTCGCTGATAGAAGACAGAGGGTGGTGGGTGATGGGAAATATTCAACCTGGAGTTCAGTTACAAGTGGTGTACCTCAGGGATCTGTTTTGGGGCCACTGCTGTTTGTCATTTTTATAAATGACCTAGATGAGGGTGTAGAAGGATGGGTTAGTAAATTTGCTGACGACACCAAAGTTGGAGGAGTTGTAGACAGTGAGGATGGATGTTACAGTTTGCAGAGGGACATAGATAAGCTGCAGAGCTGGGCCGAGAGGTGACAAATGGAGTTTAATGCGGAAAAGTGTGAGGTGATTCACTTTGGTAAGAATAACAGGAGTACAGAATATAGGGCTAATGGAAGGACTCTTAGTAGTGTTGACGAGCAGAGAGATCTCGGGGTACCTGTGCATAGCTCCCTGAAAGTTGGCACCCAGGTTGATAAGGTTGTTAAGAAGGTGTACGGTGTGTTAGCTTTTATTGGTAGAGGGATTGAATTTTGGAGCCGTGAGGTCATGTTACAACTGTACAAAACTCTGGTGCAGCCGCACTTGGAGTATTGCGTACAGTTCTGGTCGCCGCATTATAAGAAAGATGTGGAGGCATTGGAAAGGGTGCAGAGGAGGTTTACCAGGATGTTGCCTGGTATGGTGGGAAGGTCTTATGAGGAAAGGCTGAGGGACTTGAGGTTATTTTCATTGGAGAGAAGAAGGTTACCAGGTGATCTAGTTGAGGCATACAAGATGATCAAAGGATTGGATAGGGTGGACAGTGAGAGCCTTTTACCTCGGATGGTGATGGCTAACACGAGGGGACATAGCTTTAAATTAAGGGGTGGTAATTATAGGACGGATGTCAGAGGGAGGTTCTTTACTCAGAGGGTAGTAAGGGTGTGGAATGCCCTGCCTGCAGCATTTAAGGGCGTTCGAATGGTCAGTGGATAGGCATATGGATAACATTGGAATAGTTTAGGTTAGAGGGTCATTAGATTGGTTCCACTGGTCGGCGCAACATCGAGGGCCGAAGGGCCTGTACTGCGCTGGAATGTTCTACGTTCTACTTATTATGAAAGGCACATCCACCGGCGTGCTCTCCATCACCTGAGCTTTCCCCTTTCTGACCGTTGCCCATTTGCCTTCCTCCCGTGGCCCCGGTGTGACCACCTGCCGGTAGCTCCTGTCAATCACCTCCTCATTCTCTCTAACCAGACGAAGGTCCTCGAGCTGCAGTTCCAGTTCCTTAACACAGTCCCTTGGGAACCACAGCTCAACACACCCAGCACAGATATGGACGTCTGGCAGGCCAGGAGCCTCCAGGATCTCCCACATCTTACACTGGGAACAGCAGACTGGCCTCACAATCATAATTGCCCTTTTTAAAGAACACAGGAAAAATTATTAAGAATTAAGAATTAAACTTACCTAGCCTCACCTGTTTCGGCCAAAGTCCGTTGAACCAAAGCCCTTTGAGGTGGGGATGGGCTATAAACAAACAAATAATTGATGCGTGCAGTAACAAAGCGGCCGTAACTTTGGGGGATTTTAATCTGCATATTGATTGGATGACCCAAGCCAGACGCGGTGGGCTTGAGGAAGAGTTCTTGGAATGCTGTTGGGATAGTTTCCTTGAGCAGTGTGTGACGGAACCTGCGAGGGAGCAAGTTATCTTCGATCTGGTGTTGTGTAACGAGGCAGGAAGAATTAGGGATCTTGTTGTGAGGGATCCTCTTGGGAAGAGTGATCATTGTATGGTTGAATTTCTGATGCAGATGGAGGATGAGAAAGTAGGGCCCCGAACCTGTGTCCTCTGTTTGAACAGAGGGGAGTACGATAGGATGAGAGAGGAATTGGCGAATGTAGATTGGGGGCGCAGATTGGTCGGTAGGACGGCTGAGGAACAGTGGAGGATTTTTAAGGCGATCTTTTTGGTACTCAGCAGAAATATATTCCGATGGTAAAGAAGGACTGTAGGAGAAGGGATAACCAGCCGTGATTATCGAAGGAAATAAAGGAGAGTATTAAATTAAAAGCTGATGCGTTCAGAGTGGCTAAAAATAGTGGGCAATTAGAAGATTGGGAAAGATTTAAAAATCAATAAAGAATGACTAAGAAGGTGATAAAGAAAGGAAAGATAGACAATGAAGCTAAACTAGCGCTAAATATAAAAAATGATAGTTAAAGTTTTTACAAATATATAAAGAAGAAGAGACTGGCTAGAGTGAATGTTGGACCCTTAGAGGATGAGAGGGGGAATTAACGGTAGGTGACGAGGAAATGGCTGAGGATTTAAATAAGTTTTTTGTGTCGGTCTTCACGGAGGAGGACACGAATAGCAAACAGAATATTCAAGATAGAAGGATGGTAGGAGATGAGGTCCTTCATGCAATTACTGTCACTTGATAGACTAACAGGACTGATGGTGGACAAGTCCCCAGGACTGGATGGAATGCATCCCAGGGTTCTGAAAGAAATGGCAGAGGTGATAGTGGATGCCTTAGTAATTATTTAACAAAATTCGCTGGACTCTGTGGAAGTGCCGGAAGATTGGAAAACGGCTAATGTTACGCCGCTGTTTAAAAAAGGTAGCAGATAAAAGGCAGGGAATTATAGGCCGGTTAGTTTAACGCCTGTAGTTGGAAAAATGTTAGAATCCGTCATCAAAGAAGAAATAGTGAGGCACCTAGAAAAGAACGGTTTGATAGAGCAGACGCAGCATGGATTCGTGAAGGGGAAGTCATGTTTGACAAATTTATTGGATTTCTATGAGGATGTGACTAGTGCGGTAGACAGAAGGGAACCAGTGGATGTGGTGTTTTTAGATTTCCAAAAGGCGTTTGATAAGGTGCCTCACAAAAGGTTGCTGCAAAAGGTTAAGGTGCACGGAGTTGGGGGTAAGGTGTTAGCGTGGATAGAGGATTGGTTGTCTAATAGGAAGCAGAGAGTTGGAATCAATGGGTGCTATTCTAGTTGGCAGTTGGTGACGAGTGGAGTGTCGCAGGGATCGGTGCTGAGGCCTCAACTGTTTACTATTTACATAGACAAGCTGGGGGAGGAGGCTGAGTGTAGGGTAACAAAATTTGCTGATGACATGAAGATAAGTGGAAAAGCAAATTGCGTGGAGGGTGTGGAAAGTCTGCAGAGGGATCTGGATAGGCTGAGTGAGTGGGCGAGGACCTGGCAGATGGAGTATAATGTTAGCAAGTGGGAGGTTATCCACTTAGGTAGAAATAATAGTAGGAGGAATTATTATTTAAAGTGTGAAAAGCTGCAGCATGCTACAGTACAGAGGGACCTGGGGGTCCTTGTGCATGAATCGCAAAAACCCAGCCTGCAGGTGCAGCAGGTGATCAAGAAGGCAAATGGGATGCTGGCCTTCATAGCGAGGGGGATAGAATATAAAAGCAGGGAGGTCTTGCTGCAACTGTACAGGGCACTGGTGAGGCCGCAATTGGAGTATTGTGTGCAGTTTTGATCACTGTATTTGCAAAAGGAAATATTGGCCTTCGAGGGAGTGCAGAGAAGGTTCACTAGACTGATGCCGGAGATGATGGGGTTAGCCATCATGAGGAAAGATTGAATAGACTGGGTCTGTACTCGTTGGAGTTCAGAAGGCTGAGGGGGGATCTTATAGAGACGTATAAAATAATGAAGGGGATGGATAGGGTAGAGGTAGAGAGATTCTTCCCACTCAGAAAGGACTAGAGGGCACAGCCTCAAGATAAGGCAGTTTAGAACGGAGTTGAGGAGGAACTTCTTCACTCAAAGGGTGGTGAATCTCTGGAATTCTCTGCCCGTTGAAGTGGTGGAGGCTGCCTCGCTGAATATATTTAAGTCACGGGTAGATAGATTTCTGATAGACAAGGGAATTAAGGGTTATGGGGAGAAAGCAGGAAAGTGGAACTGACCCACTTCAGATCAGCCATGATCTGATTGAATGGCGGGGCAGGCTCGAGGGGCTAGATGGCCGACTCCTGCTCCTATTTCTTATGTTTTTATGTTCCTTACAGCTCACACTCTGCTCCATGCTCACTCTGCTGCCCGCTCCCGACGCTGCCCTTTGTATACTGTGGCCTTCCTTTTACACTTCACATTCTTAAAAAAAAACCCTTCCCAGCTCACCCCACAGCCCACTTCCGTTTAAATTTTAAAGTAAGTTTTAAAAAAACAGAAACCCTGCGAAAAACATAAAAAAGTCAGTCGCTCACCTTCTCTCTCTCGATCGGCCTCTCAGCCGAACAATGAATCTGATAAAAGGTGGTCCATTTTCAAAAACTGACACCTGCTGCATCCCAGGTGTCAAGAAAAAGGTGTGAACTTTTTCCACTCTTGTCCTTTAATGCATCCTGTGTACGGCCATCCATTTCGAATTAGCATCTACCATTTTCAGGAACATTTACCCCATGAAGTGTCCGGCACTGTCCATGTGCAGCCTCGTTTACGCCATCTCAGCCATTCCCGAGGGGGCAGAGTGGTGACTGGTGATAGTTCTGCCCTTGTTGATATTGCCCACACTGACTCACCGGCAAATATCTGTGTCCATACCTGGCCACCAGACAAAGTAAATTGGAGGATCTTCAGTTTGTCGCTCCTGGGTGGCCATGGTAAAGTTCAGCCAGGATGGGATGGTGAAGCTGGCTCAGGATGATACTCTTGAACCCCACAGGACTGTGCCATTTTCCACAGTTCGCTGCTCTCTGCCTCTCCAGTGTGGGTGTAATTCTGCCCAGCAGCACCAGCTGCTTCAGTTTATTCAGGATTGGGTCATTTTGCCTCCACAGCCGAATATTATCGGCAACCACCGGGAGAGTTTTGAAAAAGTTCACGATTACCGTCTCTTCCATTGTGGGTACGAAGGGCCTGTTCTGCGTTGTAATGTTCTATGTTCTATGTTCTAACTCAAGGCACCTGCGTTAGTGACTCAGCCTCCTGGAGGGTGTTCCAGTTGATAATGGCAGGCGGACAGTAATAAAGCCCACAGCTGGATATGGGCCAATGTTATGGGCTGCCCCGTTATGCAGGTGTTTCTGGAAATTCTTTGCCCAAACTATCACCTTAGATGAGGTGTCACAGTATTTAGCACTGCTGCCTCATAACACCAGAGACCCGGGTTCAATTCCTGGCTTGTGTCACTGTGTGGAGTCTGCACATTCTCTCCATATCTGCGTGGGTTTCCTCTGGTTGCTCTGGTTAGATGCATTGACCATGCTAAACTCTCCCTCACTGTTACCCAAACACGCACCAGTGTGTGATGACTAGGCAATTTTCACAGTAACTTTCATTGCAGTGTTAATATATGGCCACATTTGATACTTTATCCTCATCGAGCTGTTAGTGTAAGTGCACATGAATAAATCCATAATCGGAAACAAGAATTCTCCTGCCAGCTTTGAGTTTAGGTCCTCGATCGAAGGGATTGGGTATTTACCCAGCTGTGAGAAACAGTACTGTTTGTTTAAAATTTCCCAGCACAAAGCATTTTTATTCATTCTTGGGACTTGGCAGTCACTGGCTGGCCAGCATTTATTGCCCATCCCGAGTTGCCCTTGTTCAGAGGGCAATTGAGAGTCAACCACATTGCTGTGACCCTGGAATCACATTTAGTCCTGACCACTTAAGGGTGACCGATTTTCTTCCCTGGGACGTTGGTGAACCAGATGGGTTTTTTCCAAAAATCGGTACTGGTTTTATGGTCACCAGCAGATCCTGAATTCCATAAATATTTTATTCAACTTCCACCATCTCCCATGATAGAATTGGAACCCGGGTGCCCAGAACATTAGTTGAGTTTCTGTATTAATAGTCTAGTGATAAAACCACCAGTCCATCACATCCACACCCTGAGTATACACACCGAGTTCTGGTAACCTAGACACACTGTATTATGTATATGTCTGCAGGGCTCCCGGATTGGACAGCATAACTGCCTCAATCAGGGAGCTCATATTCCAATAACTCCACCTGATGGTTATCGTTAAAGTCATTAAATATGTCTCTCTGTCTCTTTCTGTCTTTCTGCGCATCCCTGTCTCTGCATCTCTCTCTCTGCCTGTTTCTCTGTGACTCTCACTGTCCCTCTGCATCTCCCTCATTCACCTTCTCTCTACACTCTTCCTCTGTGTTGTCTCCCCTCTCTCAGTCTTACTCTCGTTCTCCCTCTCCTTCTCTGCCTTCCTCCTCTTATTTTTCTGTCTTTCTCTCTCTCTACCTCTCTCTGTCTTTTGCTCCATTGTACTCATTCAGTCTCACTGTTTCAAATTCTCTGACACACTATATCTGTGTCTGTTTCAATCTGCCTCCCTTTCTGATTCCCCTTCTGTCTTAATCTCCCTTTCTCATTACATCCTCCCATTGTCTCCTTCTGTCTCCCTTTCTCATTCCCTGTCCATATTCCTGCCCATTCCCCGCAACCTCTATCCCTGTTTTTTCTCACTGTGAGAGTCACTATCTGTCTCTGTCCTTTCTCTCTGTCTCTCTCTGTCTCCCTCTGTCTGTCTCTCAGTCTCTCTGTATCTGTTAGAAACACTTTCAAAATCTATCACATCCATGTATTTATACCTTTCCCTCTCTCTGTCAATCTCTGTCTCTCTATCACTGTCACTGCCCTCTTTCTCTTAATCTGTCACTCTTTCTGTCTCTGTCAGACTGTTTGTTATTTAAAGTTTGAATGCCTAGTAGGAAAAGTAAGGGGTCTTGTAATTGTAGTTTCCTCTTACGGTCTAATAAGTTGAAGAATTGCAGTAAGGGGATACTTCAGCAGATTTTTTAGCTGCTGTCTGAAATGTGTCTGTGTCACAGCATAAATGGCAGTGTTTGTGCAGCAACTTGTGAGTTGCAGCATGAAACCCAATTCCAGAAATAAAAAATCTAACATTATCAACTGATAGCCCAAATTATACATCCGACGCCATATAGAATAAACCATTAATGTTGACCATAAGAAGATGAAATTGGTTGAGATAACAAACAATAAAATGATGGATTTCCTTCGACTCTCCATCTCTGGGTCTCTGGGATTCTCCCCACTGTGAGCCCGGAGTCTCCTGCGGGCTCTGCTGCTCACTAAAATGTGTCTGACGGTGAGAGCATTGAGCAGCAGAATCAGGATGAATGGGACACATGGGGTTAGAACGTGGTGGAGGAACTCGATTGTTGTCCAGACCGGAGAGTACACAACAGTCCCTGTGTAGTCACAAAACCAGGGGAGGTTCCTTAGCTGATAACTATTTACTAACATAAAATACCAGAAAATATTCTTTAAACAGCTCACCGCCGTCACTGTTCCCAGAACTACAGTCGCTGATTTCTCAGTGCAATATTTACTTTTCAGCTTGGGGTAGCAAATGGCCACAAATCGATCAAAGGTGAAAGTGACGGTGAACCAGACAGAACAGTCAGTGGCTGCATAAAGCAGGACGGCGTGGATGTTACACACGGGGATCGAGCGCACAAAATAAAACTGTTCCTGATAAACAATGGGAATGTGTCTCAATATCAGGTCGAGGATAATGACCAGCAGATCCCCCACTGACATGGCCACCAGGTAACGAGTAACACATTTGGACAGACCACAGTTTCTGCTCGTTAGTGTTGCAATTGTGATTATGTTCGCTGTCAGGAAGGGAAATAAAGAATAAAATTAGACACGATTCAGGGGAAGGAGTTATCATTTAGACTGAGGATGCATTGAAATAAAAAAGAATGTAGACACACAAAATCACTTTTTAAAAATCCAGCATGTCTTTTGGAGTGTGAGAGGAAAGTGGACCATCCAGAGGAAACCTACACAGACACAGGGAGAAGGTCAAACTCCGCACAGACAGTGACCCAAGTCTGGAATTGAACCCGGGTCCCTGATGCTGTGCTAACCACAGAGCCAACACATTGCTGTATGGTACCAACACAATGGTATACATTTGGGAGAAAGCTTTCCAGGGAGCCCACAACATTGACCCTCACTCAGCAACAGTAAATAGCCTCTCTACTTGTGGGGGATTTGGAAGGTAAGAAGGCTGAGGGAGTAAACCCTGACAGAAAATCCGGAGTGGAATCTTGTCGGTGATAATCTGTTGTCTCTCAAACAGATTACTGACAACCCCCCAGCAACAGAGCTGGTACCAAACAGCACTGATTTCACCCTTTCCTCTGGACAATACTAACAGTTGGCAGAGGGAGATCCTGATGCCTCAACAGCACAGAATCTCTATGATATTCACCCAGGACTGTACCCAGCAGAGGAGACCAGAGCATTGTGGCCACCGTTAGCACAACACAGGAAGAAACAGTAATTTCAAACTCGATTGGCACAGAACACAAGATAGCCAAGTTCCACACACACGAGGATGGCCTCAACCAGGATCTTGGGTTCATGTCACACTATCTGTAATCCCCACAACTTCCCTGGGCTTGCAAAATCTCACTAACTGCCCTGGCTGGGGTCTATACACATCTCTTTAACCTGTGCTTAACCCTCTCTCCACTCACATTGTCTGTACCTTTAAGACTCGATTACCTGTAAAGACTCACATTCCAACTGTTATCTTGTAAATTGAGTTTTGTCTTAATACGGCCTGTTTCTGAACACGAGTCCTCACTCACCTGAAAAAGGAGCTTGGGGCACCGAAAGACAGCGCTGCCAAATAAACCTGTTGGACTTTAACCTGGTGTTGTGAGACTTCTTACTGTACTTTCCCCAGTCCAACACCGGCATCTCCACATCACAGAACACAAGTACCAGGGTTTGCTTTCAACAGTGGGAGAAAGCTTTAGGGTTCAGTAAATAGCTACTGTCCATCGTACCCAGTAAGTTTGCTGCTGTCTCGTTATGGCCTACTGGACCATTGGAGCTCAGTGAGTCCTCTCTTGGCAGGTAGGTTACTAATCTATGTACCAGACAAGAAAAACTCAAACCTAGGCCAGTACAAAGGAAAAGCCAAGCAGGCTGTCTTAATGACTCTCGTCCGGTGACTCTGATATCCAATATTATGAAATTCATCAAAAGGCTAGTCATGGCATGAATCAATTCCAGCCTCCCACATTGCCTGGATACACTACAGTTTACTTACCTCCACAACAGGTCAACAGACACCATCTCCTTGGCCCTATAGTCAACCTTAGAACACAGACTCGTGATTATCGTCTACAGCTCAACCTTTAACTCAATTATTCCTACGAAACTCATGTTCAAAGTTTGTGGCCTGGGGCTCAGCTCCTGCCTCTGCAAGTGGATCCTGAACCTCCTAACCCACAGACAGCAATAAATGAGGACAGTCAACAACACCTCCTCCACAATCATTCTTTGCAGAGGTTCTCTACAAGGCTGTGTCCTCAGCCCCTTACTACACTCCTTACGCGCCAATGACGTGTGGCCAAATTCCCTTCCAATTCAATTTCCAAGATTACTGATGATGCCACGTAGTGGGTCAGGTCTCAAACAATGATGAGACTGAAAACAGGGAAGAGACAGAGAATCTGGCGAACGAGTGTGACCACAATAATATCTGACTCAATGTCAACAAAGGAAATAGTCATCGACTTCAGGAAGCAGAATGGAGAACATGCTCCTGTCTACAACAATGGAATAAAGTTGAAATGTTGAACAGCTTCAAGTTTTTCAGGATAAAAACCTGTCCTGCTCCCTCCATGATGACCCTATAGTTAAAAAGCCCTCCAACGGCTCGACTTTCTCAGAGGTCGAAGGATATTTGGAATGTCAGCTACAATTCTTCGAGATGCGACATAGGAAACATCCTTCCTGGTGTTTGGTATTTCTTGTGGTCTGTTCAGGACTTCAAGAAAATTCAAAGCTTCGTGAATGAAACCCAGTCCATCACTCAAACTAACCTCCCACCAACTAACACTGTCCAAACTTCCTGCTGCCTTGGAAAAGCAGGCAGCCTAATTAAACATGACAGATATAAACTCTTCTGCCTTGTTCCATTGGGAAAAACAGCTAGTCTGAGGACACAAAACTATGGAACATTACACAGGGCAGAAACAGTCTTTTGGCCCTTCTTGTCTGTGCCGAACCATTTTTCTGCCTAGTCCCACTGACCTGCACCTGGACCATATCCCTCCACACCCCTCTCATCCATGTACCTGTCCAAGCTTTTCCTAAATGTTAAAAGTGAGCCCCATTCAGCACTTCATCTGGCAGCTCGTTCCACACTCCCACCACTCTCTGTGTGAAGGAGCCCCCTGTCCCCTGCCACAGACTCACATTCTAATCAGTAATCTGTAAACTGTCTGTGCTTTATTTGCTCGGTCTGAGGCCAGAACTCTCCATTCACCTGACGAAGGGACAAACCCCGAAAGCTAGTGAGTCTATTATCAAATAAATCAGTTGAACTTAAACCTGGTGTTGTCAGACTTTTTACTTTCTATACTCTTAACAGTCCTACCATTTTATCATGTAACTGCCCCCTACATTGTTTCTTCCAAAATGCATCACCTCACATTTATCTGCATTAAATTCCATCTGCCATTTATCCGCCCAGTATACCAGCCTATCTATATCCCGCTGTATTGCCTGTCACTGCTCCTCACTGTCTGCCAGTCCAGCCATCTTCGTGTCATCTGCAAACTTGCTGATCACACCACTTACTCCCTCTTCCAAATCATTTATGTATATTACAAATAGCAAAGGTCCCAGTACTGAGCCCTGCGTCACACCACTACTTAAAGACCTCCAGCTAGAAAAAGACCCCTCCACTGCTACTCTCTGTCTCCTGTTACCAAGCCAGTTCTCAATCCACCTAGCCACCTGCCCTTGGATCCCATGAGCCTTAACCTTCTTCACCAACCTACCATGAGTGACTTTGTCAAACGCCTTACTGAAATCCATATAGACGACATCCACGGCTCATCCTTCGCCAACCGTTTTTGTCACCTCCTCAAAACATTCTACCAGATTCGTAAGGCACAACCTCCCCTTTACAAAGCCATGTTGCCTGTCACTAATCAGATTGCCATGCTCTAAATGTGTATACATCCTACCTCTAAGAATCCTCTCCAACAACTTCCCTACCACTGATGTCAAACTCACCGGCCTATAGTTACCCGGGTTATCCCTACTACCCTTTTTAAACAACGGTACCACGTTCGCTATCCTCCAGTCCTCTGGGACCTCATCTGTGTCCAAAGAAGAGACAAAGATTTGCGTCAGAGGCCCAGCAATTTCATCTCTCATCTCCCTAAGCAGCCTAGGATAAATACCATCGGGCCCCTGAGATTTATCAGTTTTAATATTACCTAAAAACCCCAACACTTCTTCCCTCGTAATGGATATTTTCTCCAAAGGGTCAATAATTCCCTTCAAGACACTTCCAGACAACAAGCCTGTCTCCTTCGTGAATACTGGCACAGAGTATTCATTCAGGATCTCTCCCATTCCCTCGGGCTCTAAACACAGTTCCCCTCCTCTGTCCCTAAGAAGACCGACTTTTTTCTTCCCTCACAAATACTTCCCAATGATTTACAAATGTAAAACCCTCTGTCCTGCACCAATCCCTCAGCCACACATTCAGTTGAAGGATCTCGGTATTCGTAGCCCCACTGTTACTGGGCACTGGCAGCAGCCCAGAGAACACCACCCTGGAGGCCCTGCACTTCCCCCTATTTCCCCCCTGCTCTTCCTTCCTCTGTCCTTCTCCCCTATATGCACAATTACATCCGCTTGATTCCCTTCACCCTTCAGTATTCCCTCTACGCTCTCTGAAACATCCTGTACCCCTGCTCCAGGGAGGCAGACCACCATCCTGGAGTCTCACTTTTGCCCACAGAACCGCCTATCAATTCCTCTAACCCTCCCATCCCCCACCACTATCTCACATCCAGCCCCCTTCCTTCCCTCTGAGGTGATCTTACCTGTCTTACCTTTGGAAGGTCACCTCCCTCATTTGTTGCCCTTCTCTTGATGTATCAGGAGACTGCCACTGGAAGTCAATGGAGCCTACATGGACGTCAGGAAATATTTGGATAAAATATGCATGGGAGGCTGAACAAGGAAGTGAGAGTGGATGGGATCCAGGGCAATTTGGTAAATTATGTTCAAAATTGGCTGAGTGGCAGGAGGCAGAGGGTGGTGGTCGAAGGTTGCTTTAGTGACTGCAAGCCTGTGTCCAGTGGGGTTCCACAGGGATCGATGCTGGTTCCATTGCAGTGCACATTGATGGTCTAAACATGAATGTGTGAGGTATGATCAGTAAGTTTGCAGGTGACAGAAATTGGTGGTGTGGTAAATGTTGAGGAGGAAAGTCTAAGATAACAGGAATCACTGAGTCCTACAGTGCAGAAGAAGGCCATTTGGCCCATCGAGTTTTCACAATCCACGCAGGCCCTATCCCCATTAGCCCATATGTGTGAGCGAGTCTCCCCGACACTAAGGTCAATTTAGTCTGGCCAATCCACCGAACCCACACGGTTTTTGGAATGAGGGAGGAAACTGGAGCACCCGGAGAGAACACATGGAGGCATGAGGAAAATGTACAAAATCCATACTGATAGTGACCCAAACCAGGAAACAAACACACATCTCTGGCATTGTGGGGCAGCAGTGCGAACCACTTGGCCAGTGTGCCGAGGAAACGGAGAGGCAGGTCTGATGGGCAAATGGAATTTAAACCTGAAAAACGTGAGGCAGTGCATTTTGGGAGAACTAACAAGGAAATGCACAATGAACAGGAGAGTGTGAGGAAGTGCAGAGGACCAGAATGAGTGAGGGCTGCAGATATGTGGATCCCTGAGGGCAGAAAGACAGGTCGATAAGGTGGTTAAGACAACATGTGGGATACTTGCCTTTAGCAGCCACAGCACAGAATATAAGAGATGAGAGGTTATGATGGAAGTGTATAAAATGCTGCTTAGACCAGAACAAGAGTACTGTGTGCAGCTCTGGCCATCACACTACAGGAAGGATGTAATTATACTAGAGATGGTGGAGAGGAGATTACCAGGATGTTTCCTGGGCTGGAGAGTTTCAGCTATGATGTAGAGATGCCGGCGTTGGACTGGGGTAAACACAGTAAGCAGCCTCACAACACCAGGTTTAAGTCCAACCAGTTTATTTGATAGTAAACCATTTCCGAAAGCTTGTGGGATTACTATCAAATAAAGTGGTTGCACTTAAACCTGGTGTTGTGAGACTTCTCACTGAGTTTCAGCAATGCAGAGAGGCTGGTTAAGCTGGATTATTTTACCTTAGAGCAGAGATGTCTGGAGCATGAGCGGGTCTAGTGGGTGGTGGTGGGGAATGCTTTCAGGTGGGGAGAACCTGAGTGATGTGTATAAAATTATTTGGTACACAGAGAGGAAGAGAACTTTTTCCTTTAGTAGAGACATCAATAACCAGAGGGGCGTGGATTTAAGGTAAAGGGCAGATTTTTGTCTGGATTTGAGGGAAAATGTTTCCCTGCACAGGGTGCTGGGATCTGCAACTCAGGGCCTGAAAGGACGGTAGAAGTGGGAACAACCACAAGAGGCATTTGGATCAGCAATTCAAATATCAGAGTACACAAGGCTGTGGATCGAGTGCTGGAAAATGGGAGACCATTGGATAGGTGTTTGATCACCAGTTCAGACATAATGGGCCGAAGGGCCTCATTTTTTTGCTGTGAAAACTCGATGATTGTTAGACACCCCCAGCAGTGTCCTCCATCACCTGCAGCTCTCACAGCGCTGCCTGGGATATCGACCACGTACTAAACCTGTGTGTTTGCAAATGTGTCATTGCAGCCAGCAGTGAGCTGCCTGGTCTGAGAAAGACATCTGTCAGCCCTCTGCTGCTGCAGCTAGTTTCAACACAGCAGCTGCACCCAGATAGTCCGGGGGCCGCAGCTCTTCGTGAGATATAGATATAGGATATAGGCCCTGCCCCTCCCCACTACGTGGACCAATCACCCCCCCCTTCCCCCACACCAATTACACACAGAGAGACAGCGAGACCCCCTCCCTACCCCGCTGTGTATACAGAGAGACAGCGAAACCCCCTCCCTATCCCACTGTACATACAGAGAGACAGCGAGACCCCCTCCCTACCCCACTGTGTATACAGAGAGGCAGCGAGACCCCCTCCCTACCCCACTGTGTATACAGAGAGGCAGCGAGACCCCCTCCCTACCCCACTGTGTATACAGAGAGGCAGCGAGACCCCCTCCCTACCCCACTGTGTATACAGAGAGACAGCGAGACCCCCTCCCTACCCCACTGTGTATACAGAGAGACAGCGAGACCCCCTCCCTATCCCACTGTGTATACAGAGAGGCAGCGAGACCCCCTCCCTACCCCACTGTGTATACAGAGAGGCAGCGAGACCCCCTCCCTACCCCACTGTGTATACAGAGAGACAGCGAGACCCCCTCCCTACCCCACTGTGTATACAGAGAGACAGAGAGACCCCCTCCCTACCCCACTGTGTATACAGAGAGACAGCGAGACCCCCTCCCTACCCCACTGTGTATGCAGAGAGACAGCGAGACCCCCTCCCTACCGCACTCATCACATGCAGAGTCGCTGTCGGATCCGCCAACCTCAAGTACAGAGTGGCAGAGGGACCCTCTACCCCCAATGTGAGAGTGGAGTGAAGATGAACTTACCTCACCAACCATAGGTTCCCCATGCCCCCATCAAACATGTGCAGAGTGCGGCGGGGCCTCCCTCTCTGTGCCACCGATCACAGACAGAGTGCCAGGGGACCCTCTCCAACACCACTAATGTGCAGAGTGGCATTGGGCCACCCTCCCTACCAGATCTGACTGCCTCCCAAGGGCCAGGCTGCCTTTAGCCCCATCCCATCAGGCCCTGTTCCTTCAGGTCCTGCCCCTCTAGGCCATGGCCTATAGGCCCCGCTACCTTCAGGCCCCTCCTGTAGACCCCATCATCTCAGGCCCCACCCCCTGGTGCTGCCCAGTAGATACTGCCCAAGGGGCACATATCTTTGCCCTTGACCTTGCCTGGTGTCCTAAATGGCCTTCGTTTCTACCAACGAGGTCCTCACAACTCAACCTCATGCCCTCATATCTCTTTATTCTATAACTCTCCTCAACGCGCTATTATTAACTATCCCAATTCGATCTACCGAATCCATCAAATCACATTGATCCAAATTAAACTCCATCCACCATTCATCAGTGCAAAGGCTCAATAAACCAAGATCCCGTTGCAATCCCAGAAAGCCTTCTTCACTATCCACTATGCCACCAATCTTGGTGTCTTCTGGGAACTTCCGAACTATGGTGCCTAAATTTCCACCCAAATCATTCATATCAATAACAAATTACAGTGGAACCAGCACTGATCCTTGAGACACACCCTAGTTATAAGCACCAGACTGATGAAAAACCCACTACAAGCATCTGCTCTCTTCTGTGATCAAACCAACTTGGTATCTGATTCACTACCTCACCCTGGACCCTGTGAGATTTAACCTACCACATGGTACATTTTCAAAGGCCTTGCTAAAGTCCAACATCAGCTACACTGCCCTCATCTACTTGGTTGGTTACTCCATAAAGTCAGTGGAAGCAGAATCTTTGAATATTTTTAAGAAGGTGGTGTGAATATTATTAGGGTTGGCAAGAATGTGGGATTGACTTTACAATCAGACCTTGAATGTTTGGAAAAGCTGAGCAGGCTCGAGGGCCTGAATGGCCTACTCCCGCTTGTAATATCTATTTGTTTACACAGTACAAGACAGCTTCATATTTGCAGTTGTTCGGATCACCAACAACCTGTCCTGGACCCTGCATGCCAATACTCCCACCGATGCCCCTAGTTTCTCAGAGGTTGAGGAAATTTGGCATGTCCGCGAAAACTCTCACCAACTTTTACAGATGCAAAATTCAAAGCATTCTTTCTGGTTGTATCACAGCTTGGTCTGGCTCCTGTGTTGTCCAGGACTGCAAGTAACTGCAAAATTCCATTGCACAATCCAACCTCCCATCCATTGACCCTGTCCACAGTTCCCACAGCTTCGGAAAAGCAGCCAGAATAATCAAGGACCCCAAGCACATCAGAAATTCTCTCTTCCACCTTCTTCCATCGGAAAAAAGATACAAAACTCTGGGGCCATGTACCAACCGACCCAAGAACATCATGGCCCTACCATATATAATGTTGATCTTTCTCTATCCTAGCTATAACATCACATTCTGCACCCTCCATATAAAAGCAAACTACTGTGGATTCTGGAATCTGAAATCAATCAGCTTTAACAAAGGATCATCTAGACTTGAAATGTCAGCTCTTTGCTCTCCATACAGATGCTTCTGAGTCCTGCATCCCATTCTTTCCTTCCCTATGAATAACATGTTTTATCTGCATAGCGGGAGAAACAATACTTTTCACTGTATGCTAATAAATGTGACAATAATAAATCTGTACAAAAGGAAGTTATGGTAAACAACAATGAAAGTCTACTTTGACCCCCACATGGAGTCTGTGTCCACACTTTGGGAAGGATGGACAGACTTTGGTGAGGGTACGGAAGAGATTTTCTAGAATTGTTCAAGGAGGACGGATTATATAGTGACCTGGTTAGACTAGAAAAGCTGGCTTTGTTCTCCATAGAGCAGATATGAATATTACTTTGGATTTTCCAAAATGCATTATCTCACATTTGTCCGCTTAAACTCCATGTGTCATCTCTCGCCTAAGTCTCCAACTGATCTTCCTGCGTTCTGTGACAATCCTCTTCATTACCTGCAACTCTACAAATCTTTGTGGACTTCTTGCAAAGTTACTAATCAGACCAACTACATTTTCCTCCAAGTCATTTATATATCCTGTGAAGAACAAAGGACCCAGGAATGATCCCTGTGAAACACCGCTACTCACAGCCTTCCATTCAGAAAAAAACACTCCTCTACTTCTACCCTGTGTCTTCTGTGCCCATGCCAGTTCTGAACCCATCTTGCCAGCTCCCATCTGATCCCGGGTGACTTCACCCAGCAGGTATCTTGTCAAAGTGTTTACCGAAGCCCATCTGCTGCCTTTCCCTCACCTCGCATCTTTGTCACTTCTTCCAAAATCTCCATCAAGTTAATGACCTCCCCTTCACAAACCATGCTTTCTTTCACTAATACCTCCTTTTTATTTCCAAATATGAGTAAATCCTGCCCCTAACAATGTGTTCCAATATTTTCCATACAACTGACATAAGGCTCACTAGCCTCTCATTTCCTGGATTATTCCTGCTGCCCTTCTTAAGCAATGGAACAAAATTGGCTATTTTCCAGTCCTCTGGATCTTTACCTGTAGCCAATGAGGATGTAGAGATTTCTGTCAAGGCCCCTCCCCCCCTTGCCTCTGTAATGACCTTCACTCCATTGAAATACCGTTACACCCGATACCAGCTTCTCCCTCTCAAACTACAGGGTGAATTCTATCACACTATGGGCACTGTCTCCTTAGGGTTCCTTCATCCTAAGCTCCCATCTCAAGACTGCCTCATTTTACATCAGCAAATCCAGAATTCCCGTTTCCCAATGGGCTCCACCACAAGCTGCTCCAAAAACCCATTTTTCAGACTTTCCACAATTTCCTTTTCTTGGGACCCGCTCCTGGCCTGATTTTCCCAGCCCACCTGCATATTGAAGCTCCGATGATCACTGTAACCATGCCTTTCTTGGATGCCTTTTTTAACCTCCTAGTCTAGTGTGTCCCCCACATCCTGACTAATGTTCAGAGGCCTGTACATTACTCCCATCAGGGTCTTTTTACTTTTGAAGTTCTCCAACTCTAGCCACATGGATTCTATTGCCAGACTTTTACTGTCCTGCCTGCCACAGCAATCAGAGCGCACGATGGGTGGACGAGGGAAAGATCTGTGACCTTGGGCAGAGGTTTGGAGTTGAGCGGATCTGTAAAGTCCTGCCCTGTATCTTCTGACCCCAGATCCTTTCTTGCTTTCAATTTTATTTAATTTCTTACAAACAAAGCAACTCTGTGCCCTCTGCCCATCTACCTGTCCTTTCAATAGGATGTGAATCGCTGCATATTTACTCCCCAGACTTGATCCACTTGCAGCCACGTCTCTGGGCCCACAAATTTCAATCTGCACTACAAGTGCATTGACTTTATTTTGTA
The DNA here is from genome assembly GCF_965287045.1 of Carcharhinus amblyrhynchos. Classification (NCBI taxonomy): domain Eukaryota; kingdom Metazoa; phylum Chordata; class Chondrichthyes; order Carcharhiniformes; family Carcharhinidae; genus Carcharhinus; species Carcharhinus amblyrhynchos. The sequence continues at coordinate 453,017 of NW_027649833.1, read as the reverse complement.
AACTTTGTGCATTCAAATACAACACCCTCAGTCCTACTTTAACCACACCTTGCCTCTTTGTTCTCCCTTTATCTGATGTGCAGTTTATGGATCCTTACAATATCCTGGTGTTGTACTGAAGACATCCCTGTTGTAGGGGTTGTGGTGTTTGTTGAAATGCAACAGACAGAAGCATTTCAGAAAATCAATCATCTGAGACCGTCATTGGACAAGTTCATGGAAGGATTAGATCAGGTGAATGTGAAAATGAGGTCTTTTCCAGATCAGCTGGTGACAGAGTCCAGTCAGCACAAGGATGATGTGAAATGGAATGTGGTGAAAGTTAGGATATGGGACAGAGGAGTTTGGGATGAGCTTTAACTCTGCAGCTTTATAATCCGGAGGTTAGTCAGCAGAAAACTGGAATATTTTGGTTGGGATATGCGACAGCTGGAGTGAGGCAAAGGATGATTCTAATGGTGACAGTAGACAGGAATCATGATGTGGTGGATAGCACAGAAACAGGTTGATTTACCAGGCTGATTCTGGGGATGGTGGGGTTGATGTATGAGGAGAGACTGATTAGGTTAGGATTATTTTCGCTGGAATTCAGGCACATGAGTGGGAATTTCATAGAGACTTATTACTTTATAACAGGACTGGACAGGGTAGATGTGAGGAGGATAATCCCGATGGTGGGAAAATCCAAAACCAGGTGTCACATTCTGAGGATTCAGGGTCGACCATTTAGGATGGAGTTGAGGAGACATTTCTTCACCCAAAGATTGATGAACCTGTGGAATTCATTGCTGCAGGAAATAGTTGATGCCAAAATATTGAATGTATTCAAGAGTTGGCTGGATAGAGCACTTGGGGCGAATGGGATCAAAGGTTATGGGGAAGGAGCAGGATTAGGCTTTTGAGTTGGACAATCAGTCAAGATCGTAATGAATAGCAGAGCAGGCTCGAAAGGCTGATTGTCCTCCAGCTCTTGTCTTCTATATTTCTATAATGTCCTAATTAAACAAAGAAAAGCTACTGCCCTTACTCTGACCTTATCTCTCTATTCCACGATATTCCCTGGCAGCATGTTCTAGGCACCCACCACACTCTGCGTGAAAAACCTTCCCCACACATCCCTAAAACATTCTCCCTCTCACCTTGAATCTGTGTCAACTCGTAATTGAGACTTCCACTCTGGGAAAAAAAGCCTCTTACTCTCCACCCTGTCATCATTTTGCAGACATTGATCAGGCCTCCCCTCAGCCACTGTATTTCCAGTAAAAACAGCCCTACTTTATCCAGCCTCTCCGCATACACAACAGCCTCAAGATCATGCAACATATTTTTAAATTCATTCATTGGACATCGGCGTTGCTGGGTGGCCAGCATTTTAAGTTGCCCATTTGCAGTTGCCCTTGAGAAGGTGATTGGGAGTCAGCTTCTTGAATCGCTGCAGTTCGTGTGCTGAAGGTTGATCCACAATGTTATTAAGGAGCAATTTTCAGTATTTTAACAGAGTGACTGCGATAGAACTGACGATATATTTCCAAACCAGGACGCTGAGTGGCTTGGAGGGGAGTTTGCAGGTGGTAATGTCCCCATTTATCTACTGCCCTTCGAGGCAGAAGTGCTCTTGGGCTTGGAAAGTACTGTCTAAGGATCTTGGGTGAATTGCTGCAGTGCACCTGGTAGATAGAACACACACTGCTGCTTCGGAGAATCGGGATAGAGGGAATGAATATTTGTGGATGTGGTGCCAATCAAGTGGACAGCTTTGTCCTGGATGGTGTCAAGCCTTTTGAGTGTTGTTGGAGCTGCACCCATCCAGACAAATGGGGAGTATTCCAAGACACTCCTGACTTGGTTCTTGTAGATGGTGGATGGAGCTTTTTTGTAGTCAGGAGGTGAGTTACTCGCCGCAGTATTCCTTGCCCCTGACCTGCTGTTGTCGCCACTGTGTTTATGTGGTGACACCAGTTGAGTTTCTGATGAATTCTCTTTGCACTGCCTCTAAAGCTTACATTTCCTTCAGGTCGTGTGGTGAACAACATTGCACACAATGTCTGAAATGTGGCCTAACCAAGGTTTTATATGGCAGCACGGGGTATGTGGTGAGTAATCAGCTCAAGGTCTAAGGGTAAATGTAGGGTGTAACCAGTGTCGATCCGCTTCAGGTAAATGTACAAGGATCAGAGATTAACTGTGAAACTGAAGCCAATGGATTCTATGCTCCCAAAACTGAAATAAGGAGAATAATACAATAAAACATAGCTGACAAATAGAATAAGTGGAAACAGAGACTTACCAGGGACACCAACAATAGCCAGGATTGGATAGTAAAACCCTTGAATAACCCAGACCACAAATTGGATTCGAATTGCTAACGGAAATGGGTCAAACCAATGATGAGAAAGAAGGAACAGACCCTGAACAAAATTCCTGTCCATTGTCTGAACATTCCAATCGGTAGTTCCCAGATTCCGATCCATTGTCTGAACATTCCAATCGGTAGTTCCCAGTTTCTGATCCATTGCTGGGAGATTCCAATCCACTGTTCCCAGATTCTGATCTCTCCTCTCCCTCCCTCTCTGTCCACAGCCGCTGATCTCTGTTCGTGTTGGAGTTGTCGCTCCCACTGACTCAATGGGACAACACATTGAACAGAATCCCTTATTAATAGAAGAGGGAAAACCCTCCAGGCACACTAATGGGATCCATGGAGACTCACATCAATTACAGTCACCGAACAAACAGCTTCAATTAAACCTGTTCAATCCAACACTTTTCATATCACAATGGAGTGGAGCATTTACCAGCCTGGATAATGGTGGAACTTCACTGAGAGCAGGACAAGTGGAAATAGTGGAGACACTGGCCATAAACTTTCAATCTTCCCATTTCTTTCAAAATTCATGTTATGGGATGTGGGATTTCTGGCTAGCCTCAGCATTCATTGTGCATACCCAGCTGTCCTTAAGAAGGTGGTGAGCTCTCTTTTTGAACCACTGCAGCCTGTCCAGTGGGTACAACCAGAGCACTGTTAGGGAGGGCATTCCAGGATTTGGACCCAGTGGCAATGAAGGAACAGCTGATATATTTTCAAGTCAGGATGGTGCGAGATTTGCCAACTGTAGTAGTGTGGCCCTTGTTCAGGAGAATTTCCTATGGACCATGCGGTCAGGTCTGACCCTATGGAACATTGAGGTGGGACAATGAGTCACTCGAGTGCGAGGGTGCATATTCCGAGCCAGGGGATGATTGACAGCTGAATCCAGGAAGGTGCAGTGTGCAGTTGCAGAGTTACGCTGTCTGATAAGAACATAAGAACATAAGAAATAGGAGCAGGAGTAGGCCATCTGGCCCTTCGAGCCTGCCCCGCCATTCAATAAGATCATGGCTGATCTGTCGTGGCTCAGTTCCACTTTCCCGCCCTCTCCCCATAACCCTTAATCCCCTCTCTTATCAAAAACCCATCAACCCGCTTCTTAAAAATATTTAGCGAGGCAGCCTCCACCACTTCAACGGGCAGAGAATTCCAGAGATTCACCACCCTTTGAGTGAAGAAGTTCCTCCTCAACTCCGTTCTGAACCGCCCCCCCTTTATCTTGAGGCTGTGCCCCCTAGTCCTACTGTCTTTTTTGAGCGGGAAGAGTCTTTCCACCTCTATCCTATCCATCCCATTCATCATCTTATACGTCTCAATGAGATCTCCCAATGAGATCATGTGATAGATATCATTTCGAAGGAAACCAGAGCACACAGACATGGGGAGAATGAGTAAACTCCACACAGACAGTGACCTGAGAATGGAATTGAACCCGGGTCCCTGGCGCTGTGAGGCAGCCTGGCTAATCACTGCGATACGGTACTGCCCCAAATCTGCACATTAGGTGGATTGGCCATGCTAAATTGCCCCTTAGTATGGGGGATTAACAGGGTAAATATGTGGGGTTACGGGAATGGGGCCTGTGTGGGATTGTTGTCAGTGCGGGCTGGATGGCCTCCTTCTGCACTGTAGGGATTCTATGATTCTAATGAACACAGTATGAATGAGAAATGGAATTGTGTTTGTAAAGGCTCCACACAAATAATTCACAAAGCCAGGGTTAAATGCAGCAGTTGTATTAAAACCTGTGAATTTTAAATTGTATCTCTGAAGCCCCGTTAACACAATCTATTCTCCATCACAGAAAAAGATGATCATTCTCATAGTAAATTATTTATTCATAATATTCATTATATTTCCTTCACTAAAAAGAACAATCTGTTAGATTAAAGTAAATTTACATTCTGGATGATTAAATAAAAATCCCTTTGGCTTGTTAATGGCCATAACGTCTCAGTGTGGTAAACAGTGACACGTTGCCACTTGGTAAATTATCTGACAGCATTTATATTCTTGATAGGTCTGACTTTCCTGACTCAGACTGGGTGATTTGATTTATTCTTGTCACATGTATTAGTAAACAGTGAAAAGTATTGCATCTTGCATGCTTTCTAGCCAAATCATACCATTCATACAGAAAGAAAGGTGAGAGTGTAGAATGTTGTGTTACAGTCATAGCGAGGGTGCAGAGAGAGATAAACGTAATACGAGGTAAGTCCATTCAAAAGTCTGATGGCAGCAGGAAAGCAGCTGTTCTTGAGTCAGTTGTTACGTGTCCTCAGATTTTATATCTTTTATCCTTTCAAAAGTTTTGTTTTAACTGGGGAACCGGAAGTGGGCCGCGGGGTAGTCTGGGAGTTTGAGTTTTTTATTTTACTATAAGAGTCACTCACCTGGGGAATCGACCATTGTTGCGACCAGAGCAAGTTGGAGAGGGAGAGATTTGTGCTGAGGGTAAGGCAGCGAGCGTCTGCTTATTCATTTATTTATTCGTTAAGTTTAAATTTTTTTGGCAGGCTTTTTTCCTTTCAGAAGTTTTTTTTCTCTGGGAAAACTGCGCAGGTGCCTGAAGCCAACAAGTGGTGAAAGGGAACTGTAACCAGCAGGCCACTCGATACAGCGGGCAGCATTGAGAGCGGGCAGCGGACTGAGAGGGAGCAGAGTGAAGGCTGAAGGGCTTCGGCGGGAACAGGCAGAGGTGAGAGATGTTGGAATGCTCCTCTTGCAGGATGTGGGAGATCAGGGAGACCTCCGGTATTCCTGACGATAACACCTGCAAGAGATACATCCAGCTGCAGCTGCTAGCAAAGTGTGTTAGGGAACTGGAGAAGGAGCTGGATGACCTGTTTAATTCGGGAGAATGAGGAGTATATGGACAGTAGCTTTAGGGAGGTAGTTACACCTCAGCAGCAGAGCACAGGAAATTGGGTTACTGTAAGGAGAGGAAATGGAAATGTGAAAGGACTGGCAGACCACAGTTCCCCTGTGGCCATTCCCCTCCACGATGTGGGTATGCCGGCGTTGGACTGGCGTAAACACAGTAAAAAGTCTGACAACACCAGGTTTTAGTCCAACCTATTTATTTGATAATATACTCACTATATATATATATATTATCAAATAAATAGGTTGGACTAAAACCTGGTGTTGTCAGACTTTTTACTGCATCCCCCTCCACAACAGGTATACTGAATTAGATACTGTTGTGGGGGATGCTTTTCCTGGGACAAGCTGTGACAGCAGGAACTCTGATACTGAGTCTGGTTCTGCAGCGCGAAAGGGTGGGAGGAAGAAGAGGAGAGCGGTAGTGATAGGGGACTCAATGGTCAGAGGCACGGACAGGAGGTTCTGTGGTCGGGACAGAGACTCCCGCGTGGTTTGTTGCCTCCCGGGTGCCGAGGTCAGGGATGTCTCTGATTGCGTGCACAGTGTTCTAAAGTGGGAAGGTGATCAGCCAGATGTGACGGTACACATCGGTACCAATGACGTAGGTAGGAAAAGTGAGGAGGTCCTAAAGAGAGAGGATAGAGAGCTTGGAAGGAAGTCAAAAAGCAGGACCCTGAAGGTAGTAATCTCAGGATTGCTGCCTGTACCACGTGCCAGTGAGGGTAAGAGTAGGATGCTTGGGCGGGTGAACAAGTGGCTGAGGAACTGGAGTAAGGGGCAGAGTTTCTGTTTCTTGGATCATTGGGACCTCTTCTGGGGCAGGTGGGACCTGTACAAGAGAGACGGGCTACACCTAAACTACAAGGGGACCAATATACTTGCAGGGAGGTTTGCTAGTGTTATTGGGGAGCGTTTAAACTAGATTTGCAGGGGGGGGGGGGTGGGAACCAGAGTGCCAGAGCAGATAGTGGAGCGGGGGTAAAAAGACAGGTTAGTTCATGCAAAATCACAAATGGAAGGATTGAGTGTGGTGGAAATAATCTTTTGAGGTGTGTCAGTTTCAACGCCAGGAGTATTGTGGGGAAGGCAGATGAGCTGAAGGTGTGGATTGACACGTGGAAATATGACATTACAGCCATTAGTGAAACTTGGCTACAGGAGGGGCAGGACTGGCAGCTCAATGTTCCAGGGTTCCAATGTTTCGGGGTGATAGAGACAGAGGGATAAAAGGTGGGGGGGTTGACATTGTTGGTCAGGGAAAATGTTACAGCGGTATTCAGGCAGGATAGATTAGGGAGCTTGTCTACAGAGGCCCTATGGGTGGAGCTGAGAAACAGGAAAGGTATGACCACATTAATGGGGTTGTATTATAGACCAGCAAATAGTCAGAGAGAATTGAAGGAGCAAATCAGCAGAGAGATAGCAGATAACTGCAAGAAACACAAAGTTGTGATAGTAGGGGTTTTAATTTTCCACATATAGATTGGGAGTCGCATACTGTTAAAGGTAGAGTTTGTAAAATGTGTTCAGGAGAATATTCTACATCAGTATATAGAGGTGCCAACTAGAGAGGATGCAATATTGGATCTCCTATTGGGAAATGAGTTGGGGCAGGTGATGGATGTGAGTGTGAGGGAAGACTTTGGATCCAGTGATCATAATGCCATTAGTTTCAACCTGATCATGGATAAGGATAGATCTGGTCCTCGGGTTGAAGTTCTGAACTGGAGAAAGGCCAAATTTGCTGAAATGAGAAGGGATCTGGGAAGTGTGGATTGGCACAGGCTGTTCTCTGGTAAGGATGGAAATGGAAAGTGGGAGGCCTTCAAAGGAGAAATTTTGAGTGTGCAGAGTTTGTATGTTCCTGTCAGTATTAAAAGCAAATAGTTCTTGAGGGAGATTGTAATGCTGGTTAAGAGGAAGAGAGAGTTGCATGAAATGTACAGGCAGCAAGGAACAGATCAGATGCTCGAGGAATATAAATAGTGCAAGGTGCTACTTAAGAGGGAAATCAGGAGGGCTAAAAGAAGACATGAGGTTGCTTTGGCAGACAGAGTGAAGGAAAAGCCAAAGAGCTTTTATAGATATGTAAGGAGCAAAAGGATCGTGAGGGATAAAATTGGTCCTCTTGAAGACCAGAGTGGTAAACTGTGTATGGAACCAAAAGAGATGGGGGGAGATACTAAATGGGTTTTTTGCATTCATGTTTACTGAGGAAACAGGCATGGAGTCTACAGAAATTGGGCAAACAGGTAGGGAGATCATGGAATATTTACGGATTAAAGAGGAGGAGGTGCTGGCTGTCTTGAGGCAAATCAGAGTGGATAAATCCCCAGGACCGGACAGGATATTCCCATGGACCTTGAGGGAGGCGAGTGTTGAATTTGCAGGGGCCCTGGCAGACGTATTTAAAATGTCAGTATTCACAGGGGAGGTGCCGGATGATTGGAGGGTGGCTCATGTTGTTCCGTTGTTTTGAAAAGGTTTCAAAAGAAATCCGGGAAATTATTAGTTTGACGTCGGTGGTGGGCAAGTTATTGGAAGGTGTGATAAGGGATAGGATCTCCAAATATTTGGATAGACAGGGTGTTATCAGACAATATGATTGTGTTATTTTTCACATTCCGCTGACCCCCGACCAGCCCGATCACAGACTGACTGCCCACTCGGGGACCCGACAGACCAGGTGTTACAGGGTAGGGATATTCCTCTGGGATTTAAGGTTCAGGGACAGCACCCTGGGATTTAAGGTTAAGGAGGACGTCCAAGGTTTCAGGCCACTGGGATCGGACTCTCGGAGTTCGGTACACGTCCGGAAGCTGCAAGTCGGTGAGGACCTCTGCAGGCGCGAGAGATCAGGCCACTGGGGGCAAAATCCGCGAGGAATTTGCTACATGTCCGGGCACTACTAAGCCTGGAGCCTCTGTGAGTGCCTCGAACACTACAAGCAGGAGATCTCTGGTAGCGCGAAAAATCAACTACACACCGGGGGCACCGACCCGCAGTCGACTACACGCCAGTCCGCACCCAGGTCCGGGTGTCTCCCTGGGAGATAGGGAAACGGCTGCCCTCTGAGAATCGATTTAGCGATAGGAGTTTGGGTAGGAGCTAGTGGCCCCGGTCACTGTAGTCGGTAGTCTCTCCGTACACTGTGGCCCCTGCGGAGAGGCTGTACAGAGCTCACCTGCCTCTGAGAGCGGCAATCTCCCCGCTACACACAGGTCGGGCTCTGCGGGTTGTCACTGAAGGTTTAAACGTACTAACAGTGGGAACATGAGACCGTAACCCAATCAGATACACACACAAGTATCTGTGAAAGCATTAGAGCCAGGGTTGGTACGCTACTGACCCTAGTAAAGGAAACTAACATGGATAGCAACAGTACCACCTTTAAATGGGGACCAGAAGGGTCCCTCACCCACTATCTAGCAGAGAAAATAAGAATCTAGTTAAAAACCTGATGAAGGTAATGTGGAATGCACGTTGGAAGCTTTCATGTGTGTCTGTGTGTGTGTTTGGTGAAGTGTTGTATCAGTGTTTTTGTTTGTTTGTTTTATTAATGTTTTAATGTTCTTCCCCTAATTGTGATTTTACAACAGGGGGGTTTGACACAAAGCTTAAATAAAATTTGGAAATTGGATTGGATTAAATTGAAATCGATTCTTGGAATTTCTTCACCTTTTGAGTATAATCAATGGGCATGATTGTGCTTAAAAGGTATAGAATTTAAATCATATACAAATATGTGGGATTCAGGGATACTGGGTCCCCGAGGAAAAACAAGACTGCAGCCTCGTAAGAATCCCTCCCCTACACATACACGGGCCGATCCACACTCCCCACAAACAATACCCCATAAATCCCAAAGCACGACAAGCCACTGGGGAAATAGTTCAGGCTTTGGTCACCCAGGGTATCTTAACCCAGTGTCCAACACCAACTCCCCGATGTGACCAGTCCGTAAACCAGACAGAAGCTACCGACTGACCGTAGATGACACGACCCTCACGGGCTTTGCCTGCTCTGGGATGTGTTCCTTGTTCAGTTGTGGGGTTTTCCTGCTGCTTTCTGTGTGGCCCCCTCCTGTCTTCCTTCCTCAGTGCTCATTCTCGCCCAGACGTGAGTCGTGCTTTCCCTCATCAGAGAGGTTCAATCCAGGTAGCGGCGACGGTTTGTTTCTCAGACTTGGGCCGGTTCAATTTCTGTGCTCCTTTTAACCATTTCTGAGCTGCCTTGTGTCCGTTTTAGTTCTGCACTAATCTCCAAGGAGAGGGAGAAACCTCCTGTCCCTGGCTTTTCCCAACTCGCTCACCTTCCTCGGGGTCACATCCTCGCCTTCTGACAATTCAAAATGTGAGCTTTCAGAAGAGCGTGTAATTTAAACACAAGAACCCCGCATTCCAGCAGTTACGAAAAATTAATCGATAAGGCAATGATTTTGCACCTCTCACCCCCCTGACTGGTACATTGTTAGCTTAAATAGATCTTAAACTAAGTCACTCACCAATCATGCTGAAATCTCACCCCCACCACATCCACAAATATCAAATCCTTTGCTTTGGGGCAAGATAAGATGTTGTGACTTGGAGCAGTCGCCCATATTTGGTGCTGCCAGACTGTTAACTTTAACAGCCCAGCGTTTCCACAATGATAAACTATTGGGACTAAAGCCTTGACATTTTTAAAACTCACAGCCTAGCAGGCACTGTGCTCTGCAGCAGACCTCATGTTTTGGTCTCACGCCCAGGCCTTCTGGATGTGCCGTCTTATTCCCCCTTTGGTGACAGGCTGCTGGAGACCATTTCCGGGAACACTTGAGGCAGGGTGTGTTCCCGTGCTGCATTTGGACACGTCCAGAGATGCTGCCCGTCTGTAATTGTTAAGGTGCACACAGAACATAGAACACTACAGCACAAACAGGCCCTTCGGCCCACAAGTTGCTCCGATCACATTTATACCCACCAAGCCATAGAACTATCTGGAACTCCCAATCCCATTAAATCCCATATACTCATCCAGAAGTCTTTTAAAAGACCCCAGCGATTTCGCCTCTACCACTACCAATGGCAGCCGATTCCATTCACTCACCACCCTCTGAGTGAAAAACTTACCCCTAACATCACTTCTGTACTTTCCTCCCCGCACCTTAAACCTGTGTCCTCTCGTAGCAACCATTTCAACCTGGGGAAATAGCCTCTGAGAATCCACCCTATCTATTCCTCTCAACATTTTATAAACCTCTATCAGGTTGCCTCTCAACCTTCGTCTCTCCAGGGAGAAGAGTCCCAGCTCCCTCAACCTAACTTCATAAGGCATGCCTCCCAATCCAGGCAACATCCTTGTAAATCTCCTCTGTACCCTCTCAATAGCTTCCACATCCTTCCTGTAGTGAGGCGACCAGAACTGCGCACAGTACTCCAAGTGGGGTCTGACAAGGGTCCTATAAAGTTGCAGCATTACCTCCCGATTCCTAAACTCAATCCCTCGATTAATGAAGGCCAGTACACCATACGCCTTCTTGACCACCTCTTCCACCTGCGAGGCCGATTTAAGAGTCCTATGGACCCGGACCCCAAGATCCTTCTGCTCTTCGACACTGCTAAGATTTGTACCCTTGATATTGTATTCCTTCATCCCATTGGTTCTGCCAAAATGGACGACTACACATTTATCTGCGTTGAAGTCCATCTGCCACTTCTCCGCCCAGTCTTGCATCCTATCTATGTCCCGCTGCAACTTCTGACATCCCTCCAGACTATCCACAACACCACCAACCTTTGTGTCATCGGCGAACTTACTCACCCATCCATCCATCCAGATCATTTATGAAAATGACAAACAGCAAGGGTCCCAGAACAGATCCCTGGGGCACTCCACTGGTGACCGACCTCCATGCAGAAAAAGACCCATCCACAACCTCTCTCTGCCTTCTGCAGGCAAGCCATTTCTGGATCCACAAGGCCAAAGCCCCTTGGATCCCATGCCCTCTCACCTTCTCAAGGAGACCTTATCAAACACCTTGCTGAAGTCCATGTAAACCACATCCACCGCTCTTCCTTCGTCAATGTGTTCAGTCACATTTTCAAAGAACTCAACTGGGCTCGTAAGGCACGACCTCCCCTTGACAAAGCCATGTTGACTATTTCTGATCATTCTAAACTTCTCCAAATGCTCATAAATCTTGTCCCTCAGAAGCCTCTCCATCAACTTACCAACCACTGAGGTCAGACTCACCGGTCGGTAATTTCCCGGGCTATCCCTGTTCCCTTTCTTGAAAATAGGAACCACATCCACAATCCTCCAATCCTCCGGAACCTCTCCCGTCTCCATCGACAATGCAAAGATCATCGCCAGGGGCTCTGCAATCACTTCCCTCACCTCCCACAGTAAGCTGGGGTACATCCCATCCGGTCCCGGTGACTTATCTATCTTGATAGAGTTTAAAAGTTCCAACACATCCTCTTCCTTAACATCCACACACTCAATCTTTTCAGACTGCCACAAACCTGTAGTACAACCTCCCAGATCACTTTCCACTGTGAATACCGAGGCAAAGTACTCATTAAGCACCTCTGCCATTTCTTCCAATTCCAAACAGACTTTTCCCCCTTCACCTTTTATAGGTCCTATCCCTTCTCTTCTCATCCTTTTACTCTTCACATATTTGTGGAAGGCCTTGGGATTCTCCTTAATCTTACCCACCAAGGCCTTCTCATGTCCCCTTCTGGCTCTCCTAATTTCCTTTTTAAGCTCCTTTCTACAAGCCTTGTACTCCTCAAGATCCTTAACATCTCTCAGCTCTCTGAACCTTTTATACGCCTTTCTTTTCCTCCTGACTAGGTTCACCACAACCTTCGTGCACCATGGTTCCCACGCCCTACCAAAACCTCCTTGTCTCATCGGAACATTGTCATGCAGAGCTCCAGTCAAACATTCCTTGAAAATCCGTCACCTTCCTTCAGTACTTTTCCCCAAGAAAACCCCCTTCCAGTTTACTCGTCCAATTGTCTGCCTGATGTCATCATATTTCCCCTTACTCCAAATAAACACCTTCCTAGCCTGCCTGATCCTATCTCTTTCCAATGCTGTCTTGAAGGAGATTGAATGATGATCTCCATCCCCAGATGCTCTCCCATCGAGAGATCCATCACCTGTCCTGGTTCATTAAGACGAGTGGAAAAGCAAATTGCGTGGAGGGTGTGGAAAGTCTGCAGAGGGATCTGGATAGGCTGAGTGAGTGGGCGAGGACCTGGCAGATGGAGTATAATGTGAGCAAGTGTGAGGTTATCCACTTGGCAGGAATAATAGTAGGAGGGATTACTATTTAAAGGGTGAAAAGCTGCAGCAGGTGACGGTGCAGAGGAACCTTGGGGTCCTTGTGCACGAGTCGCAAAAACCCAGCTTGCAGGTGCAGCAGGTGGTCAGGAAGGCGAATGGGATGCTGGCCTTCATAGCGAGGGGGATTGAATATAAAAGTAGGGAGGTCTTGCTGCGGCTGTATAGGGCATTGGTGAGGCCGCAGCTGGAGTACTGTGTGCAGTTTTGGTCGCTGCACTTACGCAAGGATATTTTGGCCTTGGAGGGAGTGCAGAGGAGGTTCACTAGGCTGATACCGGAGATGAGGGGGTTGGACTATGAAGAGAGGCTGAATAGACTGGGTCTGTACTCGTTGGAGTTTAGAAGGATGAGGGGGGATCTTATAGAGACGTATAAGATAATGAAGGGGATGGATAGGGTAGAGGTAGAGAGATTCTTCCTGCTCAGAAAGGACAGTAGGACTAGAGGGCACAGCCTCAAGATAAAGGGGGTGCAGTTTAGAACGGAGTTGAGGAGGAACTTCTTCACTCAAAGGGTGGAGAATCTCTGGAATTCTCTGCCCGTTGAAGTGGTGGAGGCTGCCTCACTAAATATATTTAAGACACGGGTAGATAGGTTTTTGGTAGGCAAGGGGATTAAGGGTTATGGGGAGAAAGCGGGAAAGTGGAACTGATCCACTTCAAGTCAGCCATGATCTTATTGAATGGCGGGGCAGGCTTGAGGGGCTAGATGGCCGACTCCTGCTCCTATTTCTTGTCTTCTTATGTTCTTATTAACCAGCACCAGGTCAAGTACAGCCTCTCCCCTCGTAGGCTTAACCACATACTGTGTCAGGAACCCCTCCTGAACACACCTAACAAACTCCTCCCCATCCAAGCCCCTTACCCTAGGGATATTCCAGTCGATATTTGGGAAATTAAAGTTTCCCATCACGACAACTCTGTTATTACTACATCTCTCTAGGATCTGTTTCCCTATCTGCACCTCAACTTCCCTGTCACTATTGGGCGGCCTGTAGAAAACACCCAGCAAAGTTATTGACCCTTTGCTGTTCCTAACTTCCACCCACAGAGACTCTGTAGACAGTCCCTCCACGGCATCCTCCTTCTCTGCAGCCATGACACTGTCCCTGATCAACAGTGCCACTCCGCCACCTCTTCTGCCTCCCTCCCTGTCCTTCCTGAAGCATCTGAATCCTGGCACCTGAAGTACCCAGTCCTGTCCCTGAGACATCCAAGTCTCTGTAATGGCCACCACATCACATTCCCAAGCAGCAATCCACGCCCTAAGCTCATCCACTTTATTCACTACACTCCTGGCGTTAAAATAGACACACCTCAGCACCTCGGTCTGGACATTTCTCTTCTCCACCACCCGTCTAACCTCCCTCTCACACTGTCTACAGTCCTTCCCTACCCGGGAGCTAACCTCCTCAGTCTCAGTCACCTCATCTCGATTTCCTCCCCGCAACCTTTCTAGTTTAAAGTCCCCCCAGTAGCCCCTAGCTAGTCTTCCCGCCAAGATATTAGTCCCCCTGTGATTCAAGTGCCACCCGTCTTTACTGTACAGGTCACACCTGCCCCTAAAGAGGTCCCAATGATCCAGGAACCGGAATCCCTGCCCCCTGCTCCAGTCCCTCAGCCACGCATTCACCCTCCACCTCATTCCATTCCTGCTCTCATTCTCCCACGGCGCAGGCAGCAATCCTGAGATTACTACTTTCGCATTCCTCTTTCTCAGCTGCCTACCCAGTTCCCTGTAATCCCTTTTCATGACTGCTTCCCTCTTCCTACCTATGTCAGCAGTACCTATATGAACCACAACCTGCGGCTCCTCACCCTCCCCTTTCAGGATGTCTGGGACGTGCCCAGAGACATCCCGGATCCCAGCTCCAGCAGCATTTTCAGTGTGAAGTGATGTGTTTCTTCGTGCTGCTGGCAGTCTCTCTGAATTTAACATCTGACATTATATATTCCCAAAGCCTTTAATTTATACACTGTAAAGTCACCTTAGGGACATTGTGGCAGCAACCAGGTTTGACCTTTCAAAAAAAAAATGAACAAACAGATTACAACATTGAGTTCAGTGATGGAAATATTTATTTTTAGTATTGACTTACTTCTTTCCAAACACTGGATTTTGTTGATCAGATTTATCAAATAATAACAGGGAAGACGCTGTCCACTCAAACACCATCAGTCTCATCTCTAGATTTCAGATAGTTTCAGTAATATCTGTCACTGGACTGTGACATTTTAGTAATTGAGTTTCAATTGTTATTGTGCCTCTCTGTGTGATCTTTAACTGTGGACATTCTGTGATATGATTGAAATGGGGTAGAGTTTAGCATAAATGCAAAATTCAAACAATAATTTGAAACTATTTAGTCTGCAAAGAAATTTGTTTTTTTTAAAAAAAATCCTAAATCGAATGCAGCTCCTCAAACTGAGAAAATATTCAGAAACAATGGAACATCTCAGAGAGTTCAGGCCCTGAAGCAGATACAAACACATCACCTCTTGGAGCAGTGAAATAACAGATTGAACTGTGACAAGCAATGCACAGGCTCCAAATGACACTGGATCCACATCTGATACAGTGCTCAGAAACGTGCTGAGATGTGGAAGGGGAGAGATGAGCAGGAGAGAGGGACAAATTGTGGGATGAGCTGAATCTAACAAGGATACGAGGCTGGGAAAATGAATGGATAAGAGTGAAAGAGGAAGATTCTGAGCGAGTGAAAGTGAAATAGAGGGAGAGAGGATAGATAGGGCGGTAGTGAGGGTGTGAAGATGGGGAAGCAGTAATTATGAGAGGAATGGTGTTTATAACAGTAACTTAGAGAGAAATCAGCTCCACTGGCTATGAGGACAGGTTGAATAAACCAGGATTGTTTTTACTGGAAAGACGGAGGCGGAGGGGAGATCCGATAGAAGTCTCCAAAACTGAGAGAGGCAGAGACAGGGTGGATAGTCAGAGGCTTTCTCCAAGGGTGGAAAGTTCAGTTACAAGGGGGCAGTGATTCCAAATGCAGGAGGAGATATTAAAGGAGATGTGCCGGGGATATTTTTCACGCAGAGAGTGTTGGTGCCTGGAATGCGCTGCCAGGGGAGGTGTTGGAATCAGGCTCATGAACAACTTTTAAGAGGCATCTGGATTGATGCATTAATAGGAGGTGAGAGGGATACGGATCGAGTAAGCACAGAAGGGTTTATTTTCAAATAGGTCATCATGGTCAGCACAGGTTTGGAGGGTCATAAAATCATAGAAACCCTACAGCCCAGGGAGAGGCCATTCGGCCCATCGAGTCTGCACTGACCACAATCCCACCCAGGCCCTACCCCCCCATATCCAGCCACTAATCCCTCTAACCTATGCATCTCAGGACAATGAGGGCAATTTTAGCATAGCCAATCAACTTAAATCCGCACAGTTTTGGACTGTGGGAGGGAACCGGAGCTCCCGGAGGAAACACACGCAGACATCAGGAGAATATACAAACTTCACATAGACAGTGATAGGGAATCGAACCCAGGTCCCTGGATCTGTGAAGCAGCTGTGCTAACCATTGTGCTACCGTGCTGCCCAAGGTCAAAGGGCCTATTCCAGTGGTGTCCATTTCTTTGCTCTTTGTTCTTTGAGAGTGTGCATCAGGAAAGATGCAACTGGGATAAGAGAGAGTTAGACAATCAGACCACAAGGCTGTGCTGCTGCTACAGGCTTACACACAATGGCTAAAGTGGGATGATCCGTCAAATAGTCATGCAATGTTGGTGTGAGGAATCAAAAGATCTCCTATATTACTGCTTAGAGTCTGTGGACTGGTAAGTATTTAAGAACTCTGCTACCAGCCTGAACGAGTACGTCAGTACAGTAACTGACTTCATTATGAAGTGTGTAGAAGACTGTGGGTCCAAGAAGATATCGTGTGCCTTTCCCAATGAGAACCCATGGATGAACAGGGATATCCACTGCTTGCTGAGGTCTGGGTCTGAGGCATTTAGCTCTGAACGATAAAGAAAGCCAGATATGATCTACACAGATCCATCAAAGATTTCAAAAAGCCAGTAGCGGATCAATCTGCCCCATCCTCGTCACACGGGCCCCAGCGATGATGCCAAAGCCTGCAAGACATAGCAGGCTCCAAGGTGAAGGCATGTAAAATCGCTGGCTCCAACAGACCCCTCTCTAATAAGCTCAATGCGTTTTACGTCCACATTAAGTATGAGATCACCCCAGCTGTGCAACCCCAGGCTGGGTTTTGTGATGGATTGGGCTATATTCACAGCACTTAGAGACACAAGGACTGATAAGGGACAATCAACATGACTTAGTGAGTGGAAAATCATGTCTCACAAATTTGATTGAATCTTTTGAAGGGGTAAATAAGAAGGTAGTTGAGGGCAGTGCAGTTGACGTTGTCTGCATGGATTTTAGCAAGGCATTTGACAAAGTTTCACATGGTTGATTGTTGCATAATATTAACACTCACTGGATCCAGGGTGAGGTATCTAAATTGATACTTAATTGGCTTCTTGCCAGAAGCCAGAGGGTAATTGTGGAGGGTTGTTTTTCAAACTGGAGACCTGTGACCAGCGGTTGCCTCAGACATTGGTGCTGGGTCCACTGTTATTTGTCATTTATACTAATGATTTGGATGAGAATATAGGGCCATGGTTAGTAAGTCTGCAGATGAAACTGAGATTGGTGCACAGTGGACAGTGAATAATGTTATGTCTAATTCCAAAAGGATCTTGATCAATTGGGCCAGTGATCTGTGTGAAGTCCCTTACTAAAGTTGTTCTGTACATAAGATCACCTACAGCCTGGATATAACAGTTTCTATCAATCCTGATTAATGTTAACCACATCTAAAACCCACAACCATGATAACCATAAGACAATAAGACATAGGAACAGAATTAGGCCATTTGGCCCATCGAGCCAGCTCCACCATCCAATTGTAGTTGAGAAATTTCTCAAACCCATTCTCCTGGTTTTTTTCTCCATAACCTTTGATCCTTTTACCAGTCAGGAACCTATCTATCTCTTTCCTAAATAAACTCAGAGACCTGGCCTCCACAGTCTCGTGGGGCAATGAATTTCACAGATTCACCACCCCCTGACTGAAGAAATTCCTCCTCACAATTTTAAAATGAGAAGTCTTCACAACAGCAGTTTAAAGTCCCACAGGTTTACTTGGAATTACAAGCTTTCGGAACACTGCTCCTTCATCGTGTGAGTGGACAATTGGTTTTGTGAGACTTCTTACTGCGCCCACCCCAGCCCAACACCAGCATCTCCACATCCCAGTTCTAAAGGGCGAACCCTTTCCTCTGAGACTGTGCCCTTGTGTGCTAGTCTTTCCTACTAATGGAAACATCTTCCCCAAGTGCTCTCTATCCAGGCCTTTCATTATTCTGTAAGATTCAATGAGATCCCATTC